>NW_025999960.1:10106497-10243976 GCF_001458135.2 Marmota marmota marmota
AGAACAGAGTAGGGACGAAGAGCATGAGAAGAAGATTAACATTAAACAGGGATGAGAGGTGGGAGGGAAATGGAGAGAGAAGGGAAATTGCATGGAAATGGAAGGAGACCCTCAGGGTTATACAAAATTACATACAAGAGGAAGTGAGGGGAAAGGGAAAAAAAATTACAAGGGGGAGAAATGAATAACAGTGGAGGGGTAGAGAGAGAAGAGGGGAGGGGAGGGGAGGGGAGGGGAGGGGAGGGGGGATAGTAGAGGATAGGAAAGGCAGCAGAATACAACAGACACTAGTATGGCAATATGTAAATCAATGGATGTATAACTGATGTGATTCTGCAATCTGTATACGGGGTAAAAATGGGAGTTCATTACCCACTTGAATCAAAGTGTGAAATATGATATATCAAGAACTATGTAATGTTTTGAACAACCAACAATAAAAATTTAATAAATAAATAAATAAATAAATACAAAAAAAGTAAGTAATAAATTGCAAAACTGAAAAAAAATAGTTTTAGTTGTAGTTGTCACAATATCTTTATTTTATTTATTCATTTATAGGTGGTACTGAGGATCAAACCCAGGGCCTTGCACATGCTAGGTGAGCGCTCTACTACTGAGCCACAACCCCAGTCCCAGAAATTCTGTTTTATTAAAAATAGCTAAAGGGGCTGGGGATGTGGCTCAAGCAGTTGCGTGCTCCCCTGGCATGCGCAGGGCGCTGGGTTCAATCTTCAGCACCACATAAAAATAAAATAAAGATGTTGTGTCCACCAAAAACTATAAAATAAATATTAAAAAATTCTCTCTCTCTCTCTCTCAAAAAAAATAGCTAAAGGAGAATTCTGGAGTTGAAAAGTCAATAACCAAGGTAAATTAAATTCACCAAGGGGGCTCAAGCAACAGATTGTAGCTAGCAGAGGGATTGGAAAATTTGCAAGATATCAATAGCAATGATCCAAATTTAAGAACAGAAGGAAAAAATGGAATAAAGAAAAATAAACAGAACATCAGAGAAATAAAGAGATACCATTAGGTGTACCAAAATATGCATAATGAGAGTACCAAAAGGAGAGAAGAAAGAGAAAGGAGCAGAGAGTTACATGTGAAAGAAAATAGATTTCAACTTTGAAATGTATTAATCTATACATCCAGGAAGTTTAATAGACTGCAATCTGAATAGATACTAAAGTTTGAAACCAAATATATCACAGAAAAGATGCTGAAAGACAAAAATAAAAAGAAAATCCTAAAGCACCAGTAGAAAAATGACCACTTACATGGAAACCCCAATAAGGTAAATAGTTGATATTTACTATTTATCTAGCTGCTGCTCACCAGAGGGCAGTGGAATGACATATTCAAAGTGCAAATGATGATGATGATGATCATCATCATCATCATCATCACTGCAAATCAAGGATTTTATAACAAGCAAATCTATCTTTCAAAAATGAAGGCAAAATAAAGACATTCTCAGATAAACAAAACTCAGTATTCTTATTAGCAGTATATGGAAGAATATGCACAGACTATATGCAAATATTATATCATTTTATATGAGGAACTTGAGCATACACAGATTTTGGTTTCCATGAGGCATCCTGGAATAAACGCTCCACTGAAATTGGGGATAACTGGAAGCACAATTATATGTTTCTATGTCACTGGAGTGACCATGCTAGTATTGGAAAAATTAGACTTTAAAATTAAAAACAATAAAAGTTACTACAGTAAAGAAGAACATTTTATAATGATAAAAAGCCTATATATTAGGAAGTTATGATAAATAAAAATAAATAAATACATAAGCATGTACAACAAGACCCCAACAGAAATGAAACAAGATTGAACTTAGAAATAGATAATTCAGCAATTATAGTTGCATAGTTTCAGTGGACTGAAGAATCAAGTAGAAGATCAACAAGGAAAAAGAAGAGGTGAATAACATTATAAACGAACAGGGCCTGTAGTCTATAAAACACTTCACCCAACAACATCAGAACACACATTCTTTCCAAGCACACATTGAACGTTCTTTAGCATAAATCATATGTTACACCGTAAAACAAGCCTCAATAAATTCAAAAGGACAGAGACAATATAGACCATGTTTTTCAGTGGAAATGAAAGTAGAAATTAAACAAAGAAAAGAAGAAGGAAGAGGAGGAGGAGATTTGGAAAATTCACAAACATTTTGCAATTAAGCACCATACTTTTAAATAACCAGTGATCCAAAGAAAATGTTCTATTGTCAAACAAATGACAATAGAAAATATTTTAAGATACATGAACATAAAAGCACAGCATACAGAATTTCTGAGATGCACAAATTAAGTGCTTGAAGGGAAGTTATACCTATAAATGCCTATATTAAAAAGAAAAATGTCTTAAATCAAGAACCTAATCTTCTACCTTAAAACACTAGAAAAAGAAGAGACAATTAAATCTAAAACAAGCAGAAGAAAAGAAATGATGAAGATTAAAGTGAAAATTGATTGACTACAAAACAGACAAATATGACAGAGGGGATGTGACCACTGATCTTACAAAAATACAGAGGTTTATACATTCCATCAGGAATGTATTGGAACCAGTTAGATAACTTAGATGAAATGGACATCCCTATAAAGAAAACTACCAAAACCAATTAAGGAAGAACTAGAAAATCTGAATAGATCTATAATAATAAAGTGATTAAATTAGTAACTAAATTTCACAAAGAAATGTACAAGGTCAGATGGTTTTGCTGAATTCTACCAAACATTTAAAGAGTGAATTCTTCATAAAGTTTTCCCAAAAAGTAAAAGAATGAACACTTCCCAGTTCATTCTATGAAGCCATTATTTCTCTAATATCCAAACCAGACAGACACCATAGAAAAATGACAGAATAAAATTTTATGAATATAGACAAAAAATTCTGAACAAAACTTTAGCCAAGCAAATTTAGAAGAATATAAGAATTATACACTATGACCATGTGGGATTTATTCCAGGAATTCAAGTTTGCTTTAATATACTAAAATAAATCATTATAATATATTTATTATATTAACATAGTAATAGACAAGAACCCAAAATCATTTCAATGGATGCAGAAGAACCATTCAACAAAACTCAACATCCCTTCTGGTAGCAATACTTAAGCTAAAATTAGAAGGGCACTTCCTCAACCTGATCAAGGGCATCTACAAAACACTCATAGCTGATATATCTACTGAGGAAGGACTGAAAGCTTTTCACCTAAAATCAGAACATAAAGAAATATACTCTTCTATCCAACACTGTACTGGCAGAGATGACCAAGCAATGAGGCAAGACAAAAAAATTAAAAATAGCCAGATTGAAAAGGAATTAGTAAAAGTATTTTTACTCACAGATGACATCATCATGCATTTAGAAAATCCTAAGGAATCTACTAAAAACCTATTCTAATTAAAAAATAAATCTTCATTTTTTCTTTTCAGCAAGATTGTGGGATAACAGATCAATCAAAGTTATGAAAGCAATAAAGAAGTCTGGGGAAAAATATGGAAATAAAAGATGAAAGCAAGATTGAAAATGTAATCTCTACATTTCACACATAATAGAACATCATTTCAGGAATGTATATAGTCAGTCTTGTGTTACTACAACAAAATACATGAGGCAATTAACTTTCTAAAGAGGAAAGCTTTATTTAGGCTCATGATTTTGGAAGTTCAAATTCAAGATTGTGCAGCCCCATTTGTTTGAGTCTGGCAAGAGCAGCACATTAAGTTGGGTGTGTATGCCAGAGCAAGGGAACTCATCACAAGCCAGGAAGCAGAGAGAGAATGAACCAACGGAGCTCCACAATCCCCCTCAAGTTTATGCTCCCAATGACCTAAGTACCTCCCATGAGGCCCTGCCTCTTGAGTCCATAGCACCTCCTACTACTGCCATCTGGGGACCTATCCTTTAAATATGAACTTTTGAGAGACCTTCATCCAAACAATGACAGAGTGCCACAGACCCAAAAAACTAATACTGATGCTAGTAGTGGTATATGAAAGTCACATGTTTATGTTCTATTCCTTTACCTTTTAATTAATACCCAAATTATGAAGTATCATGAAGGAGAAATAGTATATGAACAATTTAAAATTCTTGTTATTATATCTCTCAAACAAACCCAATACTTGCAAATGCTCTTCATCTAAGGTTTATCTATAATCTTTGAAATAAAGTGCATATAGAAACTTGTGCTTATTGATTTACTTATGCTTCTTGCAATATTATGGTAAAGAAAATGAAACAGGAGAAACATTTTCAATTTTTTTCATAATGAAGGAAAAAAATTAAATACATATTAAATACCTGTGGGCATCTGGCAGCACTATAGCAATCTCCAGCCGTGGCAAATGGAACTGCTTTACCAAATATTGTCTTGGAAAAAAGAAGGTCCGTAGCTAGAAAATAGTAAAACTCTTTAGTATTAAGATAACATTGCAATCTTTATTGTCAAATGTACACAGAATTTGCATACAATTGTCTTCAGTGTATTTACATAATGAATTCAAAAATTTAACCAAAAAGCCACAATTATAGTACATAGTGTAGAAGAGTTTCTCAATGAATACATGTTCTTTAATACAAAAATGTTCATCTCATAACTTACCCTAAAATTGGCAGGTACATCTGTAATTAAAACAGAAGATTTAAACCAAATAATTGCTTTATTATATTTTATATCAGAGCAAATACTAAAATAAGAAAAAGTGAGATCAGGACCAAAATCACTAAAGAAAAAAAAAAGATTAATTAAAGAGAGATAAGTTATGCTGAAGTGCTTATGCACTGCATATGTATCAATTCATTTGGGAAATTAAGAACCACCAAACTAAAATACTTGCTGTTTTCTTTGATATCTTACATTACTGCATTATAGTATTCTTTTCATCTTAATTTTGCTGACACTATTAGCAGAATTTTCTGATTAGCAATAGCTGGGGATTCTACAATTATCAAAGGAACAAAAATAGAATCATGAGATCAAAAACATGTTGAAAGGAATCCTAAAAGTCAGCTGCTTCAATCATTTAATCATGCCTGACTCACTTAAATAATATTCCAACAGAATTATCCAGACAGTGGCTATCAGCTCCACAGAGTTGTCACAAATTATTTCACTTTTAGAGAAAACTGCAAGATCATTGCATATCCCATGATGACACCAGTCCCCTGGAGGCAATTCTCAGAGATAGCCTTGCTGCAAAGAGCTATCTTATCTCCAAGAAGGGTTTCCAAAACTAAGAGCACTTCTTGGTGTGTGAAGCAAGCCAGTACCAGTGAGAGCCAATTGTGGGCATCTCTTCCCAACTCCACATATAATAAGGTCATGTTAGTAGCTTATAATTGGCTGTGTGCAAGTATAGATACCATGAAAACAGACACAATCCAACTTTTTCCAGCATATCTGGTCATTAAACATTTATACATCACTACTTATGGCTATTATGAGTTAGACTGGGGCAGAGCTAAGTATGTATACAGTCCACTTGACTCTGATCAATTTCAGGACATCTACCAAACTCCTATAGAACAACTACTTGGGTGGCTCAACATCTCTCTCTAATTTAACATGTATGAGATAAGTGTGTTATCTATTTCTCCACATTTATTCCCTTGCATTATTCCCATCTCACTAAATTATACAACTATCCACCTGTTATTTTAGAAATCTTTCTGAACAGTCCATGTCACTTATTCCCACGTCCCTTCTGTGAGAAAATCCTATTGAATCAACTTCTTTAATATTTCACTATATTGTGACCCATGTCCTTAACTGTGTACCTCATCACATGAGATTCTTAATTATTTTCATGGATACAAGTTGTTCTCCCTCCAAGCAAGTATAGAATATGAGTTTCCCCTCCTCCTCCTGATACTTTTAGTCCAATGGCTTCTATGATGTCACAGATAAAATTCAATTACATACAGTAGCCCACCATTATCCATAGGGAATATTCCAAGAAATTTCTCAGATGCCTAAAACTGAAATGGAAATGAACCCTATTTATACAGTATTGTTTCACACACACACACACACACACACACACACACACACTTATGATAAATTCTAATTTACAAATTAACCACAGTAAGATATTATCAGTAATAATAATAATAATAAAATTAAAAATGTAAGAATATACTGTGCTAAAATAAAATAAGGATTTCTTGAACTCAGGCACTGTAATACCACCAAAGCTGATCTGATAAAACAAAACACTGCCAAGTGATTGACAGGCAGGTAGCATATCCAGTATGAATATGCTGGACAAAGGGATAACTCATGTTCCTTGTAGGATGGAGCAGGACAGCATGCGATTTCATTAAATTACTCAGAATGGCATGAAATTTAAGACTTAAGAATTATTTATTTCTGGAATGTTCCCATTTAATAATTTCTGAACGTGGTTGACCACAGGTAACTGAAACCACAGATAATGGGAGGTCACTGTCATTTAGTACACATTGTTCTTCATGGTCTGTTCCATGGAGACTTCCTAATATGCTATCATCCCTCAACCTCCACTCAATTTATGGTTCAAGATAGCTGTCCTTAGAAGCTTCTTGGTGAAACAAATATTTATTTGTAACTTATTTTATATTGGGCACTGTTACAAATACTGTGAACATAATAGTGGATGAAGCAGAAGCTGATGGAAGCAGAGTCCTACCAAAGAGAGACTAGTAATAGAGTAAATTTCTATATTATGTTAGGAGTGATAATTGCTATGATTAAAAATATACATATACAGCATGGAAGAGCACTGGGGAGAGAGGAAGATTAATAGTGCCCTAGTGATCCTTCATGGCCTTATTGAGAAGGTGAATTTCAGCAGTTATACATAACTGTGGGATGAATCTTCCAGGCAAATTGAACAGTAAGTGAAAAGGCCTTAACACAAGGGCCTGCCTAGTGTTCAAGCAAAGAGCCACTGTGTCTGGAGTCCAGTACACAAGGAGGTGGGGAAGGGTGAGAAGCAGAGTGGTAATGGAGGTGGGGAGATCATGTTGAGTTTTGTTGATCGGTGAAAGAATTCTCTATTCACCCTAAGTTAGGTGAGAAATGTCTGGATAGTTTCAAGCAGAGTTTATGTTTGTTAAGAAATCAAATGAGAGAAGCACAAGTCATAACACAACTGAAGTTTTATAGGATTGTTCTGGCTTATCTGTTGAGAAGAAAATCAATATCAGAAGTGATATGGACTTGGACCAATATGGTAGCAAATGAGTTAGTAAGAAAGGAGATTTGGCACCTCTTAGACAGTTCAGGCTGCCATAACAAAATTCCATAGACTGGATAACACAACTAACAGAAACTTACTTTTCACACTTCTGAGGGCTGGAAATCCAAGAATCCAAGATCAGGGTCCCAGCATGATTGAGATCTTGTGAAGGTGTTTTTGTTTTCTGTTTTTTGACTTGCAAATGAAGACCCTATTGCTATATTTTTCCATGATAGAAAGCTCTGATAGCTCCTCCTTTACTTAAAGTGTGCTCCTCCTATTATGAGGGACCCTTCTTCATGTTTTCATTTAAACCCAATTTTGTGGAATAGTTCCATCTCTAAATATCATTGCATTGAGGGTTAGGGTTTCAACTTTTTAATTTTGGGAATGTGCAATTCAGTCCATTGTGGTATGCATGTAAAAGGTTCACCTGATATAATTTGATGATGGATTTCATATGGTTGTAGAAGAAAGAGAAACATTAAAGATATTGCTAGTTTTTAGCTACAGCAGAAGGAGAAGTTTATAGTTGCCACTTTGGGCAATGGTTAAAATTGAATTGAAGGTAGAGGTTTAGCAGGAAGTAGTAGAAGCTCAGTTATGTTTGACATACCTATGACACATTCACATGGATATACTGAGCAGACAGGTGGATGTTCAGGGTAACAGTCCAAGTTGGAAATATACACTTGCGACTATCATTTAATAGATGGTACTTGAAATCTATAGAGGGAGTGGGATCTCCGAGGCAATGAATGAGTCTTAAATGTTCCAACATTAAATGTTATGGAAGATTAAAAGTAATTGGCCAAGTTAAGACATAGTGAGAAAGACAAGACAAAAAGTGACCAGGAAAGGCACAAAGTCATTATAGTGTGGTGTCCTGGAAGGCAGGTGCAGCAGTTAAAAATCATGGAAGATGAAAACCAAGAATCTACCATTGAATTTAGAGGAATGGAGGCCATTGATAATCTTAATTGAGCTATTTCCTAAAAGTGGTATGAATAAAAAACTGATCTGAATGAGTTCAGGAGGGTATGGAGGAAGAAAAATGGAAGAGAGAGGAATGACACTTTTAAGGAATTTACTGTAAGGAAACACACAGAAATTGGACAGTGGCTAGAGAAGAAGAGAGTAACAAGGATTTGTTCTTAATTTTAATGGAAGAAACAAGAGCATTTTCTCTGTGTAACATGCAAATTAAAGCAGAGAGGAAGAACTGATGATGTATTGTAGTGATGGGGATAATATAGTATCTGACAAATTCTGTTCCATGGCATAGGTACAAAATTGGTGAAAGGTTTCATTTAATCAATACTTGAATTTTGCCACATTCATTGAGGAAGGAAAAAAGAAGAGCTAAAAATGTATGTAATTGATCTTGTACACTCAGGACCCAGCCCAATGACTGAAAATATGGCAACTTTGTTTGATAAATTTATGAAAAACAGCTAAATATGTAAATATATACTTAGCAGTACTAATTACCTGATACATAATAAAATAATAACCAATATTTTTAGTGCATTTATTACATGCAAGACATTGACTATGTATATCATCTCTTAATCTTCACCAAAAGTAAGAAAGAAAGATAAGAGAAAGAAAGAAAGAAAGAAAGAAAAAGAAAGACAAAAAAGCAGGAAAAAAGGAGAGGAAAAATTGGGGGGCAATTTCGTATTTCACAGTTGAGGGAATTTAGACTTTAAAAGGTATGTTCAAGGTCATACAATTAATAAATTGAAACAAAGAATTTACACCCAAACAATATGACTCCAGAGTTTCACTGAAATCACTACTATAATTTGAATAGGATCTGTTCTTACTAACTCATGCAGAAATTCAATCCCCAAATTTTTTTGTTAATTATATCAAGGGAATGGAAACTTAATTCTGTTATGGTGTTTTGTTGTGAGTTTTTTAGGAAATGATGAGATTATATTAGGTCAGTGGGGTGGAGCCCCTATGATTGAACTGTGGTGCTGCATAAGGAGATGGAGAGAGATCTCACAGACACAGAGATACCCACACATGGCCACCATGATGTGAGGCAGCCAAGGATGAGGACTTTGCCAGAGCCTGTGTTATGCCATTTGAATTTTCAGCCTATAAAACTATGATCCAAAATAAACCTCTCTCCTTTATAATACAGGAAAGAATTTTGTTACATTAGTGAAAAATGAACTAAACATCCACTGTAGTAAATGTTGAAGGTTTGGTAATTGGTAGTCATCAAGTTCATCATCATATTAACTATAATTTAGATACTACATATTAATGCAAATACTGCTTCAATAAATATTCTCTTTTCATTTCTTTCTCTAGTTTATGCACTGGGCTATACACAGTTGATCCAATGAGGACTGAGATCTGTCTCAGCTTTTGAAATAAACTCTTTGCCTCTTTATGCAGGCATGTCACTTTCAAGACAGCAGGCTGCATCATGCTCAGTGTATTTAGATTCCATAAATATGTTTTGACTTGATTGTATCGTAAATTAATTTCTAGGCAGTATTATAAATTAAGGCAGTATGATTCATTACTTGAGGTCCGTAACTAGGACTTTATAATCCCCCCAACAATTACTAACTAGGAAACGGACAAGTCACTGAACTTCCATATATATATAAATTTCTCATCACTGCTTACAGTGTGATATAATAATTTCCCTAATACAGGATTGCTGACATATTAAATGAATACTGTATGGGAAAATGATTGATCAATTATAATTTATAATTAATGTTCATTATTAATTTAAACCCTGAAAAAAATACTTACACGTATATGTCAAAGAAGTTAATTTTCTTGCCCTTTTATAGTTGGTTTTTTTAAGGTAGAGGGTTTTGATTTGAAAGGGCAGTATCTTATCACTGCCACAACCATTACATTTTGATTAAGGGTACCCCTGATATGTCATTGCAGAGAAAGCAGATAGCTAATAATACTTTTTAAATTAAGTAATTGTTTTGCAGTGCCAGGTCCTTCTCTAAACCCTGATTATCATATATATCAGCATATTGCTAGACTTTCATTAGGAAATGGAGGATTTTGTTTTAAAAATAGAGTCAGCACTTACTTTTAATTTGCAAAGAAGTAAGATCAATTCTTATTTTGCTGAAAACAGTATATCCAGCAGCTAGGTAGTCATTTTTACATGCACAGTCTTGCCTCCTACTTCCATTAAAAGGGCATTCATATGGATTTTGTAGTCTGTAACAACATTGGAATATTTTTAATCTCAGATAGTTATTAGACCCCAGCATGATGAATGGTAAGCTTTGAAAGTGGGAAAATAAAAAAATACTCCTGTTCTTCAATATCCTAATTCCAGCAAGTTAAATGTGAAAGAAATAAAAATAATTCAATATACAAAACTAATATACAATTAATATACAATATTCTCGATGGGCAATTTAAGGATAGTTTGCAGAAAAATAATTCCTAATGTTTGTCACTGGAATTAATTTGATTTTTATGAAAATACACACAGATATTTAGCTAGTCCCTTCTCTATTGTCCCACCATTCACCCACGTTTAAGTCAATCTCTCTGTGAGTAGAGCTTAACACTCATGTCTTTCTTATTAAATATGCATAGAAACAGATGGCTTAGGTCCTCATATGTCCATCTGCTCTTAAATTACTTGCCCCATATGTGATCTATTCAAGTGTCATACAAAGGTTAGAACTTCTAAAAGTCATAAAAAATATACAGATAGAACACAACACAGCACATACCTAAAGCCATACACTTCAGAAAAGTTGTCTTCTTCACCTTTTACCAGTGATAAATATTCCTTGGGGTTCTCCAAGTGCATGTCTGCACAGTGGACCTAAAAGAAAAATGCAAACACCTATAAAACTTTATCAATAGACAATGAACAGTGGTAAAGTCAACTAGGAACTCTTTCTGTAATACCTTTATTATTCTTCCCTTAATGTTAAGGTAATAGTCACCATCCTTGGTAATGTTGCTTTTAACTTGGATTTCGTTGCAGGTGGTAAATGATTTACCTTCAAAGACAAGTTAACACATCTTATCAACACTTAACAAATTACAAACACAGCATGAGCTTAATCATGTAGTTAGTGCCACACATTGAAGACCTGAACCCTTCAGGTTGTAGAGTATGTGACTATCATGTCCATTTATTTTTACACTTTACTAAAACTTCTTAGAAAAACTTACATACTAGGCTCATTTTTGAAATTTATTAACTTACAGTCATTGGCATAACATTTCCTTTGAGCATCTGGTTTTAAATGCTTCAGACACAGGTCACTGGACCCACCATTTTCAGCTATGCATTCTACTCTTCTCACCATTATCCCACTTCCACAAGTCACTGAGCACTGTGAACAGAGTATAATTTACAGAAAAACATATAACAAATACTAAAGAAGTCCAGTAAGTCCATGCCTGCTCAGAGTAAGTCCTTTTGAAATAAATGGAGGGTCAATAAGGGTTAGAACTACTGAAGATAAAGAAATACACTGAAGACTGCACAATTACAGATGGAAAAAGTTCTCAGTCCTGGACTTAAGTCTATTATTTCTCAGTTACTGGCTTCTTTTCATTTATTTTGTATACTTATATCTATAGTACATTGTAAATACTTAATAAATATTAATTAACAAGGATATTAAGACTCCTAAGAGTTTTTTTCTCACTGAGTTAAGATGCTACTTGCAAAGTAGTATTTATCTGCTTTCCATCAATTAAATTGAGAATATGATATAGTGAAAATAATATTTATTACTCATATATTAGATTTATTTATTTCTTCACTTATCAATAAATATGTTTTAAATACTTCCTCAAAGTGTAATCTCCTTACAGGGTTCTCTGAGGAACAGAAATAAGTATTGATATGGCATCTATTATTAAAAAAAGTTCCAGAAAGCATAGAGGAGAGATAAGATTATATGTACAAATAACTGATACATTAGTTTTCAGACAAAAGGAGATGAGACAACTCCAAGAATATAGCTAGACATGCAGATTACCAGGCATTCTACCCCCTGGAAAACCGAATTCAAAAAGTTTTTAATTCATTATTTCACACTGACCTTGCTCCATTTTCCAACTTTCCAAGTGGCCACATGCAAACAGCCTCTCATATTGCATTTGTAAACCTGAGAGGAAGGTGGCACAGGGCATTCTCGATAGGATACAGGCCAAAGCTGATGGAGCTTATGTTTCTTAGTAGACCGGATCCCAATGCAATATGTAATCCTTTGTTGATAACTAAATCCACAGTTACCTGCACACTTAAAAATACATGATTGCAAGATGATAAGAAGATGTTTTGAAACTTAACAACTAAAATTAAACAGTTGTTTAATTATTATTCATAATAATAATTATCTATAATAGTTGCATTATCTCCACAACAATCTTAGTTGATCAGCCTCATTTACAGATGGGTAAACAAAGTTTCCAAGCCATTTGCTCAACTTTTCCAGAGTTGTACCAATAAATAGAAAGAACCCAGATTCTGGCTAGGCTTTGTATTTTGTAAATTTTCTATTTATTTTTCAACATCAAGTTTTTTGAGTTTTTTACATATTCTGGGTGTCAAAGAGTAACAAAGATTTTTCAAGGTTACCACAGGGTCAAAAGGAAGAGAATAAGAATAAGGCAAGATAAAATCCCACATATGTAAAGAACTCAAAAAACTAATGTCAAAAAATAAATAACCCAATTAATAAATAGCAAGTGAACTAGACTGACATTTCTTAAAAAAAAAATGAAAAGGCCAAAAAAAATTGGAAAATCTGTTTAACATTTTTATCAGTCAGGGTAATGCAAACCAACTACACTGAGATTTAATTTCACTCTAGTTAAAATAGCATTCATCAATAAAACAAATAATAAATGCTGGTGAGAATGTTGGGGGAAAGGAACTGTTGTTAGGATTGTAAATTAGTACATACAACTACAATGGAATTCAGTATGAAAGTTCCTCCAAAGACTAGGCATGGAATCACCATATGACCCACTGTATACTCTTTGGTGTTTACCCTAAAGAACTAAAGTCATTATACACAAAATCAATTCAAAGTATATGAAAAACCTAAAAGCATAAACAAAAATTATACATGTCTTAGAAGAAAACATCAATATTCGTTTTTGTGACCATGGAATAGGCAATAATTTCTCAGGTGTAATACTTAAAGCACAAAGACAACCTTAATTTTAAAAGTTTGTCAAATTTGGCTTCCTCAAAACTAAACACATTTGTGCACCAAAGTACACTATGAAGAAAGTGAAATGACAACCCACAGACTGAGAAAAAAAATATTTAAATATCATATAATTGACAAAAGTTGGTACCTGAAAAAAAGTTCCTAACTTAACAATAAAAATACAAATGGGCAGAGGATTTGAATAGCTATTTCTAAAAAGAAGATATAAAAAATAACAAATAAAAGAAGCTAGACACAAAAGACCACATGCTTTATGATTCCATTTATACAAAATGTCCAGAACCAGGCAATCAATAGAGACAGAAAGGAGTTAGTGGTTGTCAGTGACTAGGAGGAAAGTGGGAGAATGAGAAGTGACTATTAATAGGTAGAAAGCCTTTTAGGTGTGACACAATATTCATGATGATGCTTGCAAAAACTTACACTGAATTTCTCTAAATTGCAAACACACAGACTTTACAATTAGCACAGAAGGACATTAAAAAGTCAGTAATGACTGTTATATGCTTGAAATATTAAGGAGGACTTCTTAAAAGATAAAATTGAGCTTTAGATGAAGATGGTGATGTATGGAATGAAAAGTAAACTGGATCAGAATTAAAGGCATATCAGACATCAGAGAAGAAAAGATAAGAAATCTTGAAAACATCTATACAATTTATATGAAATATTACTCAATAATAAAAAAAGAATAAACTACTGATACATATTGTGACCTCAATGAATCTCCAAAACTTGTATTACATCAGACAAAAAAATAATTCTATTTATATAAAATCCTGGAAGTTCAAACTAATACAGTGACACATAACTAATATAGAAAATAGTGGGGGTTAATTGTGGGGTGAAGGGAGTATAGGGAGGATTATAAAATAGTACAAGGAAATTTTGGGGCTGATGGAAGTATAATATGCTATTTATTTTGTATATTATACTGAGCTTATGGATACATACATATGTCTAAACTTAAGCTGTACACTTTAAATATGTACAGTTGATTGTCAATTATACCTCAATAGCACTGTTTTTAAAAAGTGAGAACCATGCAAGACCCATTTGCTAAACTATTCCTAGTAGTTGGTTTCATGGATGGTACCAATGGACACTTCAGACTAACATTTTGCTGTTAGTACTCTACACAATCCAATGGTATCACTCATTAGATCAATATGCATACCCATTATCTGTCCCCACTTTCAAATTTGAGACCCAGCTGTTGTGTACAGGAACAAAATTTCTCAATTCCTTTTTTTTTTTGCCTTACCTGGGATGGGTCTCCTGTTACTACCACATATTTGCAGGGAGGGTTTCTGCACTTTTTGATTGACAGAGGCCTGGTTGAAGGGTCACAGAAACTTTCATTTACTTGCATGTTCTGGGCATCAACACACTTCACAAGCCGATGTGTCTCTTTTGTCTTACATGATGTTGAACACTAGAAATGCAATAACAAAATGAACAGCACACTCTTACAGACATTGTCTTTGAAAGCTCACTCATCAATACTCACATCCAGCCACTGTCCCGCTATCCACTGGTACTGCACACAGTCCTGGCGCCAGCATTGCCTCTGAAAATAAGGCCGGGTGGACCGATCACACCTTTCTTCAGCCACCCGACCTACGCCTCTCAGTCTGCAGTAGACATCTCTTTGCTGAACTCCAGAGCCACAGGTCACAGAGCACTGCAAAGAAGCCCAGATGCATTGAACTATATAGCTAACAAATATCAAATTATATAAAAATAGCAAAATTGAGCTATTGCACATTTTTATTTCCTTTAAACATCATTTAATATTATATTATGCATTAGGCAGAAATTACATGTGTTGTAGCGTGTGTGTGTGTGGAGTGTGTGTGTGTGTGTGTGCGCGCGTGTCCTCTTTTTCAATAAATTGCCTGAAGCCTTCCAGAAACTTTGACAAGTGAATTATGTTATGCTAGACCACATCCAAATTCCCAATTGATAACCCTCTCTTTTGACTTAAATGCACTTGATGTCTATAAAAATGACCATGAAGTCATAAACTATTCTACTACATTGCTTTTATGTTACACTTAAATTCTTACACTATACACATTATATCTCAGTGAATAATGCTTCCAAGAGTGTTAGGTTCACCTTTTTACTTATAATATTTCAGTTTGTACCTATTAAGGGATCCATACATTTGCTATTTGTTGACTCCCAACTATATTTCAGTGGATAAGAGTTTGGGAAGCTACTGTATAACTTATAAATTTAGCCTCTCCAGGCCTCATTTTTCTTATTTGTATAATGAAAATTTTGTGTTATTTATATAATTTTACAAAACACTTATATATTTTTCTTGACAAGAGTTTTCTAAAGGAGGTACCATGCTGAAGACACCAAGACTCAGAGAGTTTCAGTCACTTGCTGGCCTCGGTAAGGTAAGGTGCTACCTATGTGAGGAGGTTTCTTAGTCCATCCAGAATGTTAATTAGCAAAATAAGATAAACTAGGTGACTTATTAATGATAAAAATTTATTTCTCACAATTATAGAGTCAGAAATTCCAAGATCAAGGTGCCAAGAGATTCAGTGTATGGGGAGGGCCTCCTGTCTGGGTCATAGAGGACACTCTCACTGTATTCTGATTGGACATGACATCTCAGAATCATGAGAGCAATGCCTTCATGATCTAATTAATTTCCAGTCCCCTTTTTGTCTCATCACCTTGGGAGTAGGGTTCCAACATGAATTTTAGGAGAACATGAATATTCAGACCATAGCATTCTGTCCCTCACCCTGCCAAATTCATGTTCTTCTCACATGCAAAATATAGGCAGTCATTTCATCGCCGTGGCCCCCAAAGTCTTAACTCATTACAGCATCAACTCCAAAATCTAAATCCAGAGTATCAATATCTAAGTCAGACATGAGTGAGATTCAAGGTATGATTCATCTTGAGGCAAATGAACCTGTGAAATCAAACAAGTCATGTGATGGGAAAGGCATAGGATAGACATCCCCATTCCAAAAGGGAGAAAAAAAACAATGGGATGGGTAATAGGTCCTGAGCAATTCCAAAACCCAATGGGACAAATGACATTAAATCTGAAGTTTCCAGAATAATTCTAGGCTCAATGTCATGATTTCTGAACATACTGGGGGAGAGTTTGGGCCAATGCCTTGCCTTCACACTCCAGGCACCTCTATATTTTGAAATCTATGTGAAGTGGCCACATTATCATAATAACGTGGTTATGTACTGTGCATGCCTGGGAGATGCACCACGTTGACATATGTAGCCAAAGCTAACCACCTATGCACCCTGGTGGGGCAGCCACTTCAGTGTCCACTGCGTTGGGCCCACTGAAGCCATACTTGAGACAGCAGAGGAGTGCTTTTCACCAGAATGTAGGAACTAGAGCTCATGGTGTGAGTTGGCACCAGGTAGCTGTCACCCTATCCTCCCCCTCAGCTCTGGCACTGGGGCCTATGAGGGCAGGGGTAATCCTTGATAATCTCTGAAATGCCTTTGCAGGTCATTCTTCCATTGTCTTGGACAATAGGCCATGGCTTCTATTTAGATGGCTGTGTGATATCCACATTGTCTTGATAAATAACTCACAGTGATGATTGAAATGGCCATCCCAATTAATCTAATTATCATTAGATAATTTTCTAATCTGATTATTAAATTTGGCCACAGCCTTCACGTTCTATATTGAATAATCTTCCTCATTTTGACAAATAGGATACACTGAGAATATTTTAAGTTCTCTTACCCTTTGATTTATATTCCATTTTTTTAAAAAAATCTTTTTATTTATAGATGGACACAAAACCTTTATTTTATTTGTTTATTTTTCACGTGCTGCTAAGAATCAAACCCAGTGCCTCAAACATGGGAGGCAAGCGCTCCACTACTGAGCCACAACCCCAGTCCCTACATTTCTATTTTAAGTCACTTCTCTGTGGTGGCATTTTACAATAAACAGTCAGGAGAAATCAAGTTGCAACTTCAAAGCTGTGCTTAGTAACTTCTTTGATATCCAGTTTAATTACCCACCAGTTCTACTTTCCACAAAACACAGAAACCCTAACACAATTCCCTGAAATGTGAACACAAAGTAGCCAGATTCTTTGTAACTGTGTATCAAGGATGGCCTTTCCTCCTTTGCCTGCCATCTCATCAGATTGGCCTTTACAGTTCACAGTCTCTAAGATTGAGCTCTATCTTCGGCTCTTCTCTTTTCTTCTTGAGCTCTCACCAGAATTGCCCTTAATCCCTTCATGGCCACACAGGATTTTGTAACATACACATCAAAACTCTTACAGTCCCCACACATTACCCAGTACCAAAACCACTTCCACATTTAGATGTTTGTTACAGCAGCATCCTGCTATCAGTACCAATTTTCTCTTAGTCTGTTTAGACCTCTATAAAAATATACTCTAAACTAAGTGACTTATAATCACAGGGATTTATTTCTCACAGTTTGGGTGCCTCAAAAGTCCAAAATTGAAGCTCCGGAAGATTTGGTGTCTGGTGAAGACTTGGTTCTGATTCATAAAAGATCATCTGCTTATGCCTTCTCATGTGGTAGAAGTACAATGACGTCCATTTAAAATTAGAAATCCCAAATTGTTTATTATTCTTCATTTCCTGATAAAGCTGTTTCATCCATCCCAGCTTCCTATAAACCATCATCTTGTGCTGAGAATGGGAGCTAAAACTGCCCTCCCCAAAACCCCTGGCACCAACATGCTCAGAGAACTTGAACTGTGATGGATCTATTGTAGATTGGGTCTGAAGTGTCCCCCAAAGGTTCATGTCTGAAGGCTTGTTCAGAAATGAGCTTTTGGACTGGGTGTGGTGGTGCATGCCTATAATCTCAGCAGCTCAGGAGGCTGAGGCAGGAGAATCACGAGTTCAAAGCCAGTCTCAGCAAAAATGAGGCACTAAGCAACTCAGTGAGACCCTGTCTCTAAATAAAATACAAATTAGGACTGGAGATTTGACTTGGTGGTCAAGTGCCCCTTAGTTCAATCCCTAGTACCCATCCCCCACAAAAGAGAGAGAGAGAGAGAGAGAGAGAGAGAGAGAGAGAAGAAATGAACTTTGGGGAAGTAATGCATCATGAGGGCTCAGACTTCATGACCTCATGAGTGGATTAATCCACTGATGGATTCATAGCTGAAGGAAGTATTGGGAGTTGATGGAAACTGTAAGAGGTGGGATCTAGTTAAAGAGAGTGGCTCTTGGGGGGCATGCCCTTGGAGACTGTATCTTGTCCCCAGTCTTTCTCTTTCTCTGCTCAGATGTTATGAGAAGGGCTTCACCAAGCCCTTTCAACATGAAGTTCTGCATCACCACTGGCCCAGAAACAATGGACCAGGTGACCATGGACTAAAACCTCTGAAACTGTGGGCCAAAATAAATCTTCCCTTTTCTAAGTTGATTTTCTCAGGTATTTTGTCACAGCAACAAAAAGCTGACTAACACAATATCTTGGCTAGCACAGATTGGAAAAGTCTACATATGTATATTTTCTGGCTTTTTCCCACTATGAATCTAATATTTCTGTAGGACAGCACAAACAGAGAGTTGTCTTCCCAGTTTGGACCAGGCTATGATTAAATTCATTTTTATTTGGTATCATTTTCTCTTATTGATGAAGCAACCAAATCCAGTGGGTTCGGATCCCAGCAACCTCCGTGGTGACAGAAGAGACAAGCTAAGTCTCTGGGGTAGTTTTTCATAAGAGAGTCAATTATGGGGATTCCACCCTCATGACCTAATCAGCCCCACACTCAACACCTCCTAATACTGTCACTCTGGGGTGCAGGATTTCAAACCATGAATTTTGAAGGGACATAAACAATTGAATCACAACAGTGGTAAAGCACAGTCAAAGCTCCATTCTTCCTGTTGAGCTCTTCTCACTCACTGCCTCTGGGAGCAGAAGGACTTCACAGTTTTGTAGCTGTGGAATATGAGGTTTTCTAAAACTAAGTGGTGAAAATCATATAACAGAGCTTGACAACAGCACAGAGTTGTGGTGCATCCTTAATAAGGTGCGGGGTCTAAGAATATTTATTTACTTTGTGAGTCCAGTGCTGTATATTCCCTGTCATCTCAGAAGAGATTTGAGGTAACACTGGATAGTATTGTGTGAAGACCCATCAGTATTCCCAACAGCAATATTATAAAAAAGAAATCAGGTTGTTCTTCAAGTTCTCTATTTTTACAGGAGTTCCAGAGTAACTAATTTCCTTTTTTATTTATTTTAACAACATTAACACATATCTGCAAAATATAATTTTGCCATGAGAAAAAAACATATAAATCCCACAAAATCTAAGAATTTAATTTACCAAGTAGGCTCCAATTCCTTGTACAAACTGTAGCAGCATTTTCACTATAAAGACACTGTAAAATTTAGTATTTCTATCTTGCATGTATAAGCAGCAACCGCTGACTTCAAAGAGAATTTGTATGCATAATTTTACTTATCTACATAATTCATATATACATTCAAGTTATGCTTAAGCTATTGAATTTTGCCAACTCATTGAATGTTTTCACAAAACATATATACCTCTTTGTAGGGAGACAAATAACTTAATATGTGCTGTGCTTCAGGAACACTATTAGATAGACTAAAACATCTGGATGCAGTTTAGCCTCATCTGAACCTCTTATGAAAATGTTTAACCTATAAAATATGGCTCCTGCAAACTTTTCAGAGATAATTTCAAAAAAATAAACCATATTTGGAAAACATCCTGCCTCCAAACCTGAAAAAAAACAATTCCTGGAAAAAACAAGTTCACAAAACATAGCTTAGCAAAAAGTTCTAATGAACACGTATAATTTCCTATAATTCACTAAACCACACTGCTTTATTGGTCCTTTGATCCTAAGACAAGTTTAAAAAAAAATCCACTGAGACCAGGCATGGTTACTATATTTTATCATGGCCCTCTCCTTCCCAAAAGGAGAACAAGTGGACTGCTTTGAAAAAAAGGTAACTTTTGTTTTTCAGTATTTTAGGGAGTAAATTGATATGGTTTTAGATTTGAATAGAGGATAACTTTACTTCAATTTAATATTCCTCAACCCTTGTGTCATCAACAACCTGCAAATTCAACAGACACTTTTCAAACCTCTTCTTGGCTAATTTCACCAACACATTTGGCACCACTAACCACTTCCAGTGCATTAGTCTTACTTCTAGGATTGAAATCTTTCTGGTTCTAGGTGCTCTCCTCTTTCTTCTTATATGTCTCCCTCACAGGGTCCTTACCTGACTCCACTCTCTCTGATCATATTTTAAGCATTAGCATATCCTACTAAAGCATATCAAAGGCTACTGAAGCTAAATGTTTTCGTAGCAGAACTCATCACCTTTACCTAAAGCCAGTTCCTCTTATGGTCATAGATGCAGTGAAGACACTGCCATCCCTCTTAAGTGGCTTACCAGAATGGCCTCCCAAGTACATTACAACCCCCATACACTCATCCTTATTTTAATAGTTTTATAGAACTACATATTTATATGCGTGTTAAATTTTATTTTAAAAATATCCCCAGATGATGTGTTTGAGGGCTTTGTGAGGCCATGGATGCAAGTATAACACAAATAATTGGAATACATTAAGTTAGCAACCCTACATAACTCAATTTTGATAGAAAAATCATACTGACACATAAATATAACATTGCTTAGACTAGAACTTGAAAGGCTTAGTGAAAACAGAAGATAAATTTTAGCAAATCCACAAGTTCTGTAGCTATTGAAGAACAAAGATAAAGAAGTATCACAATCTGCATTGCCAAATGGCTTCAATAATGCTGACTCACTTTGCCATTTAATAAATAATTATTTAAAATAAAAACAGTGAAGTCCTCTCTTGATGAGTTGGTTATAATTTTCATTGTGAATAAGGTTTTTGTTCCATTAGTTATTTGCAACTATAGTTTTTTCAAAAGAATCAATAACATAGTAGTAGCATGCCATTTTGAGTTAGAAACTCTAAGAATATCTAGTCCTAATCTTTCCTTAATTCTGAAATCTCTTTTATAGTAATGGTGAATGAGAGCTTATCAAACTAAACATAACCAAATATACTTTCTTAACGCATTCACTATATCTTCAAAGCAAACATTTGATTTTTAGATGCCTCCAATGTTAGCAAATACTCTCTTATGTTGACCTAAAATTGTCTTTAAACTTTACCCACTCTCCAGAATCTGTTCTCTTCTATTAATTTGAACAAAAAGATGTCTACTGTCACATAAAAGTATGAAGGTGTGAGGACCATGGAAGCCACCTAATGACCATCAGGAGCTGACAAATGAACTGGAGATACGTCAATCCAACTCCTTGATATCATGGAGCTGCTAAATCAAAATTAAAACTAGCCATGCTGTTTTTGTTGTGTAAAAATAAACATTAGCGCTTTAATCTGCTAATAATCAGGGCTTTTGCTGCTTACAACAGAAGACAGCAGGACTGATAAAGCAGTATTGTTGCCATTTGATTGTTCTTCACTGGAAATCTGAAACGTTGTAATGCTTTTCTTAAAGTATGGATCCTGGAGTATGCACAGGTCCAAATACCTGACTATTAGAGCCAAAAAGTACAAACATTATCCTTCTGTTAATATAGCCTAATGTGCTTCTAGTCATTTAAGTCATTACAGTTTATTTAACATATGTGATCAACTAAATCCTCAGTTTCCTATGCATATAAAATTATTATATATTTTTCATTTAAGAAATAGCCATTTTTTACATGAATAAGCTTGCAATAAATTTAGCACAGCATATATTACATTTCTACTGAATAAATTACTATGTAGTACAGTAAGAGCCTACAATTATTGAAACTATGCCCTTCTTGGCCAGAGAGGACAATATATTATTAAGGAAATATAAGGATAAGCTAAGATACAATGATAATAATGAAATAATTATGATAGCAAACCCAGTGGGAAAAGCTCAAATAGATCTGTGTTCAGATTTCTATCCCCCAATATTTCCTGGCCTGTGACCTGCACACGCTACTTGTTTTTTCATCCGCATAATGGATGCATTAACCTTCAGTATACTGTTGTGAGAAATAGAGAAGCTTCTCATACATTGTCAGGAAGGGAGTGACTGTCCCTGACTCCTCCCTCCCCCCCCTACTCTTTTTTGCTTCACTTTTCTTGCTGAAGTACAATTATTTCTGCATTGAAAAATTCATTGATATATACCTCATCTCAGTCATTCAGAAGCCATCTTAAATTTTAAGAAAAATGATAAAGAAAGAGAGTTGACAAGCAGCACTGAAATGCAAAAACAGAAGACTGAGAACCATAGCACCCAGCCCCAGAGGAGGGACGGCATCCCTTTCTGAAATTGTACCCAGCCTGCCTGCCTTAGTGGACACATCACTGAATACCCTGAAGACAGAGATGAAGGTATTCTGGATCCTTTCTTGATGGCACAAGGGACTTGAAAAATATTAAGATTAATTATTTTTAGGACTGGGGTTGTGGCTCAGTGGTAGAGCATTTGCCTCACATGTGTGAGGCACTGGGCTCGATTCTCAGCACCACATATAAATAAAATAAAGGTCCATCAATGATTAATATATATATATATATATGTATATATATATACATATATATGATTATTTTAAAATTATAAAATATAAATGCATATCTGAGAAATTTTTGAAAATATGGAAATAGACATGCATTTGGAGACATAGAAAATATGGAATTAAATACAAAATCACTTAAAATCCAGCATTTAGCATATAGTTTTAATTTGTCCAAATTAGGGGCTTCAGGTGGGAGGTACTAGATAGATTCATGGGATTTGGGAACTTATTAGCATCTTTGGCCCCAGCTCTGACCTTAAAATGTGAGAGAGAAAATATGATTTCAGAGAAGGGGAATGAGGCAAGTGGCTGATTCCATTTGGCTCAAGATTGAATAAGATTGAATGAGCCTCTCATTCTTTTCTAAATTATCCAGCAGGTTCAGCCTGATCAAGGGAAGGTAAGAATTCAAGACATGTTTTGTTTTTTTGTTTTTTGTCCCCAAACATAGGGACTATTCATTTTGTCAACACTTAACTTAGTAGGTGAGGCCTGAGACACGAAAAAATCTAGTGGTATTCTCACCTTGAACTTAAAAAGGGAGCTGATATTCTCAAATACATACATGATAAAAACATCCCCTTGTTTGTGAAGGTCTTTTTTTTTAGGACTTATTTGATTTGCCTCTAAAGATACACATCTGGACACAGAAGACAAATGGTCTTGTATAGCAATGTTTGTTCTTGTTTAGCAATTGTCATTAAAATTCATTACATTAAAGAAAAAGGATATCAAACACCAAATGAAAAGTATCTCTTCAAACTCATTTGAGTACCTTTTTGATCAACAATTTACCAAATGAGCCTTTCCACTTAAAGCCTCATGTAAATGGTAATGAATGGAATTATTTTATAGCAGGTGATTTTATTAAAGCAATGTTAGCAATTTATACAAGCAGAACAAAGCAGCAACCAGTGATTTTCTTGTAACCACCTCTGAAATTACACTTCAGTTGAATATAATATTATATGTAGTGCAGTGACAGCCTGCAATTGTGACTTCATATGGGTACTTTTTCTAGAATAAATCAAAAGCCAAGGACTTTACAAGTGGTCATTTGTTTCTGGCAGAGATTTAAGGACTGTGTGGGTGAATGAAGCTAATTTCTATGACAAGGAAAACCAATGTAAAGAGGAGAAAGCAGACTCAGTACAAAAGCCTCTCTTTTACAATCTATGCATGTTCAAATCTGTATCTTTGAAATTTCTGAAATACATTCCTTTAGTGGATCTTGTACAATTTCATGTTTGGTGGTAAGCCAAGGCCAATCTGTTAGGACTAATGATGGATTCACTGTCGTGGGGCTGGAGGTCAAAGGCCAGAAAGTGTCCTTCATGAATATCAATCACAGCAGCTACAGCAGCTGCATAGCAGCAAAAGCACCCTTGGGATCCATAGGAATATGGTCAAGAAGCAATGTCTCTTCCAGTTTCACTGCAAACCCCCATCCCCACCCTGCTCGTGGCTCCTGCCTGATGTCAGAATTTGGAGCTACCTGTTGTCACCTGGTGCATCTGCAACTTTTCACATCCAGTGCCCTTTTGGCATTTCGCCTCAGAGAAAGTTGCTTTAACATTATTCTGCCACACTGGTCCAGAGAAAGTAAGGTGGCCCTCTACTTTAAGTACAACCACAATATGACAAAAATAATAAGAGATGTTGAGATCCTTTGCAATTAAATGGAAGTATTCAAAATAAGAAGTATTTAGCTATGTATGAAGTTAGGTGCTTAGTGAAAAAGATATCCATTGTCTCTAAGAGAGAAAAAGATAGTGGTCTGATATAATTCTAAAGAAAAACCACGATTAAGTTTTAGACTTTCTGCTTGAAGACAATATAAGTCATAGAAGATATTAAGTGGCACAAGTATATTTGAGTTCTGGAGTTCACAAAATATGAAGGCATATAGTGGCCAAAGTATGTGGGGGGAGGCCATTGGAGACCTGGGAACACATAAATTAACCATTGAACTAGAGCAGGGTGGTGGCCATGGAGATTCAAAAGTTGCTTTGACAAGAGAATTGAGACAACCTATTGAACCACAGACACATAGTGGGAGCAAAGTAAGAGAGATAAGATGGATCTAGTTCTGGAACAACTCTGTAAATATTAATGACATTAAATATAGCAGGTTAATTAATTGTAGCAAGTCAATGAGGAGAACTTTTTAAATCATAGTCTCTTCTAAAGAGTGAAAAATAATCTAGTTACTTGACCAAAATTTAATGTAGAAGGAAATGCTCAAGAATATGTCTCTTTTTGTGGAATGAAAAATGGAGGGTTCAGTCAAACATCAGCCACAATTTCCAGCATGCTAATACTTGGCAGAGGCTGCATCTTCTACAAGGAAATTTGAGACTTTTGCTCACTATGAGAACTTTTTATTCAATATGGATGATGAACTGGCATAGTACCATTCAAAAGCTGAGTGCCCCATATTGTGGTATTAGCTTAGGAAAAACGGTGCTGACTTGGGAGCCCAGGGGAACCCCATACCCTCTAGCTGCTGTCTTCTGTCCTTGTTTTCAATGGACTTAACTACTTAACTTCAGCATCTGACAGAAGAAAGTTCCACACAGAGAACATAGGTTTCTTTTTTTATTTTCAGAACTAGTCTCTTTAAGAAATGGATAAGCAATTGTAGGTACTCTGGGAGCAACCAGAGGACTCTGTTGAAAGCCCAGCCCAAGGCAATCAGCCCTCTGGAAATTATTCCATTTAACATTTTTATCTTGTTCATGGCTTTTGTCCCATCAATATTTGCCAAGCTGGTGTTTGCTTGACAACCACTTTCAGATGTATGACTCCTCCAATTCAGATTTTGCGCTCTCTTCCCTGAGGAAGTCAGGGCAGGTTATCAATCACCCTTCTTTTACAAATGAATTCTCAGCCTGGGCCTCATTTATTTGTGAGCTTCACTTCACCCAGGAGTCTTTCTACTCTAATCTCAGCCCAGCCTAGGTTATCTAATTTTCACTCCTCCCTAATTATCAATTTCCAATCCTGTCTGCAATTTACCAGTCACTTCTACAAGATGCAGTCTAAGCTGAAATCCAAGCTTTTGGGGATGGAAATAAGGTCATTACTAAATGCAACCACAGCAACACATATATCTTGCTGCTAGACTACCAAGATGATTATCAGTAGTTGTCCCTCTAATATTCAGAAATAGAATGCCTTGTAAAATTTATAGCCACAGACAAATCAAATAACTAATTAGTTATTTAACTGTAGACTTAAACAAATGCATTTAATACTGTACAGTGTTAATTTAGATTATAGTGCAGAAAATTCAATAACAGAATAAAGTACACTTTAAAGAAAAAAACTTTCAAGGTTATAGGAAACAGAATAAATTAAGATTTTAAAATGCAAAAAATAATTTTATAATTATAAAATTCATCACATACCTCCTTCCATCTATTGGCTTTCCATGAAGGGCATCTGATAGATCTACAAACTTTGTAAGTTCGAGGTTTCTGCAGATGGCTACAATATTTTTCTTCTAATTTCCCTTGGAATTTGTCAATGCAAAGCACATCACGGTACTTTATCCCTTTACCACACGAAACTGAACACTAGAAAAGAAACATGAATGCCCTTGATTTATTTTTCTTAAGTTTATCTTCAAGAAATATAAAACAAAATGATCAAAACATCATTGCTTTGACATTCCTATTAAGATATGCTCCAGTACTTCAAATTAGAATTTGAAATTCGCCAATCTGCCCTCAACCATCAATTGATGCTGATATCAAAAGGTATTCATTCATTCTACAAAAAAAGTATTGCTTGTCTACAATATACCAGGAATTCTTTGACACATGATGTTTTAGATATTTTAAAAGACTTCAAATAACTCCTTTTATCATGCATAATAAAACTTGCTTTCAGTTTGTAGAGTCACTTCCACCTATTATATTTTTATTCTCATATGCTTTTCCACACTGGAAAGTATGTTTTCCTTGTTAAAAACCAAAACAAACAAATAAAAAAACAATCCAATGACCTCTCAGAGCAGGGAACTGAAAAAATGGATATTTTATTTTTTAAAGTATAGTTTCATTTAAGTATAGTTTTTTGCATCAATCCAGAAGACAAATCTCTTTACCTTCAATGTGTTTAGTGAAAAAAGAAAAACTTGTGAAATATAAGTAAAACTCTATTTTTTAGCCAGTTGTCTTTTTATGAGCCAGGATATTGAAATGTGCTGGAAAGAGCTTGGGCCCTGGCATTGAATATGGATTTTGTCACTCACAGATGAATGACTTTCAGGCACATTTCATCATCTGTCCAAGCATCAGTTTCTTCACTTACAAAATGGGAATAATGACACCGATCTTATAAACTTTTTATGAAGATTAACATGAGATAAAGAATATGAAATATCTAATCCAGTTCTCTTACACCAGGCAGATTCTCAGTAAACATTAGCTTCCTCTTCTACCATTTTCGTTCATGAAGTCTCAGAGAAGATATTGACAATTTCAGCATGACACAGGTAGCAGAGAAAGCAGGGGAGACATGGATCCCAGACAATTCTTATTCCTCTGAGACAGCTGTTGATGGTGTTTAATTTAGAAACATACTGAGCTCTGAGAACATTAGTTAGTATATTATGCATTTAATGGGTGTCATGAGTTCACAAACTATTATACTATCTAATGTGGGCCATTAGATGTTTAAAATTCTTTAAACTTCAAAAAATGAAATTTACCTTGTTACATTATTGGCAATACTGTATCTCATTTGTATGGGTAATGAACTTGGTGCCTTCATTAAGCCTTGCTGTGATCATGTCCTAGATGTTTACTGCCCCCTTCACTAATACTTAGAGCCTTCCTATGCCACTTAGAACACACTTAGTTCTTTGAAAACCTCTAATGAATTTCATATTCATATACAGATAGCATCCTTTCCTTCTACTGATGATCTAGACCTCCCTATATGCTCTACTCTTCCTGGACACTTATCTTGGGCACAACTTTGATTCTTTCTTCATTGTTTATTTTTCTAAGAATGTAAATATTGCACATTAAAAATATTATCAATTATCTAGCATATACTGTCATGGAGTGTGCTAATTACTTTGCATACATACATGTTCACACATGGAAGTTTTTCTCCTCAGATGTATGTAATTTTTCTAACATTTGGATTGTGATCTTTTGAAACAAAATAACATTCATTATTCTCCCTGTTAACCCTTTATTTAAAAAGTAATAATTATTGAAATGTGCAATATTCAATAATATTCATGTGCAAGTGCTTATAATCTAAAAGATACGTGCCATTTGTGAAATGAATTCTGCCAGAGTAGGTCTTAAATAATGTTAAACCCAGTGAGGATCAGAAAAACAAAAATTCTACGAAACAATAAGTATCACTAAAATGGTAGAAGAAAGAATATTGTGAAATTAAGAAATTCATGAAAAGTAGCCAATTCTTTCTAGGGTTTTTGGTAATTACTTAAGATAGTGACATTCACATTCAGTCTTAAAGGAGCAGTTTCCTGATGGACAAGATGGGTGGTCTACATATATGCTTTCTATACCTTATCTATATATTGCTCATGTGTGTCTATTTTGTAAAATTTCCCAGGGTTCTTTTAACCATGCCAAGTATCCAAGAATCACACAGTAAATATGAAGCAAATTGTTAATATTTCTGGAAAGAATGATCAATTTTCAAAATACATAGGATGAGGAGAAATATTAAACTTGAGATTCTATTTTAGAATTCAGCAATATATTTCCTCTATGAGCAATATATATGAATGAAATGTAAATTCAGAAGTGCAGAGTACTATTAAGATTACTCTTCAGACAACTGAATGGTCTCCTACTCTAACTCTAGTTCATCTTCTATTTTTTTCTCTTATTCCTTATTTTAATCTATTAGAGTAATCTATACTATTGTCAGTCTAATTTAGATTATGACTAAACATAATTTAAACATAAACCAATTTTATCAACTTGTTTAGTACATTTATATTTTCAAAATTTTTTTTGGCAATGGCTCCTTATTGTTTTTAATCCATTCTCTTCCTTCTTTTGTGGATTTTGGTTGGCATAATTTCCCAGCTGTATTCTGCTACTTTTCACCATGTAAACTTCTCTACTGAAGTACAATGTAATTGCTTTCTCTTCAATCTTCAACAGAGTTTAATTCATTATCTTCTTTACCCAAACTAATCACTTCCCCTGGTGTTTTCTCAGTGTTACTTCTCCTTAAAGGCCTATCCACCTCTCACTTTGTTGAGTTCTTCTGAGTCTCACCTGGTTTTTAGCACTTCATTATTTTCTATATTTGTCACATGCTTTATCTACCCAGCCTCCTGGAGGTCAAGTCATTTTAGATTATTCACATCACCTACAAAGTAGCAGGTATAATAAATATCAAGTGGATTAATTGATGTTGGATTTTGGTGTAAGCAATTTATTTGTTTTTATTGCACACTAAACTAATTTATTTAAAAATTTTAAATTCCATAAAATATATTTATTAGTTAATAAATTCAAAGTCCTCTAGGTAAGATAGAAAAAATATAAAATCAGATAATTATACAATAAACTGTGTTTTGAACACACATTTGAAGTAGAGCTCTTTTTCTTCAAGATCTGAAGAGGACTAAGTACAGATCTCTTTTCTTGATCTAAAGAGGAATGAGGCCATTATTTCATCATGTCTGGAATTCCAAGTGGAATTTCTCTGAAGTAAAAGGGAACATGTTATGCAAAGAATTGTGTTTTAGTTGGAATGAGGCAGCTAAAGAGTAAACAAAGAGTGAAATGTTACCTCTTTCCTCTCCCAAACCACAGTACATTCTGTGTTGTCAGGATTCCACAAAACAGCCATTGGAAGGGATACCAAAACATAGCAATTCTTTCCTCTTGTATCACAGCAATCACTTCTTTTTCCTGTACTTTATATTTCTATGCCTTCCTTTTCCCCTGAGATTTTCAGTAATGCTGCATAATTCATTTCTAGCAGTCTGACAAAAGTGATATTTTTTTTTCTGAAAGGTAACCTCTATGTCCCTTAATAAGAGGTTAAGACATAGCCTTAAGGAGAATGTCTATGGAACAGTAGATATAGGACCCAACCCACTTTGGAAGTGATGATACTGAATAAACACATAAATATCCTGAATTGACTACTCATATATTAGGTAAAGACAAATTTCTATTTAAGACAGCATTTGAAACAAATGTACCACTTGCAAGCACTAAAACTGTGGTAGAATCTCCAGAGTCATTTGGGATAGCTGGTACTTTCCATTCCAAGAAAAGTAATTAGTCCCTCTTAACTTTGGAACAAGAATATCCTTGTTTTTAGAGAAAAGTTGTACATAATTATAGGAGAAGACTACTTCTGATATTTGAGGTGAGGATCATTTTGTTTGTTTATACATAAAAGTACCACAGAAGAATGAATGCATTGACTTAATTTGCGGGAGTCTTGATTAATTTAATTCTGGAAACTTAAATTGCTGAACAAAATTAAATAGGGAAGTTTGTTTATTTCTAAGAAATGGAAGTCTTGGGATTTGGGGCTTTTATAAACTGTTATGTTAATTTGTACTGTATTCTTTCTGACAACAGTGGGGAACAGTATTTGTACTGGGGAATTAGCAGATACTGTAGCTTGTTATGAAATAAATACTGAAATACAAGTGTTACACTCTACCTCAGTGATGCATGTGCTCTTTGCAAAGTATGCAAGCTGAGTAACTACAGGTAAATTTTTTACCCATATAATACTCCATTTTCCATTTATAATATTGGTAAAAAATAATATTTACTTTCTTTATGGGTGAAGGTAAAATGAAGGGATTTTTTTTGAAAAGACAGAAATAAAACTAAGAAAACTGTAAAGATACTTGTAATGGTATAGAAAAATGTTAAAAAGTTAAAATCGACAAAGAATATTGCATAATACCACATTGATTACATGAGAACATGCTTAAAAATGTTTCTTTTTCCATGTTGTGAATAAAACAGGGAAGATAACATAGAGAAAAGAGCAAATGGAAACCTATGCATGAATGTCATTTTCTAGAGTGTACTCTGCTTATTCCCAGCTCAGGACTTTTGCCTATGTCCCCCAACTCAGACCAGATTAGTCATGACTCTTATGAACTTTTTTTTAACACCTTGAGTTTCTCCTTTGTGACCCTCAATACACCTCTAATTATCTGTTCTTCATCTGTTTTCTCTTCCAGACAGATTACAGAATCTACTAGGAACAGACATATTGTAAGGAAACATGATAAATAGAAGAACCCAGAATCACTTGTTCCAAATGAAATTTGTCACGAATCATTCTTCATTCCTTCTAAATGGAGGAAATAATTCTAATGTATCATTAACCATAGGAAATTGCATAGAGGAACATCCTCTAAACTGGTATATATTCCACTGGTGGCACATGAACTGATTTTAGATGGTATACTTCAAATTTAATGGTTACTTACATAATAATGATCAACCTCAATTTTATTTATAAAGATTAGTTAATATGTAATTTGAAGGAAAAAAAGAATCTGTTCTTTGGTCTATAGGACAGCAAGAACAATCAAAATTAAGAGAAAGAATTATTTATTCATTACATCTATTTTAACAGTTTAGAAAAGTAGAAATATCTATTTCATATGCCACTGAATAGTGTCACTTATAAATAAAATTATATATTTTTCCTTCCATGTCAACCACACAGATTTAAGCTAAAATTCTCTAAGATTATTGTTAAAAATAATATTCAACACTTAATATTAGGAAAGGGCTCTGACACCAACTCAGTTCTATGCTAAGATTTTTTGATGACTACCAAGATAACAAGTTATTGAGAAGAATTTTAAAAATAAGCCTACTTTCCTTCATATGTAATTTCTTCATATATATTCTTGCTTAATAATTTAACATTTTCTAAACTAACTCTGTAACACAGGCTAAATTATTGCCAGTTTTCTAAATGGACTTTTGTGAGTAAATTTGTCAAAAATCCATTTTAAAATAACCAGATCATAATTCCAGATCAATTAGTGAAAACAAAAAATACCTTAACAACTAATCTGCTGCTCCCTTAACATTTCTCCTCACTGCTGAGAAGTAAATTATTAACAATTAAGTATAATATTTCATAATTTTATAATTGTAAACATTTTGTTTGATAATCCATTTTTCTTCTGAAAACCATACTGAGGGTTGTTGATATGGCTCAGTGGGAGAGTCCTTGCCTTGCATGCTTGAGGCCCTGGGTCTATTTTGAGGCTAGCTATAAATTATGACATTTAGTTTTTTAGCAACCATAAATCAATAATCTAACTAGACATAAATGTAATAGTCATGACTTTTCTCTCAGCAATTTTATTTAATTTTTGTTTTCTAATGTTGTAATTAAGCAAATAAAAATAACAAGAAAATACAAAACTGAACAAAAATAATAAGGTACTATTATTCAATTTCACTTCGCCAACCAAAAGTTTTGGAATTTAATGGTTCTTTGCTTTTAAAACATACTCCTTAGAAATCAACAGATCATCAGATGAAGAACACATTTTTACTTTATAACTAAATATCATATTACCTCTATGTTTTCCTGATAGCAAGTTCTCGAAGTCATTTGTTAAAGATGTAAACTCATAACCAGGTGACTGGTGTTATGTCTATCCCACTGCTCACCCTTAGCCAAGTATTAATGACTTCTCCAGACAACAAAGAAATCCCACGAAGGGAGTAGGATTTGTAAAGTATTCATAAACTCTTCTTGTTTAAAGAGCTTGTCTTAGAAATGTACTTCTTATATATTAGAAATCAAAATCTGTCTCAACACAAACCAAAAAATATTGCCATCAAGACAATGCAACAGCATAATAAGAAGCATCAATGTACAGTAAATAGAGTGATCTTGACTTAAACACCAGTATGCTAAAATAACTTAAAGAAAATCAGGTGTTGTAGTAGCTCTCATAAAATAATTTGAGAGGATTAGCTGTGCTTTCCTTAGTCTTTAAGTGACATTAAAAAGCATCAATGAAATTTTCAGTATTGGAGTATGAATCCTTTATCTCATTTATCTCATAACTAAACAATTTTATGCTCCTTTAGCAAAGTTAAATCAAAATTTCGTAAGGGAAAAAATCTGGGCCATACTATTTTGCTAGAGAATTTTTTAAAGTGATATTTTAGTGATTGTTTTAAAAGTCTTTAGAACATTATCATGGAATAAAAGATTAGCATATGAAATTACCTATTAAATAGGAAATGACAGAATTTCCAGTAAAAATTGACCAGAAATTAGTTGTTTTGTAGAATAAAACATTATTGCATATATGTGTACATGTGAGTTGTTTTTGTTTTTTAAGAAGACTATTACAACACTAAATAAAATAGGTTGATTCTAAACCATTGCATGGTTAAACAGCATGGTTGTTGAGATCTTCAGGAAGACAGACATTTCTGTATTATCTATGAGAAAAGTCCATTACACTAAAATCTTAGATATGAGTTCCATACAACTACTTTATTATTATGTTCTCTATAATAGAGAGAACCTATTTCTAAACTGAACATCTCAGTTTATTAGAGAAATAAAACATTAAATTAGTTAGAGTACAGTAGTGTATCCTTCTGTTTAAAAGAGCTATAGAAAGGACAAAATATGCATATAAAGAGTGTCAGCTCTGTAAAATAATCCCACTACTGTTCTCTTAATTCACTGCACATGTGGGCCAAGGAGTGAGATACTAAATCCACCAACAGGGTCCCCATTCATACTGTTTCCTGAAAGATTATGCTTATAATTTAAAGTTTCATGGAGTTTGAAAACTTCCTTTTAAACCTGTTACAAACATCCTTTGACAACACAGCATTAACAAACCAGGACAGCATTTAGTTTCTAAAGTATTTCCCACTGAAACATTTTATTCTATTGCAGTACATCTAATTATATTTAAAATTTGTAATTTTGGCCATTAAAAAAATTTAAGTCAGATTGATTTGCAAAGTGTTTGACTCACAATTGAAAGCACAACAACCAAAAAATGACAAATAACCAACATATCCAGCAAAGTTACTTTATATTAGTTAATATCATCATAAAACTTATAACTTTAATTTCAATTTTGTGTTATAAGATTTTAATTTCGAATGCATGGATGTGTATATTTATGTACATTCATAGACTTAGAGTTCTAAGCTGATCAATGCAATATGTGTGATCTCACATGTAATTCATCTGGCTAACTCAATTATAAGTAACAGTTAAAGATAATTTGCTGCAACTGTTAATCTTGTCTAAATTATAACTTTGGAAAGTTTTGTGATTATTTTCACTTGCAATGTAAACATGAGGAGAGTTTCAGTAATTGATGCAGTGTCTTATGTAAAAACACGTCCGCGTAAATGACACACATATCATATAATATTGTTTGCCCACAATTTAAATATTAGAAAATTAGAATGAAAAATTACCCCAGTAACTAATAATTAAAAGATTCAACTATTAGATTAGTTTCAATAATAAGATTTGATGAAGAATAATTGAAAAATCTGCAAAGATTAATTATTAAACTCAGGTTTATTTTACTGGAAGAGTAAATGTAATTCTAGTTCAAAATGTAAGCATTATTTGTTTTGAAAAACACTTAGGAAAAACTATCATTAGTTTGAAGCTTTTAATTTATTCTTTTAACTCTGCTAATGGCAAAGTTTCTGTGTGCCATAAAGAGGTAATGAACATTTCAGCCTCCTCTATAAAATTCATTTGCAAGTGGAAATCATCTAAAAATTTCCTGTTTGGAGTTTTCATTGACTTATTCAGTAACATGAATCTTTACAATTATATCCCAACCAGGAGAAAAATGGTATGGCAATATGAAATTGATGTAAATATTGTCTAATTTTAAGAATTATTTTGGTGGCATGATTGTGAACTTACTTATTATTGCTGTTTCTACATGAATCACAATGACCTGGGACATTGCTGTTACAAGAATGTAGGCACATTCCATAATAAAAAAAAAAAACCCACTCCCATCTTACTGCAGATAACCTAAATCCAGAAATATGAGCATCTGCCTTTCTGGGTGCAGCAGAGCAGAGAACTCTTCAGTGTGGTTAAACCATACAAAGGTAAAGGGACCAGAAAAATAACCAAATCACACTTGCCTAAAAATTATGACTTTTAAAGCATTACTTACTATGCAAACATTAACGAAATTCTTAAAATCAAGTGCTAACAATATAGCAGGATTTACCATTCAAGTTTCTGCATGTTTTATGTACAGGCTGTGGGAGTTAACAGAAATAAAGCCAAGAAGTTTGCTTTTAAGTAGGGTTATAAAGGTCCAAAAAGGAATATGCAGAGAGCTCTGTGATGAGAAATAAATGAGCTCTTTGAATGCTTGAAAAAGGAAAAGTCAGAGTTGAGATGAAAGGAGCGACCCTCACTGCACAAATTAATATCTACTTAGCATATGCAATAGAGGTCATGAGGGAAGGATGTGTTAGGAATTAATTTCATATTTTGGTGAATTTAAGCTAATTTAAAGTTATTGTTTAATCACATAAAATGAATTATATATGTTAAAATTGAAGGTGAGTTTCATGATTTGCACTCCTCGGTGGTAGTAGATGGAATAATGAAAAGGGCACAGAATTAGGAGTCAGACACCCACATTTGAATCTCAGCTGTCAGTAGTGGGGAAAACTTGGGATAGATGCTTAATTTCTGGTCCTCCAATTTCACAACATAAAGTGACAATAATACCTATGCTTCAGTGAGGTTGTGATATTAAATGATCTATAAGTGAACCCCTAAAACAGTGCCTGACACAATGAAATAAATGCATATTAATCCTCTATTCCCTTTTCCTTTTCCTCCTTTCTCAAATTCAGAGGGAATATAAAATTGTAAAAATACAGTGTCTGATGTAGATTTGCCAATTAAACACATAAATGCAACATGGGCATTGTTCAAAGCTCCTACATTTGCAACTCACTCAGTGATGAGATAAGGAGACAGTGAGTCCATTGGAATTCCAGGGAAATTCCATTATGTTCCCCCTAAGACAAATTATTTTAAAGGTAGGGATAAGGTAGAATAAACCCCAAACCAAGAGAACAAATTTTAAACACCTGGTTTTAAGCAAAACAGATTTAGTTTAAAATGATAGAATGATCTTTTGTATTTATTTCCTCTCCCTCTTTTTTTCAACCCACAATGTCCAAGAGCATAAAACTATACTTCAGTAACTTAGGAAGATGCAAAGAGGATAAACGGAAAGGAGAAGACCAACATGAAGCAATACAGTCAGACCTACAGAACCCCTGCCATGCTCAGCACCCAGAAGCAAAAAGAGAGAGGGCTTTTTCACAAACAAATTAAACTGCATGGGGTTCTAGAAATGGGGCACTGGAAGAAGAATAAGAGGCTTCTATACATTGAATTCTCAGGTCTTTATTACCTCTGCCCACATTCTACTCTAAGCAAGAAATTAGGGGGGTTCTTCTCTGGAGAATCTGGGTGTCCAAGAGAAAAGATCTCAAAGCACTGGCTTTCAGAGAAGATCACTAGTTACTCATGTATCCCAATGTAGTTTTCCAATCACTGATGCCTTACTCTAATGAGTTGCAGAGAGTCATCAAAATTTGAAGAAAAATTTCAGTGGAAATGACAGAAAACCACTTTTCCTTAAAGAAAGGGTCTAATGGATAAAGATATGTAAGGGGAAAAATCTCCCCTCAAAAAAAAGATAACTGTAATTATTACATGTAATATAAGATGTCATCAAAACTGAAGGCAAGAGAAGAATATCACAGAATGAGAGGACAGTGTGACAGAGGTACAGAAGGTTAAAATCATCCACCCTACATCGATGGAAGAAGATGGGAGGTGGGTGAAGGAGTCTAGGGAAGAGAAAATACCTGAACACTTAGGGAAAACAATTCATAGAGATTTTACACATCTGGACAAACACTTGAGAGGAAACAATGGTGATTGAAACATAACAAATTGAATGAATTTATGAATTAGGAAATGATTAACTTGAGAAAAAGTAGAGAAGTTGTACAAGACAGCAGGATTTCAAAGTTTACTACTTGGCTTCATACTGACCGAGTGGCACTGACTATTGACTTGATCAAAATTTCTTTGAAAGATAGACTGTAGAGCTCATTATTTTGCATAAGAAAGCTAAATTCTCATGCTCTATGAGGGGGCGTCAACAGGTAATTTTTTGATGCATCAAGAAATAGCAGAATAAGCCTTATTTGTAAATATGGAAATAAAGATAAGAAGATAAATGATTACTTCTAGAGTGGGAGAGATGAGCAGGAGACAGCTCTTTTTCTTTACTGACTTTTTAACACAACAATATTTTAAAATTTTGTATGTGTTACATTGGTAAAGTTGCATTCAGAATTATAATCACAGATATTTGATTTATTAGTGGAAATCAACATCTGCCGGTATATTCTAGAGTTTTAGAGCTGCCTCATGAAGGCTACTTAGTGAATACATGAAAAGCATGCTTCCCCAATTTATTCATGTCATGAATTTGGGAGGATTTATTAAAATCAGATGTGAGTATTAATATGAAAGATGTATGCTACTGGGCAATCAGGAGAAAATAAATATTCTATTCTTGGGTTTAAAATATTAACTATGCTAAAGATGCATAAAATCCAATTTAATAATAGTATCTGATTCCATGTGTATAGGTTTATACTGATACAAAATCAGTGTAGAAAAACTGGATGACTAGTAAAAATTGAAATTTGATGCATTTTTGATCATTTTGATCACATATTACATACAGTACATATAACAAAGCTGGCAATATTCTTTATAGCTACATTCTTGATAGTAAGACCATTTTTTCTTCTACTAGTGAAAATTCTAGATATCACTCTTTGAGATGGTCATAATAAGGAGATTGAGAAGACTGAAGAATTGAACAAAATGTTTATATTTTACTAGGAAAATAGAAGACAGAAAACAATTGTCTTCAAATATTTGCCTGGTGGAAGAGGAATTTCATCAATTTCAACTTCAAGATGGCAGAATGAGAATTGGAAGTCAAAGTCTCATATGTGTATTTAGCTAAAGAATACTCCTAAAGAAAAGTGGGTTACATGTGCTGTGGTATGGTCTCTAATTTTAGAAAGGCTTGCTAGGACATGGGAGGTGTGTGTACTTCAATTAATACATTTGTTTAAATAATTTATGCTTTGTGTAAAAAGACAGAAAAGAGAAAATTTGGGAACTCTCCCAATTTTAAAGATACCCAAAACAACTAAACAGTATCTCAAAAGTATTTCAAGAATCTCAAAATGTTATTGTTTAGATAAATAATATTTATGGGTCTATAAAAACATATTGCATCATTATTGCTTACTTAAATGAGAAAAAGGTAAATTCTGTATACCCGAATTCTCCTTTGGTGAAATGGAACTTGTCATCCTTTAGTCTTAAAAATTATTAAAGAGTCACAGTTTGTATGGATTTCAGTATCCAAATGAAATTCTGAAGTTATTCCCAGACCTTTATATTTCAGTTGCTCACAAAATAATATTTAAAAAAATATTTTGCAATAGCAATTAGCTAACAATCTTTGTAACTAGTGTCTCTTTTTAACTAATTTTACTGAGCCTTATAAAAGGAAACACTTTCCCATTCTCTAAGAAACTGAGTTTTGTTCATTAGTTTTCTCAATGCTTTTACATTAAAAGTTATATAAAATCCTTGTAGTTTGAAAATAAAACACAGACTTTGGAAACCACATTTAATAAATTTTTTAAAAATCTCTAAAGCTCTCTCCTCAGTGTAGAAAATAATCTTAAATGATCTCTATATAAATGTAATACCTTAGTAACATAATAGTAATTTGGATATTGGAATGATTATTATAAGCAAATTTGTGTGTCTCAAAAATAGCTGAACTTTCCACCGAAATATATCCAAAAATTAGTCAATAAAAAGAAGAAATTATGCATAAGGATTCTAAACTTAATAAGGGCAGAAACCACATCTATAAATATTTACTGAATAAATAAAATAAATAAATGGTGTAGAGAGAAAATATACTTGTAGATAAGAGATCCTTTGACTTACAGATACCATCTGTATTTCTATTTATTTTTACATCTTTCTTTACATTATGCAGCTTTACATTATCTAGTATTTTTGCCCCAGAAATTTAAGAACTGATATACTATTCTAAACTTCATATTTGGTAGAAAGAAAATTTAGTTGCTTTGGCATTTTTATTTCAAAAGGTGCATTTTGCCAAGTATACATATAACAAAGACCTTTTAAATATAAATCTATTTTATTAGAAAGGGGTGGAATTGAATGACTTTTAGTCCCACAGAAAATCCCATGGGAAGCAAAACTACATGTAATAAACTTTTTTCCTTAAAATTTCTTTTGCTGTTCTGGTTTTTTGGGGATGTGCTGTGGATCTTTTGAGAAAAGAACCTATTCTTGGGTTCATCTATGATTGAGACTTTGCCCATGTTAGCAAAGTGAGAGAGAAGTCATGCTTAATTGTCTTTCCTACTTCTAGATATAAAAATTTTTTCTAAGGTTCCAAAACAAACAGTGAAGAGGTTCAATCTCAGAGGAAATGATGAGAACTCTCTCTGGTTGGCAAATAGGGCCTATTTTTCATTAGAGTAGAAGTATAAATTGCCTTTACAATCTACTAAATGAACATATTAGCACAGTTTCACATTATCATTTATACGATATAATTTATATATTTTAAATCTTGCACTATATTTAATGATATCTCAATCAGAACAATTAATCATTAATGACACCAAATGCCTTCTTGTTTTACTCATCAAATATTATTATATTTGGATTTATATGTTATGGGCACACTCTATAGAGAAGCAAATTTTCTGCTATATTTAACAATAAAAATAATCACAGGATAGAAATAGAAATGGTTCTATTATACAAAAACCTGGTGATTTTAATGATTACATTGAAGTGGAACTCTGATTGCTACCATATTTTAAGAATGTTATTTATATTTTAGAACAGGTTTATCTTAAAGTATTTCTTACTATTAATAAACATCCATTAAAAATATTTTTTTCAAAAAATAATTTGGTAGTTATATAATTAAATAGGTATTTCAATAGTTTATGATTAAATATCTCAAAATTATTTTTTTCCCCAATGGTAGGGCTTGAATCCATATGCTAGGCAAGCACTTTACTCCTGAGCTACAGCTCTCACTCTCAAACTGTTTTCATAAAACTGCAATTTTTTTTTCTGGGAAATCTACTTTTAGTCCTTCTTTCTACTGATTTTGAGTAGATTCTAATTCCAGAATTCTTTACTGAATATCAAAGTGATATTTAAATCATCTGAAAAAAAAATTAATAATGGTGAAATTTAACTCTCAAGTGAAAGAAAATTCATTTTTCCCCTTCTCAATCCTTCAGGATTCTTCTCATTCTGTGTCCCACCAAGCTCCTAAATTCTTTCCTTGGTACATGTATGTGGTTGAGTATGCAAGAATAATCATATACTTATTTTCATTTTACTATTTTTACTTGTTGTAATATAAACTGTTCCATGTCCTGATTCACTGGTATTTTTATTCTCCACATCTAACACATAGTGACTGTTACATAAATACCTACTGAGTGAAAAAATTAATGGAAATTCATGAAGATTATAAATCAGGAATTTTACATTTTCTTCAAAAAAGAACTGAGGCACATATTAGCTAATCTTTCTTCTCTTAATCAAATTAGTGGTGTAAAGTAGTACAATTTGTCTCTAATGTTACACTTTCAAATAGTTTTAAAATAAATCTTTGCTAAACACTTAAATCATGAATTCTGCTATTTTTTCTATTTGTGTCCACTACAACCCCCTTAGAGTATCCCACCCTTCTACTTACTGAGAAGTAGAAACCCCTTGTTTCTTTTCAGTATCCATGGCTGAGACTGGATGACAGCAGAAGACTGAAATGTTAGTTGATTTTTGTCACTATGTATTTCCAACATGGCACTTACATACAAAACAAAACAAAAAATAACTCCGATATACTTATAAGGTGAAGAATAAGAATCAATAGAAAGATGGCCAAAGGACTTCTATCAGCACTTTACTAAAGAGGATATCACAAGGCAATAGACATATGTGAAGGTACTCAACTTAGCCATCCAAGAAAATCAAATTAAAACCACCAAGAAATTCCACTACAGACTCAATAGAATTACTAAAATTTAAAAGTCTGATAATATCATGTTGGCAAGAATGTGGGGAAATTGGAATTCTCTTTAAAAAACCATGTAGAAGATTGTCTGTTTAGTAGTATTTATTAAAACAGAACATATGCATACACTATCCTTTAATGAACTCCTGTCTACATATCCAATGGATATGTATGCACAAATTCATTAAAAGACATGTAAGAAATGTTCAGCAGAGAATTACTTCTAAATCCCAATTTTTTAAAAAACAATCTCAAATGCTTGTCAACTAGAGAATAAATATGCATTACAAATCATAGTCATTCAAACAGGTCATATAATCTTGTTTTCAAAGAAGTAATACTAGATGGCAATTGAAAACTGCAATTGTATACGATATGATCAAATCTCATATATTGTGACTTTCACAAATTATCAAAATTCCATTCATCTAATGTTGACAAGCAGGCAAGCTAATTTGTGACATCTGAAGTCAGAAATGGAGTAATATAGTGACGGCAAAGAAGTAAATGGGAGAATTTCTGGGGTGCTGATGTTCTTAGTTTAGGTCCTGGCTGTACATATGTGATCACTTTGGAAAATTCATTGAATTGCATCTTTGTGATTTGAAATTTCTCTGTATTTTTTATGGCTATAAATGTTTACTTAAAGGAAATAAAACCAAACCTGAATCCAAATTGATTTCTTTCTTATACTGGAGTATAACTTGCTTAAGTGGGTTTTGTTTCAGATTGTTTGATGTGTTATTAACCCTTTCTTCTGTATTTGGATTTTTAGTTTCTTGAGGAAAGGGAGTTTGTATTTACAGGATAAGTAATAATGGTTAGCAGAAAACCAATCTTGATATAATGGGCCTTCTGATAATCCCTTTTGTATTGCTTCATTTTATTCTATAAATGTTCTCTTTAGGTAGGTATTATTCTCATTCCAAGAAAATGAAATCTTAGAAATGTTCAGTAATTTGCCAAAGATTTTTCAGTAAAACATGAGTCTTACTGAATTCCAGGCATTTTAATACTTCTTACCCTAACCTGCAGGATGTAGGATAGATTTATTATTTAACATATTTCAACAAGCTTAAGAATGATGTTAGCTGGGTCAGTGGTGCATGCCTGTAATCCCAGCAGATCAGGTGGATTGCAAGTTCAAAATCAGCCTTAGCAATTTAGCAAGGCCCTAAACAATTCAGTGAGACCCTGTCTTTAAATAAAATATGAAAAAGTCTGGGGATGTGTCTCAGTGGCTAAGCACACCTGGGTTCAATCCCCTGAACAAAATAATAATGATGATGAAGATGATAATAATAATCTCTTCATATTCCTTACATTAAAGTTTGCATTTTCTCTCAGTGATTATTATCCTCTTTATGTGAGACTATATAATACAAATCTTGTCTTCATCATCAAATGGATCCCTCACAAAGCAGCTTGCAAACTCAGTGCCCTCAATTGGCTTCTTTGCTCATTGTTCAATCTTTTACTCTCTTCAAGTTCAGGTTTCACTGATCCCTTCAAATTTATGTTTGTATATATTCTACAAACCATATAATCACATTAGTTTATATATGCAATGTATAAATATATAATATATAAGAACACATGCTTAAAACATTTTATTGAGAAATATACAAATACATACATAAAAATATGACCAAATAGGAAGCCAATTAGCAAATGTCAAGCAACATACACAAACTTTTAATGTATGATTGTCATGATTATGTAGAATAGACTGCTGAAAACTGACATGTAAAATCTGTATAATAAAAATTTAGAATATCTAAATGTCCTAATATTAATTAATGCTTATGTATCTTATATAAGCAGTCTCATCATATAGCACATAGGTGGAGAACTCTGGGAACAATTTCTTCTAACATCATCTAAAATCTATTTCCAGATATCTTTAAACATTTTGAAGCATTATGCCTGGGAAATTAGTAGCATTACCAGAGACACACAGGCATTTTTACTTTCTTTAACATGGAAGTATAAAAAAAAATAAAACATATCATGATTTATGTTGAGATTTTTCTTAGAGTTACTTTATGCTCTACATTTGAACTTCACTTAACATCAAAACACACACAATCTCTTTACTGTTTTATGATCTCATCATTGCTTCAAGTATCTGCTTACATTTTTCCTAGGTCATACATTTCAAACCTGCAGGCCAATTGTGTCACTTTTTTAAAGTGTTTTTTTTCAGAGCATTATATCTAGGACAATCTATAAATCTTTGCATGTTTTCCTTTTTGGTAAAGCATAAAATCCATATGTACAAAGAAGGAAGACTATGTAATTAAACCTAAACTATTCTTCTAGGGTAGATCAAGACACTATTCATCTTTGCCAGGTTATGATGGAATGTGTCTTACTGGCTTAGGCTTTCTAGAAAGATCTGCTAGCAGAATTATTCTGTTGTCAACTACAGTGTTCATTTCTAATTATTAGGTTATTTTAACCTATTAAGCACCAAATATTTATAGCTCCTCAATATTGTAAATCACACGGTTGTTACTGAAATAAAATAGGAATCCTGCCCTTCACTCTGATCATCTGTTTATTACATTCATTGCAAAATTGCAAACTCCTTGGACACAAAGATTGTGTCTGATTTATTTTTAGTAATTTGTAGTAGATATTCATGATGTGGGGGAGATCAATGAGTGTACTTTAGAAAGACATGATAATACATACCTTATATATAATCAGAGATATGATAAATTATGGTATAATGGTGTATTAAGAATTGTAATGCAAAAATAATTAATTAATTAATTAAAAAAGAAACACATGGTAGTAAACATAATACATGGAAAGACTATTTCAATACTTAGTAGATATTTCTATGATACATTTTCTAAAAATTTTATTTAAAAATTTATTTCCAATCCACTTACTATGCTTGTGTATATCTTTTCCAAACTTAAGAAAATAATTAATAACTATGAATGTTTTTACTCAACACTCCACTTTACAAAGTCGAAATAAATAATGGATGGGTTTTTGAAGCATTTCCCCACACATTATCTTGCCTCTGGGGCTGCTGCTGGTCAAGCTTCCTGAGCAAGTTTCTCCCACAACGGGAACTACAGTGGAAGGAGCCGCCCCATTCCACTGCTTAGCCCCTCGGTGTTCTTTTGTTACAAACAACTGTTAAATTGGCAAACTTTGGATTTACCAGGTGTGTACTAATATTTTCACCTCATTTCTGAAAATGCTTTTGTTTGTGGCATTCCATTGTATTGTATTAATATATATTTTTCTACATAATAATATAGGCATTTTTTTTTAAAAAAAGAAACACTTTGAGGAAAGCAATAGAATTAAGAGATTCAAATGGCTATTTGAACCTCTTTTTTTTTAAAAAACAACTTTCTCATATTTTTTGTAAGAAAAATGACCTTTAAAGAAAAAAATGTATTTTCTTTACTTTTGTTGGTTAATCATCATTACCAGGACTCACTGGGACAAAAGTATCTGTTTGTCAAATATGATTTCTTTCTACATAGGAAGTAAAAACATCCTAAGAAAGTGAATTAGATTTTAATGTAGCTAAGTGGGAAAAAATATATAAATATAAATTTACTTAAAGAGAATTTGCTAGAATAGTTCAATTTCATTATGTGTAACATCCCTTGCCAAATATAAAAAAAAGAAAAGTAACGCTTACTCATCTTTTGAAGATTATCTTAGTCATAAGTACATGTTTTTAATTCACTAAACAAAATTGTTCATATCACTAATTTTTATTCATTATTCATAATATATAAAAGAAAAATATAAACATTTTTAGGATTTAAAAATTGATATTTAAACAATAAATCTTATGCTTAAAATCCCAATGTTAGTGTATAACAGAAATATTATCTTTAAAACAGCAGTAGCTCATACAAGTAAAATTACGAAAGCATACACTATTCAACAATTAAATATTTAATAAGAGAAATTAGCAGTTTGTTATTTAAGAAAAAAACATAAAGGAGGCATCCATTACAACATACAATCTGTTCAGTGACTTAAAACATTTCAGATATTGATCCAAGGAGTACAACTGAGCATACATATGAATTATGCAAAGCACAAAGCCACAACAGATCATTAATAAACAAGAGTTAAAATATAATAACATCACATTGAGAAATCACAAAAATGCAGTCATTAAATTAACAGGCATAGGTTAAGATTTATTTATTCTTTTTGTTATTACAGCACAAGATTTCCCACAACATGGAGAAAAGTTAGATGTATTCTTATAACTTTCTTTCTAATAGTATTTTAAATGATTTTGCACTTTATATTTTTATTTTCCTTTCAAATTAAGAGATTTCATGTTATTTGTTCACACACACACACACACACATATACTCTTTACTTTTCTACTTAATGAATAGGATCTGTTAAAATTAGTTGCCCATGAAAGACTATTAATCTGATATGTTGACAAGAGGTATTCTGAAGTTTGGCTAATATGTAATAACATTGAAAAAGGCAAAAGATTAGATCTAGTTTTGATAACAAAACTTCAGATCCCCTAAGCCCTTTTAATATAAAAGGCTAATTTAACAAATAAATATTCTTCAGGTAATAAAAGAAATCCAGACACTCTAATGATATATGTGTACTTTATACATATATAAAAGTAAATAAATAAGTTTGTAAAAATTCTAATATAAACATTTATTACAATAGTAAAAACTTCATTTTCAGTTTATCAAGAAAAAAAGACATCAAAGTTCTTTCCTAGTGCAAAGACTGAATTATTCAAAGAACTCCTTTTGGAACAGACGTGGTAAACGATGAGAATTCTGTACTTCTGCCTTCCTACTTTGTAATTTTTTGTTATATGTTTTCTTCATTATTTATTTGTATAAGATTGAAAAAGATGTCTGTGCACAAGATTTGAATGAACACTCAGGTTTTTCACTTATGGCACCATTTATGTACAAAGATAGCACAACACAAATATATTGGAATTCCAACACAATACATAAAATTATGCAAAAACCGAAATAGATATGTAGAAAGGGTTGGTAAACCTAAAAGTGTTTTTGAATGTCAAATGAAGGACTGAAAAATATCTACCTAAAATTGATTCAAAAGGAATAACTGTAATTTTAATGGTCTGTACATTTTTTATGTTAAACTTAAAATGTATTATATTATTCATTAAATAGGACAGGGTCAGAAAGGGCCAAATAGTAAATATTGCAGGCTTTGCGGATCATACAGTCTATTGCAACTAATCAGCTCCACTCACTGCTGGAATGCAAAAAAAGCAGCCTTAGATAATACAAGAACAACAAGCATGACTATACTCCAATAAAACTTATTTATAAAACTAGGTCGGGGTGAGGTGATGGTAACTAGATTTAGATCACGGGCTATACAGAAAAATCTGACTCAAAACACTTTAGTTTCATTATTTCAATATCTACCACAAAGCAGGAATAACAAGTAAATGTTTAGTGCATTGCGATTAAAGTCATAAATCAGTAAGGAAAATAAAACCTTTGTGCTGAGAAACCAATGCCATTACTACTCAGTCTCTAATCAGTGAATAGGATGCTGCTTTTTTAATTAAGGCAAAATTCTAAGAGGGTCTTATTAAGAACGATGCCTGACAACTAAAATCAATGAAGTGAAAGAGAAAGTAGAAGAGCTATAATAAGGAGAAATTGAATTTCCAATCTAAGATAGTTAATAAAAAAAAGATTCCTTTTTAGGGTGAGTTTCTATAGTATTTCTAATCCCCCTGAATGGACTGTAAAATCTACACAGATAAAAAATATGTTTTAATTAACGCTGTAGCATAGTGCCCAAGACATAGTAGATGATCAGTTAACATTTATTGAATAACTGTGTGAGTGCTTTCTATGGCAAAAAAAAAAAAAAATGTTTTTTTTTTTTTTTAGTTCCCACAAAGGGATGGTGCTCTGAAGTAATGATTTTATTTTAAAATCTTCTTATAAAGTTAAAATGTTCTGTTGTTTTGTAACATGAGTCACACTTGGACTATAAAGATAAATTTCAGCCTGAACTAGAACTTGACCTATATCTCACTGTTAAAGTTTGTCTTGGGCAAAGCAAATGCTTTACCAAGGGTTGGGTCTAGTCAGAGAGGATGGTGGAATGGAACTAGACAGCAATTCCTGATCTCTCATAATACAGAAAGAAGGTAGTGAAAGATCAGCTGGCCTGAGACCAGATAAATGCTCTAAGATCCAATATTACATAGTTTGATACCTGAAGAGAATTGAAGCTTGAGTACTGGAGTAAAAAATAAGGACAGAGTTCCCTAACCCTGAACCTAGACTAGAGTGGAGGGAGGGAGGAGGGGCAACAGAGAAAGAAAGAAGGAGAAAGAGGGAAAGAAAGAGCACATAAGCTCATCCCCTTAATAACAACTGGAAAGAAAAGCAGACCAAAATAAAACATGGCAAGAGCAATGGTGCCCTTCAAGCAAATCAAGCAGTTCACATTCAAACTGTAAAAAGAAAGCTCAGCATTTTGTGGAACCCACAGGTGACCATTCATCCCCATCATTACTGCATCTCCTCATCACCAGATAATAGCAAATTAAACTAGAGGGAGCACCCCTGCAGTGGGATCTCTTATGAATCCACAAGAAAGAACTTCTAATTGGATCTCTACTAACCAAAAGTTGCTGCAACCCCCACACTTTACCTGGAACAAGGAGAGCAGGGTGGAGCAGCCCCACTGTGAAGTGCTAGCTTAACCCAGCACTCTACACAGCTTTCACAGGAGCCCAAGCAGAGACAGAGCAGTTGCCTGCAATTCATAGTGGCTGAAAGTGAGAGATCAGATCCCAGCGGGAAGGCGGTTTTGTCCCAAGAAGAAGAAAGGAAAGCTGTCAGCATCACAGCCACCACTGACACTGATGGAAAGCACATCATGGTGGGAAGTGGTCTCAGTCCTGATGAACCTAAAGGGACTGATCCCCAGACTGCAGCCACAGTCTGCATGAAACAAATTCCAGTGGGAAGCTGCCTAGGTCTCCAGTGGCATAGAGGGATGATCCCCAGATCTTGGCAGCAGCCAGAGAAAGATGGTTATGGAAAGATGTTGCCTGTGTCCCAGGAAGCTTAAACGGAGGGTTCCTGGATTGCAAGCATAGACAGCAGGAGGTCAGTCAAGGTGAAAAGTTGCCTGGGTCCAAGGCAGTAGAGAGCAATGGTACCTTGTCTCAACCATGGCCACAGCTGGAGAGTGTCTGGACATGGACTGCACACTGCCTCAGTCACAGTCAGCAAAGGGAAGCAGCACCCACAATAAACAGTTTGGGGCAGTGGAAGCTAGAACCCAGGCAAATCACTTGAATCTCTTTACTCATTCCTAAGGACAATATCCCAGTGAGCTGCACTGGCAAAGGGGAATGCTTCTGCACTACAAATTACTCACAGAGAATCTACAACCACAGGACCTGTGCTTGTAGATAGCCACCAGGATCTAGCCCATTTTGAAAAGGATTCTGTAGAGGGGAGTGGGAACATGGGACCCAAGGCAATCACAGTGACAGCCCAGAGCCCTTGCATCCTGAAGTTCTGCACACAACAGAAACAACCATCAGACATAACTGCTGTACCCCTGAGCACTCAGACCCAGACCCCTGAGTTGACAAACCAGAACTGGCTGATGGGAGATCCATAGAAACTAAGGGAGGGGCTCCTGTGCCCCAGTATTTCTGGAGGGATAGAGGGATCAAAAGCCAAACAATGATGGACATCTTCTAACTGTCCAAATTTGAATGAAATCTAAACCAAAAGAATTTTCTTCAACTCAACCTGGTTTGCTATAAATACCTGTAACATCAACTTTGATTATATACATCAATTTTTATTTTGATTTGACAGTTGTTACCCTAATAGCTAACACTGTGCTCTCAACCCATCAGAATGTATCTCTTCTAATGCTTTAAAGCATTATTTGGATCATTCTGTTTTTGTAGCTCCAGTTTATACCTTACCCCTTCTTCTCCCTTTTATATTATCAGCTACTGCCTCAAATACCCCTCATTCTTTTCTTCTTTTTACCTTGAAATTATTCTTTTCTATCTTTAGTCTTTTTTCTCTCTTTTGCCCAGTTTTCTCCCTTTTACCTTTCAGTCTCCATATAATGGTAGCAATTTTTACAATATTTAATAACTACCTTTCCGGAACTTTAAAAGATTATAACTGAATTAGAGAAATTGTAGAGAATGATATAAAGAAGATTTTCACTTTTCATAAGATTGAAGAGTATGCAGCTGTGCTCTGTAGTAAATAAGATTCAGTGGCTTCTCTCAAAGTGGTGTTGATACTGGGAAGAGCAGAAGCCACAAAATGAACTCAAGTATCAATACCTGGATATTTGCCCAACTGAGTGCTCTTACAGAAAAAAAGATCACAAAACAGTCCCTTGCCTACAAAAAGAAGCAATAAACATCTCAATAGATAGGTAGATATACAAGTAATGTGAAAATAAAAGGGAGCAAACCATCCCAAACAGGCTATAACACTTCAAAAATTGACTCCATTGATACCACAGTGAAGGAACTGTCAGAGAAAGAATCTTAAAAGTTTATGGTTAAGTTGATCAGTGGGCTAAAAGAAGACATCAGGGGTAAAATTAGAATATACAGAAAGTGAAATGAAAGAGAAATCCTGGAAGTAAAAGATTCGATAAAAACAAATTAAATGGAAAGAATCACCAATATATTAGACAACTTGGACGATAAATTTTCAGGCCTTAAATACATAATCTTGAAAACAAAGTTAACCATAAAAAAAGCTTATCCTATATTCAAGAAATATAGGATAACATCAAGAGTCCAAATTTAAGAATCACTGGGGTAGATGAAGGCTCCAAAATACACACTAAAGGAATGTACAATCTTTTCAATGAAATAATACTTAAAATTTTTCTAAATCTTAGAAATGAGATGGAAATTACAAGATGCATATAAAACTCCAAATTCACAGACTCAAAAAAGATTTTCTCCAAGGTACATGATAATGCAAATATCTAACATGCAGAATAAGAACATAATTCTAAAAACTGTAAGAAAAAACCAGCAGGTCATATTTAGAGGGAAACCTATTTGGATTTCAACTGATTTCTAATCCAGACCCTAGAAACCAGGAGGGCTTGGGATAATATATACTATGTTCTAAAAGAAAATGGGTGCCAACCAAGATTATTCTATCCAGCAAAATTTTCCTCAGAATTGAAGATGGAATAAAAACCTTCCATAATAAGCAGAAACTAAAAGAATTCATAATCATAAGGCCTGCACTACAAAACATACTCAATAAAATATTTCATGAAGAAGAAATGAAAAAAAAAGAAAGAAAACCAGCGTAGGATGAATCACACTAGAAGAATAGTAAATTTAAAAAGTCAGATCTGAATGAAGCTTTAGAGATAAGTTAAAAAGGTAAGAAATAAAACCATCTCTCTACAATAACATTAAATGTAAAAGTTCTAAACTCTTCAATCTTAAAACACAGGGGCTGTTTGGATGAAAAACAAGACCAAACAATATGTTGTTTGCAAGAGACTCACCTTACAGACAGACATCCACAGACTAAAGGTGAAAGGAGGTGAAAAGATATACTATACAAATGGTACTGGAAAAACAAAGAAGGGTAGCTACTCTCATATTAGACAAAGTGGACTTCAAGTCAAAATTAACCAGAAGAGACAAAGAAGGTTACTGCATACTGGTTATAAGAATCATCCAATAAGATATAATGATGGTAAATATTTATCTCACAAACAATGGTGGATCTACATATATAAAATAGACCCTCCTCAATATTAAAAGTCAAATAGACTGTTATAGAACAACACTAAGTGATTTCAACACACCTCTTTCATCACTAGATAGATTATCCAGACACAAACTAAAGATTCTTCAGAACTAAAAAATACCATTAATCAAATGGACCTAACAGACGTCTATGGGATATTCCATCTATCCATGAATTAACTTTCTTCTCAATAGCTCATGTAATGTTCTCTAAATAAATAAAATGAAGAGTTAGTTTTTTGAAAGGATAAATAAGATTGTTTAACCTTTAGCCAAACTAACCAAAAGAGAGAGAATACACAAATTAATAAAATTAAAGTGGAAAAGAAAATATCACCACAGATACTACTGAAATCCAGAAAATAATTAGTAATAATTGTTATTTTGAAAATTCATACTCCAATAAACTAGAAAATCTTGAAGATATTGACAAATTCCTAGAGGCACATGATGTACCCAAACTGAATGAGGAGAATATAGGAAACTTAAACAGATTAATATCAAGTAATACACTGAAGCAGCTACCAGACCTTCAAAGAAGAACTAACACCAATTCTCCTCAAATTATTTCATGAAGTATAAAAGGAGGAAACACTGTTAAATTCATTTTATGAAGCAGGTATCACCCTGATCCTAAATCAGACAAACACATCAAGAAAACTTCAGGCCAATATTTTTCAAGAACAAAGATGCAAAAATTCTTTTTTCAATTTGTTTTAATTAGTTATATAAGACAGTAGAATGCATTTTGACATATCATACATAAATGGAGTATAACTTCTCATTTTTTCTGGATGTACATGTTGTAGAATCACACCAGTTGTATAATCATACATGTACTTAGTGTAATAATGTCCAACTGACAAACCACATTACAAAAACACATTAAGCAGATAGTACACCATGATCAAGTGGGCTTTATCCCAGGGATACAAGATTGAGTTAACATACACAAATGAATAAATGTGATTCAATACAAAAATAAAATCAAGGACAAGAAGCACATGATTACCTCGATACAGAAAAAGCATTTGACAAAGTACATCACTCATTCATGTTTAAAACACTAGAGAAACCAGGATAGAAAGAATTTACCTCAACTTTGTAAAGGTTATATATGACAAATCCAAGGCCAACATTATACTAAATGGAGAAAAACTGAAAGCATTTCCTTTAAAAACAAGAACAAGACAAGGATGTACACTCTCCCCACTCTTATTCAACATAGTCCTTGAAACTCTAGCCAGAACAATCAGGCAAATTCAAGAAAATTAATGGGATACAAATAAGCAAAGAAGGGGTCAAATAATCTCTGTTGGTTGATAATTAGAAGACCCCAAAAAGTGCACCTGAAGACTTTTAGAGCTGATAAACACATTTAGTAATGTAGCAGAACACAAGATCAACATACATAAATCAACACTTTCCTATACTCCAATAATGAATCTGATGAAACATAAATTAGGAAAACTATCACATTCACAATAACCTTAAAAATACTTGAAATTAATCTAACCAAGAAAGGGAAGAACCTCTACAGTGAAAAGCATAGAATACTGAAGAAAAAAAAAATTAAAGACCTTAGAAGATGGAAAGACCTCCCATGTTCTTGAATCATCGGCAGAATTGATATTGTCAGAATGGTCATACTGTAAAACCATTGTACAGATTCAATGCAATCCCCACCGAGAAACCAATGACATTCTTCACAGAACTAGAAAAAAAGCAGTTCTAAAATTCATTTGGAAAAGTAGGAGGCCCAGAGTAGCCAATGGAATCCTGAAGAAGAAGAATAAATGTTGGAGGCATCATGATTCCAGACTTCAAATTATAATACAAAGTTATAATAACTAAAATAGCATCATACAGGCACCAAAGCAAACAGGAAGATCAATGGAATAGAATAGAAGACAAACACATAGATATAGTTATCTGTTACTAGACAAAGATGCCATAAATATATGTTGGAGAAAATATAGTCTTTTTAACAAATAGTGCTGGGAAAATTGGACATCGATATGTAAAAGAATGAAACTAGATCCCTATACCTCAACTCAAAGTGGATCAAGACCTAGTAATTGGACCAGAAACTCTGCAACTGAGAGAAGAAAATGTAGGTCCAACACTCAAACATTTACTTCTCTAACAAATTCCTAAAGCACAAGAAATAAAACCAAAATCAATAAATGAGATGCCATCAAATTAAAAAGCTTCTTCACAGCAAAGGAAAAAAATTAATCAATGAAGTGAGAGCCTCCAGAATGGGAGAAGATTTTTGCCACTTCCTCACCAGACAGGGGATTAATATTCAGAATTAAAAAAAATAATAAAAAAAAAAACCTCAACAGGGCTGGGGTTATAGCTCACTAGTAGAGCATAAGCCTAGCACATGTGAGGCACTGGGTTTGATCCTCAGCACCACATAAAATAAATAAATAAAAGAAAGGTATTGTGTCCATCTACAACTAAAAATAAAATTTTTTAAATAAAAAGAACTCAACAAACTTAACAACAAAAAAACCTAAATAATCCAACTAAGTGGACAAAAGAACTGAAAAAAACACTTCTCAAAAGACGAATATAACAAATATGTGAAAAAATGTTCAACATCTCTAGCAATTAGGGAAATGCAAATCAAAATCACATTGAGATTTCATCTTCTACCAGTCAGAATCACAATTATCAAGAATACAAACAATAACAAGTGTTGGTGAGAATGTGGAGAAAAAGATACTTGCATACACTGCTTGTGTGACTGAAAATTAGTGCAACCACTCTAGAAATCAGTATGGAGATTCCTTAAAAAACTAGGAATGGAACCACCATATAATTCAGCTATCCCACTGCCTGATATCAAAGATATAAAATCAGCATTAGCAACACACCCACTAGCCAGACAATGGAACTAACCTAGGTGTCCTTCAAGAGATGAATGGATAAAGAAAATGTGGTATATATACACAACAGAATATTACTAAACCATAAAGAAGAATGAATTGCAGCCTTTGCTGGTAAATGGATGAAACTGGAGACTATCGTGCTAAGTAAAATAAGGCAGACCCAGAAAGTCAAAGGTTGAATAAGTTTTCTCTGATATGCAGAAGCTAATACAAAATAAGGGGTGGTGGTGGGGAAGGCAGGGAAGGGGTATTCCATCAAACTAGAAGCAAAATCAGTGAAGTAAAGAAAGGAGAATGAGGGGGAAGGAGGAGAGACTGGATAAGGGAAGAATTGAGGAATGAATCTGACCTAAAGTTCCTAAGTACATATAAGAATAAACCACAGTGAATCTCACCATTATGTATATCCACAAGGCACTAATTTAAAAAAAAAAATGTTATAAGTAAATAGCAGAAAGGTTACTAGAGGGAGGAGAACAGTAGGAGGGAGGGAGGAGGGAAAGGGGAAGTATTAGAGACTGATTTAGAGAAAATTGTATTCTGTGCTTTTACAATTATGTCAAAATGAATCCTAATGTTATATATAACTAAAAAGAACCAATAAAAAACTATAAAAAAGGGTTAGTTGTAAAACTGCAGTTATGATTATTTTCTAAATAAAATATGATTTAACTTCATAAATACAATTATAAATATATTATAGACTCAAATCAATTTTTCATCTGAAAGAAATGAACTTAGTTGTCCACGATTTAAAAAATCAGAAGTGACCAAAAAACTAATTCAATATACTTATGTATTAAATATTCTTCAGAGTTTAGATATCTGAAAACAACTAGAGAAAATAAACCATTCATGAGCAATATTTATGAGTTTGGTCTATGGCTCCAAAAAATAACAAAACAGAAAATTAAAATATTCCTAAACCACAGTAACTCCACACAGTGGAGAAAAATGAATATTCATATAAATTATTATATAAATCATACTTTTCTGTGATGTAACAAACTGTAAACAATTAATTTATTTTATGTAAGTAAATTTCTCTATCTTTTCTTTAATATAAATTTTCACATTTCCAAACAAAATAATGAGTTTTAACAATGATAAAAACAAGTTTTAAAAGATTGTTATTTGGTTTTGGATCAGTTATTGGACATTGACAGACAAAAGCCACATACAGTTATATGCTCAAACAAGACATAGCCTTGATTTGCCATTGTTACAAGCAAAGTGTTAACATTACATACAAATGTAAATAGTGAAGGCAAACAAAAGATGTAATGAAGAAAAATATTTCCATGGGAATAGTGCTATGGTTCAAACTTCACATATAAAAATAAATACTTATAGAACTATTAAATATTACAGTACTTGAAATTGAATCAATCCTTCTTCCAACTATCAATTTTAATAATATAAGCCAAGAAGGCAAACGGTCTGCTTTAAAAAACAATCAGAAATCATAGTGTGTAGATTTCATGATTTATAAAAAAAAGAAATTAAAGTAAAAGAAACCTAGTAAAATAAAACAAAATTAAGATTGAGAATACTATCGTACCGATTTCCATGGTCCCCGATGCCATGATACATCATCAGGGCAGGCATGAACATGACATTGTATCACACTAGGCGGCTTGTTTAAGATTTCACAGTTGTGCTCTTCTGACAGTTGGCCATTGGGAAACTGGCATATTACAAATCTTGATTTTATTCCTCCTCCACATGTTTGTGTACACTAAAAATAAGAAGAGGAAATATCAAGCCTGTGTAACTTTACAGAGACTGTTATTCATTCTTGAAATATAATTAGTAATGCTAGAGCTTAAACATTTATTATTTCTAATTGTCAACATTTCTCCCTGAATTTAAGAGTTTTAATCCCATGATTATAAAAACTGACAGTTTCTGAGACTTATTAGGAAGATATTTCAATAAGGTATGAAGTCTATAAGATACTAATTGCAGGTTATGACAGAAACAAAACTGATTTACCTAAATAAAGAGTATCAATTATAAAATGTATGGATTATAATCAATGAATTATTATGTAGCCATGAGAGCTAATGAGATAGGTCAAATTTTATAAACATGGATAGATGTTTAATACATTTTATATAAAAACCAGACAGCAAACAGCATGTATAATATAAATCTGTTTTTGTAACCTATGCAGAACAAAAATCTAGCAGTAAATATACCAAAATGATAAAAGTTTGTATTTGGTTATAGTTTTCCTATGATTTAAACTTTTAAAATGAATATACCTACTAATACTGTAATACTAAAGTTACTTAATTTTGGAAAATATTAAAGTATATATGAAAAATGTACTTGATGTTTATTAGCACCTAGCCAAAAGTATGCCTTTAAGCAATGATTTCCAATAAATTCCCTATGAAGAAAATTACGTAATAAAAACAATTAAGCAAAAACATTTGACTAATTAAATTAGCTGATTTATATTATTCATCCCAAACTAACATACATCATTGCTTCTTACTCTTTCCCATTCAAAATATGGGTGGGATTAATATTCAAAGTGACCATTTTAGAAATTATCTTTACATTTACAGTGCCAAAGAGCGCCAGGGCATGATGAAAGTGCTTAATAACTGACAACTATCTAGCTTAAAGGAGAAAAATCATCAAATGAATGACTAAACAATAGGAGTAAAATATTGTCTACATATCCACCTTGTTTTCTGTGTTTACATCAATCCAATTTTCTAAGATATTTGAATAATAATGTACAAAAGTTAGAAAGATATTAGTAATTCACAGACATACTGAGTAGCATAGCAGGTTCTATTTACAAATCTGGAATACACGCTTTCTTTCATGAGTGAGTGACTTACACAATGAGAGAACACCTATTAAAAGAACAGGGTTTTGATCTTTCAATTAAGAAAAATATTTCTTTCCATATATAGTGAAGTAAAATTATCCAGCAGTATGGGATAATGAGGTAATGTCAAAAAGCACTTTACTTTAGGTCTTCAGATATGTAAAATTCTCCACAAATTTGGGGAATCTTATGACTTACTTCTCCCCAGCTTCCATAGTTCCAGTGTGGACAAGGTCCCGAATCACAGTGCTTTGACTCTGGGGGTTTTGAGGCTGCATCACAGTAACTTGCACTTTGTCCATTCTCATCCTGGCAGACCACAACCCTACGCTGGAGACCTCCAGCACAGCTGCTAGAACACTGGCCAAAAGAAAATAGAAACACACATGAACTGCAGATTCCACAATGTGAATTTGCATGGTGGGAAAAAAAAAAAAATCATGCCTTGACTCAACCCAAAGCAAACTTTGAATCATGAAAATCTGACAAAAACACTTAAATTTTACTGAGGGCTTCATTAAAATTTGTCGATGAAAGGTAGGACTTTCAATTATGCATTAGGAAATAATCTTCCACCTTCATCCTGAATGTTAAGTAAAAAGGAATTAAAGTTTTAAGATTAACTGGGAAGAAATTAAAAAACAAAAACAAAACAGTGTTAAGTCACTTGATTTTTACCTTGGTATTTTTCTTTAATTTGTATCATTAATATCATGTAAAATATGAACTACAATCATACCTTTGGTAGTTTACCATGATTTTACCCTAGTTTATTCCATGTCTATCACAGTAAGTTTTTGTTTTATTTTTTTCATAAACATTTGTAGTCTTACTTCTTAAAGGGTTTTCTCTTATTTTTATTATAATGGACCCTAATCAGATTATTTTTAAGTGCATTCCTTTGTAATCATAATATCACATTAGTCTATAATTCAATAAGAACTCTGGGGAGTTGTAGTCTGCATCAAAAATGCTTAATCCATTTAAGATTTAAACTATTGATCTTCAGATAAATTTAGCATTAAAAGCATTTGATGTCATTATATACAGATCTGTTAAAGGGCTGAAATATAACAAAATTACAGAAATAATATAACTCAATAAAGAACAGCTTACTGATCCCCATGGTCCTGTTCTCCATTGGTTTCCTCTGATTGACAGATGGACCCCCTGATTTTGATTATCTTCGGGTTTGTGAGTTAATGGAAAATGCCTGCCTGGGAAATGGCTTGGCTGCTCAGAAGAACTAGGAAAGTGGCTGTACATGGGTGGGCAGGCGGCCAGGTTACAATCTTGTTCTATCAAGGGGCGAACTTCAGGGTCACAGTAATTCTCATCAATTGGCTGCTGGTGGTTGATGCATAAAACTTGTCGAGTTGTTTTTCCATGGCCACAGGATGCTGAACACTGACCAGAAATTTAGTCAACATTTACTATGTAATATACTTCATTGATATTATATAAAATATCATATATTATATTTAAACATTTCACTTCCTATTTTTTCATGAGGATACTTACAGGTGACCAATTTCCTGCTTGCCATTCTCCACAAGGGCTAAAGCAGACAGATATTTCAGCAGGTCTAGGTAAGTGTGCACAGTATGATTCATCTGCTATTCCATCATGAGCGTCACGACAGCTTACATAGCGGGCTTGATTACCTCTTCCACAAGACACAGAGCACTTAAGAAATCAAATAATATTGAAATGTTAGATAGTACCTCTCCCACTTTCCTTAACCATAACTGTTACTCACATTTCTAAAACATCAAGTTTCTTGAGAAAACATAAATTAGAAATAACATTACCTGGCATAATTTCTCAATCAAATACAGATGGGGCAATAAATATTCCAGTTTAGATCATAAATTTCACAGATATAAAGTTTGAATGAATATAATGTTTTGAAATGCTTAGTTATATTTCAAAATTAAAAATGCTATGTAAGGGAATCTTAATATATCATTAAAATAATTTAAAAGACAATTAAAATTTAAGATGAAAGCAAATGATAATTCTAAATACATTAAAACTTTCAGTTCAGAAAAATAACATGAAAATGTCCGTAGTTTAACTAAAAGTTGATAAATGCCTAATATCACATATGTTTCTTATAACAACCTGTGACATAAGTATCATTATCCTCATTTTATAGATTAGAAAATCTATAAAAGGCTCAAATTTCCTGCACATAAACACAGGCTCTTGAAAGTCAGAGCATGAGTTAGCTATTAAATGACCTATTTCTAAACCCTATACTTGGTCCATACCATCAAAATACTTGAGAATGAATACATACATTAACTTAAGAAAATCTGCCCCAAACATTTTGCTGGTGTCTAAAGACCTCCATAAGAAATACTATATCACTTCAATAAATTCACTTACTGGGGTCCAAGAACCATGTCTCCACTGTGCTACCTTTCCCATAGGAATAGCTGGTAACGAAGTAGCCCCAACATTGGGGACAACTGGGCAGGGAGTAACTATACAGTCCTATTCAAAAGAAAAACAGATCTCAAAGAATATCATTTAATTAATCAACCACATTTAAATTCATTCTGGCATTTCATTGTCTCTATTAAATATCTAATTCAACAATAGTTGCATACCAAGTCACAAATAAATGATGTAAAGAATTTTATTTTCAAAAATTCAAAGTACTGTCAAGTGCTAGCAGTGGACAGTAAGACTGAATATCAATATTTGGATCATTCTATCTGATAGTTGAAAAGTGAAAGAGCAAAGTCCTTCAAAAATACCACTAGGCTGAAGCATTCTGAAAGTACAGAGCTCCACTTTAAAAAGGCAAAACACACTTCAAAAGTCCATAATATTCATAATAATAGATCTTGTTATACAAGCACAGTTCAAAAAATGGGAAGACACAAGTTAAATGAATGATCCAATGGCAGATAAAGGGTAAGCTATATCATAAGAAAGCTATAAGAATTTCAAAACCAAGAATAACAAATTCTATTTCATGCACACATTTTTAAGGCATAGAAGTTTAAGTGGAAAAAGTACATATAAAAATAATTTGAACATGTTAGCAATCCTCCTGATAAATAATAAATATTTTTATTTATAATCCACAAAAAGGCTTCCTTTACCTGCCTATCACCTGGGCGACTAGCCCCTTGACATTCTCTGTCATCTAATACTGCACTAAAGAGCTCGCTGACACATTTAACAGCACGTATCTGATACCCAAGTCCGCAGGTAGCTGTGCACTGAAAGATAAAGATAAATAGATATCAAAAAACATTGTTTTTCAAAAATTACATAGACTTCCATTTTCTTAATAAATATATAGTTAATAATATACTTTCAGTAGATCTTCTTATACAAGCACTTTATACCAGATTCAAAAGACCTAAAATTAATAAATTCAATCATCATGCCTACTTATTTAAATACTTTATGTAGACATTACTAAAATACTGAAGTTCACAAAATGTATATTGTTAATATAGTTTTAAAAGTTATCATGTAAAAAATATCAGTAAAGGCCTGATATTTTGGAGGCAGACTCAATATAATTATAGAAACAAAATACTTTCAAACTCTATCTGGTGTATGTATGTCACTTAATACACTGAAGAAATTTCAAAGAGATAAAGAAGAAAGAGGTAAGAAGGTTCCATCAACTTTGGTAATCTTCACAGGATAATACACTATCCACACTCATCCAGTCTGATCATTGCTCACTTTGCAGATTTCTAGCTTCCTGGTTGGCTATTCTAACAATGCCTGTTCTAAATATGGTAAAGATGCCAACGTAAGCACAGAATGTGAAAATATTTATAGTTTAATCAAAGCTAATAAAAACATGAGATTTGAAGACTCTCATTTAACTAAAGTGAATCCAAAAGCAAAGCTGAAATATTTACCACAGCAAAATTAACAGTAATGTCAAAATTTTGCATATACTCACAGAACTCCATGGTCCTACTTGCCAAGAAGCACATGCGTGAAGCTCACATGGTCTTAGAGATTCAGGTTTGGTACTTGGATTACAGAAGCCGTCACTCAAGTGATCTTCATTCAGTTGACACCAAACCTGCCGCTGCTTTGATCCTTTTCCACATGTAACAAGACACTGTAAGTCAACACGATACATTACAAAATGATGCAAGGATCAATTTACATACTAAAATACAGTTGTAAGACCATTTCTAAGTTCAGTATAACCCAAATCCTCTACATACAACCACTGGGCAAAACCACCACCCCTAACTTCTGCTCCCCAAGTATCACTGAAATGTCCACTAGTCCTAGAAACAAAGATACAAAATTAACCTTAGAATAAGTATATATCCCAGGCCACTGCACTTTCTTATAAAAATAGTTATAGTTGTAGATTAGGCATCAGCAAATGTTATTGATAACTTAATAACTGTAAATAGTTTAAGGATAGCCATTTTAAAAATTTTACTGCCTTTAACAAAAAATATTTTTAAATGATAAAGTTAAATATGTGTGAATTTTATAAAGTCTTTGATGCGAAGTTTCCTAACACAATTTATAATAGTTCTAAGCCTCATGTTTTTAATGTTACCTCACTCCACTCACTAGCAACCCAAATGGGACAGGAAAATTCATTGCAATTCTCTACAATCATTCGAGGCAGCTCTTGACATTCTCTGTCAGCAAGACGATGGCCAAAGTTGTTTATGCAATAAGATTCTCGAGACCGTTCTCCTCCTCCACAACTCCTAGAACACTGATTAAAAAAAAAAAAAGAAAAGAAAAGAAAAGAAAAAGAAAAACATAAAAGAAATTAAAAAAAGATGACTTTTGGAGATAAAAAAATTAAATTGTTTATAAATATGTATTTAAGAGAAATTAAATATTCAGTTAAGAAAAAGGAGACAACCTTCTTTAACCAATAATTATTGTACCTGGGACCATTCTAAATAATGCCATCTTGTTAAGACACAGTCACCATGGCATGGCTCTCGGGTAGGAGGTTTAATTTGGTCACTGCAGTCATGGTCATTTACTGGAACAGTCTGTCCTTTATGGATGGAGTACTTCATGCAGTGGACATCCAAGGATCTGTATCCTGAACCACAGTGGGATGAACATTCACTTTTGCCAATGATGTGCCACCTAGAAAGAAAGGATAATGTGCTATTAACACAAATTTAAAAGTGAATTTAGAGAAACTCATGCATGAAATTCAATTTTAAGAATTCTAAGAGCTAACAGAAATGCAACCTGAAAAGATGTAAAGATGTAGTTTCAAGAGATTATATAGCTCAAACTTTCAGATTACAGATTAAAAAAAAGAAGCTTCAAAGAGATTATCTATTCCAATGGTACAATGCTTGAAAATTTTTCTCTTTTGATCAGAAATTGTACTTTTTTCCACATTAAATCTTAAATTGCTTCCAAAATATATATAAATGAAATATCTAGTTAAAGCTAGAGACAGGGCATCAACACTACATCTACTGATATTATCCTGACACTTGATAGTAACTTTGGAGGTATGTCCAAGGAAGTACAAGTTTCAAAAGCATTTGAAAACACTGGGTTTAGATCAAGATGAATCAAGTAGTTAGTGGCAGATTTAAGACTATAACTGAAGACATCAGTTAGTCTGATGTTAGTCAATCAAATAGTCTCTCCATTTGAAAACCTCTGACAGTACTTTGATACGTGAACAGAGAATATCTGGAAATCTGAATACATCAACAAAGATATAGTCCTTAAAAATTGGCAAAACAGTTTTTGTAAAGAATATCACACTCCCTCATTAATTCATTCCAATCTCTATTTAGACATGTTTGCAGGGAAAATATTTATTATAAGCAAAAATGCTAGTTATAGCCAAGTTATCTCAATTACAGTCTAGTAAGCAACCAAATTATGAGTATCCCTGTATAAAGAAGCACAGAATTCACAGAGTTCATTTCTGATAGCTTCTCAAGAATTTCATTGTGTTTTATGCGACTTAAAACAAGCAATTCTACCACTGGGCTAGGTATATAAAAAATATATATACATATAAATTCTTATCTTTCAATACTGAATATAACCTGCTACAATGCAAAAATAAAAAAATGAAAAACTGGAAGATTTTTATCGTTACTATTCTTAGTACTGGTCTGTTACCAATCATCAAAGGAGGAGGAAAAAATTAGACAATAAGAAAACAAACAACCCAATCAACAAATGGGCCAAGGACCTGAACAGACATTTCTCAGAGGAGGACATACAGTCAATCAACAAGTACATGAAAAAATGCTCACCATCTCTAGCTGTCAGAGAAATGCAAATCAAAACCACCCTAAGATACCATCTCACTCCAGTAAGATTGGCAGCCATTATGAAGTCAAACAACAACAAGTGCTGGCGAGGATGTGGGGAAAAGGGTACACTTGTACATTGCTGGTGGGACTGCAGATTGGTGCAGCCAATTTGGAAAGCAGTATGGAGATTTCTTGGAAAGCTGGGAATGGAGCCACCATTTGACCCAGCTATTCCCCTTCTTGGTCTATTCCCTAAAGACCTAAAAAGAGCATGCTACAGGGACACTGCTACATCGATGTTCATAGCAGCACAGTTCACAATAGCAAGACTGTGGAACCAACCTAGATGCCCTTCAATAGACGAATGGATAAAAAAAATGTGGCATTTATACACAATGGAGTATTACTCTGCATTAAAAAATGACAAAATCATAGAATTTACAGGGAAATGGATGGCATTAGAGCAGATTATGCTAAGTGAAGCTAGCCAATCCCTAAAAAACAAATGCCAAATGTCTTCTTTGATATAAGGAGAGTAACTAAGAACAGAGTAGGGACGAAGAGCAGGAGAAGAAGATTAACATTTAACAGGGATGAGAGGTGGGAGGGAAAGGGAGAGAGAAGGGAAATTGCATGGTAATGGAAGGAGACCCTCAGGGTTATACAGTGGAGGGGGTAGAGAGAGAGGAGGGGAGGGGAGGGGAGAGGTGGGGAGGGGGGATAGTAGAGGATAGGAAAGGCAGCAGAACACAACAGACACTAGTATGGCAATATGTAAATCAATGGATGTGTAACTGATGTAATTCTGCAATCTGTATATGGGGTAAAAATGGGAGTTCATAACCCACTTGAATCAAAGTGTGAAATATGATATATCAAGAAATTTGTAATGTTTTGAACAACCAACAATAAAAAATAAAAAAAAATAAAAAAAACAGTAAGAGATGAAAGTAAAAAAAAAAAAAAATTAAAAAAAATAAAAAGGGCTGGGGGTGGAACTCAATGGTAAAGCACCTTGGGTTTAATTCCCACTATTCCCTCTCAAAAAAGGTTACATAAAAACAAAAGATTGATGGATTTAACTACAAAATATAAAACACATGTATATACATATATATTATATGCCTAAAACCAATAAAAATATAAATACACTAAAAAAAAAAGAAATTTAGATTAGAAGTACAAACTTTCCTGCCATGATCTACCATAATGTTGCTTAGTACCCAATGGATTAATTACTAAGATACCAGGAAAATTGATACAGTCTCTAATCCATAAAACTTATAAATTTAGTGGTTCATGAGTTCAATGGTAATTACAGAATCAGGCTACAGATATGTTGTTTTAGATCTTTAAACCATGGCTTTCAGACAAGAGTTTACTTATATTTATTTTATAGGCAAAATGACTTCTGTTTTCTAACAGAGTGTAGGACCTGGGTAACTGGTATTCAGCCAGTAATATGAATAAAAATTCAGATACAATTCTGAGTTTCACCACACATTAGTGAATCTGAAATTTTATAATAGAGGCAGATGATGGGTATTAGTGATATGTCCACTTTGTGTTAGGCACTGTTTTATATTTATCTCACTTATTAGTTTCGTTGCATTTATATAGTAGTTATATTACACATTATTTCCTTTTTACCTTAGTTCACAGTCTGTATTGCACTTTTCAGTCACAAACAATGGGTGTGGCAAGTGGTCACAATTTTGATCAGACACAATCACATGATCACTCTTACGTATGCAGATAATTTTTCTTCTACGAAGACCTTGACCAAAATCAAATGAAAATTAAAAATGAAATGAGAATTTACATAAGTAGAAGTTCCCTAAGTATTTAATTCTACTAAAAGCCTAAAGGATATAAGTAAGAAAGCTAAATTTTCAACACTACATCTAAGATATGCTAGTATATTAATCTAGTCAGGAATGACTTTTTATAGTAAGTAAGCTGAATCCTAAATGATTGAGAAGTTTGCTTAGTGAAGAGGAAAAAGGAAGGTGGGACAAGTGCAGAGTAAAAAGAAATTCATCAGGGCCAAGACAGAGATTGGGGGAAATTGAGTGGCTAGGGACAGTGCTGATTCTATGTGGTACATGATATTATTGTTCCCCAGTATTTGCTTTCCCTATTTATGAAGGGAAGTGCCCATTTCTGGTTGCTACAATGTCATAGTAACTTCCTGTGGGAGAAGATCACTTCCGTCTGTCAATTGGCATCAGCCTTATGCTGACCAACTAAAGTGGATGAGACCTATTCCAGCGATTCTCAGGCAAGGGCTGCTCTTTCAGCCTGGAGTCATGAATGAAAAGACATTGACAAAACAATAAAAAAAAATCAGTGTTGTCACAGGTTGTAGGGGAGGAAGGCAAGATGAAATGGTGAGCACAGGGGATTTTTAGGGCTGCAAAACTTCACTGGATGATACCATCATCCATATATTTGTCAAAACCTATAGAATGTACAACACAAAGAATGAATCCTAATATAAACTATAGGCTTTAGTTGACAATAATGCATAAAAATTGGCTCATCAATTATACACACGTGCCAAACTAATATAAGATGTTAATAATGGAGGGAGAGAGTAAAGGATGCACAGAGGGAACAGAGAGGGAAGGGACAAGGCAGAATATTCAGCCTTTCTATCCAGTGTTTTTCAGTAAACCTAAAGATGCTCTACAAAGTAAAGTCCCTAAAAAGTTTTTTTAAAAATGACAATGGTTGCAGTAACAAGTTGGAGTAGAGCCATAACCAATTAGCAGCAAAACATGACACGGGCAATAAATAAACCTTCATTCTAATCCATTGAGGTTTGGTGGTTGGTTGTATGCAGCATAACAGCAAAAGTAAACTCAGAGAAATGGTCATAACCAGCCAGAATAGTCTGAATTTACATTTCCTGCAATGAAGAGACAGTAAAGAGTTTAAGCGGTCAGAGACATGATCAAATTTCTGTTTATAAAGTTCCACTTTGTACTGCCAGTTGACTGAAGATGAACATATATGTTTATCTCTAATCTTTCCCAAACCCCCTTTAAAATAAAGAATTTTGAAAAGGCATATGTCTAAAAGAACAGGGAAAAAAGGAAACACAGTAAGCAAGATAAGATTTTTTTTAAATATGAAAAGCAGATGGGAATAGATTTTTGACTGTCAAGGATATGAATCCTAAGCCTATGAAGGTAGAGAGTAAATAAGGAAAAGCTTGTGCATGCCACAAAATCCAAAATCCAAAAGAAGTCCAGGAATCAAAGATACCAGGTTTCTCTGAAGAGGTGAATGTTGTGAGGTGTAGGCCAGAAAAATTAATAATTGATTGAAAGGTATTTATGAAGAACAGTTAGATGACTACCCTTCTAGCCAAGAGCGGCACTGGCTAACAGAAGCCACCTGTGTCACTTGGCATTTTCTAGTAGTCACATTAAAAAGTAAAGAGAGGCAGCTGAGATTAATTTTAATAGCATTTATATTTAATCCAATTATCTGGAATTTTAATATAGCACCAATTTATAAATTATTAATAATACATTTTAAATTCTTTTTTCCCTATTTTTTCCAAATCCAGTAAATAATTCACACTTACAGCACATGGACTAGCCACAGGTGGACAGCATAGCTCGAGGAAAGGAGAACTTGAAGGAATAAGACACAATACAGGGAAGCCACAGCACAGCAGACTGAAATGGGGTGATGAAGTAAGTCTCCAAAGTGAAAGAACAGATCCCAGCCCCAAATCTCCATCCACTGTGGCCCCAAGATGTCTTCTATTATTCCCCACCCCATCATGACTGTCAGGAGATGGGAGAATTCCTCTCTTGGGCAACTGTTTAAACAAGAAAAAGGATCAACTGACAACAACATTTGGTTCTTCACCCTGCTGACAAACAAAAGAGCCTCTCAACAATCCAGTTATTCTAGAACAAAGCCTCTGGTTGACGCATCTGACACATGTAGAACTTTCAATTAGCATCTTGGTACTTCCTAAATATGAACAAACAGCCAATAATCATTGGAAATTCTAAAAAATCCACTAACAAAAGAAACAAAAACACAATAGAACTAGAATAAAACCAATATGTCAGAGCAGAAGAAAACTCAAAGACTACACTTAATACCCTCAGAGGCCTAATAGAAGATATTATACCCATTAAATAAAAGTTATGAGAAGAAACCTCAAAACAGTGAAATGAAGAGAAGAAATTAGAAAAGAAATCCTCAGTTTAAGAGGCTGAGTACTCAAATAATAAAACTTTCAGAAAGAGAAGAGAAAAATGAGTGTGAGGAAATTATCAAAAAAATTAATGAATGGAACTAAATTTTTCAAGACAAAGAATCAGTGTTTCCAAATTGAAATGACATCCTGATTACCTAGGCAAATACAGAATAAATAAAATCAAATGAAGCACCAACATCAAGGTATTAGCATTGAGGGGATCCACAAAACTTCCAGAACCGAAAATACCCCATACAAGGGCATGAAATTGAAAAGCAAGCTGAGGAAACAGTCATAAAACAAGGCTTTCAATATTCTCAAGGGAAATCATCTGTTTCAGAATTTGTACCAAAGTACTGAGCAAGAATGAGAATGACACAATGCAATTTTCAGAGATGGGAAGCCTCTAACATTACCTTTCTTTCTCAGCAAAGTACTGAGGAGCATGTCCACCTAATGAGGGAAGGAAATCAAAAAGAGGAACTCGTAAGACTTAGAAACCAAGGAATCCAGCCTAAGAGAAAGTTGAAGGAAATTTCCAGGATAATAAAGGAGGGACATCTTGAGGTGATGGTCACATAAAAGCTCTAAAAAGCAATGCAAACAAATTAGTGCAAGAGAAAAGAGGGTCACAGACAAAGATAAAAAATGTGAAGGAAAATTAAAGCTGATAATATGCTTCTAATACCAGTAAAATGTGTAGTACTGACAGAAATCTTGAGGACTGATGACTTTCAGCATACTGAAAAATAAGTCAATAAGTAAACAAAGTTGAGGAAATGAATCTTGAGAGAAACCAAAGCCTATACAAAAAAGGAATATGTTCACAGCATTCTGTGTGGTAAAAGAATTAATAGCTCCTTTTTTTTCATGCACGTGATTCTTTAAGGTGGTTCTCCTGGTCTGGACACCCCCATCACTTCTTACCAAATTTTCCCCAACCTCCCAGAATCGTATTATTCTTTATTTGGTGTGTCTACTGCATTTAAGAATGTGCCTTTTTTCACCTGTTGCTTGGCTTTGTCCCCCTAGGTCTCGATGTCCAAGGCCACAGACCAGCTTATTCACTCAGCACTGGAATATCAGCTCCCCAAATTCCAATTCTCTCCTGTAAAGTACACCCAGGGCCTTCCTGTGAAAGTGAGTCCTTCCTTCTTCTGCATTATCAAAGCCCCTGGTTTCTACTTTAGCATTTATCCCAGCTGACCTGGTGTCATCTACTACCATAGCCCTTCTCTGAGACACTACTGCCCAAGCAGTCACAGGAATGCCTGATCTCATACAATCACTCTGTGGGTCACTGTCCCAATGCAACAGGACCACAGTTGGGCCTCTTCCTCAATGAATCAGCACAGTTCCTTTGGTATCTGGTCACACCAGTTAACTAAACTGTTCCTCACATTCTCATCATCTGGGGCCACTGCCTCTGGTCACCTCCTTTCTCCTATAGGATCATCTCCATACTGTTCTAAGCTTCCTTTCATCTGACCGCTGCTCTCCTGTATTTTTAAACATTCTCTACTCTCCATGAAAATGACTTCTCCATTCTATATAAACTTCTCTATATATACCTCAGCTTCAATCTCCTCATAACCTTTTTCTGTGATCATCTCTGATACATACAGAGATATAGTATTGCATTTACCATTTTATTACTATTATATTACTATTTTAAATTAAGATATCTACTCATACTTCTTTTGCAACCACTAGACTTTAAAACCTGAATGCAGATCTGCAGTCTCATTAATAATCTAAAACAAAGCAGTCCCTAGATAATTGTCCTGCATTGAACACGGTATTACACAACTAAGCATCCAAAATTAAACATTACACAAAGACTCTAGTCTTTCTATTTGCTGTCGCTACTATAAATTTCTCTGCCATTTCCTCTCTGCTCCTTTCAGTTAATCATGCCACTAGTACAAATATATTTTCCCAGAGCCTGGGAAGGGAAATGAAAGAATGGTTGATATCTCAACACTAAAAGAGGGAGACAGGTTTCTAAGAAAGAGTGTGTGGAGGACAGTAGATGAGAGGGCAGGTATTTCACTAGGAAGTAAGTAAGTTAGAGAAAATTTCTGCAACTGCAAAAAATATATAAAAATAAAAAAGGAGAGGGGGGGATGAATGAGAATGTGAAAATGTACCAGGAACAGTAAGTAGAAAGGGGGAGTTTTAAAAACAGGGTCTGTTGAGTAAGAGAAAAAAAAGAGTGAGAGGAAAAGTGAGAAGAAGAAAATAAAACTGTACACTTTTGTATGCCTGTGTGTTATGTTTATGGAAAGGAGGAGGATTCTATAGGCAACCCAACTCGAAGGAATTAAATGATAACAGCATGCACAGTTAAACCCCCATCTCTTTAATACTAACATACCTTGACACATTTTGGTACAGTCTTGCCATGGTCCATGTGCATCCCATGTGAACAGGTCACTCCTCTCCTCCATAGGGATGTTGAAGGAATAGCGTACATCAGGGTTATATAAATTACCCACACATAGCACCTCAATAAAGATATAAAGGAACATACAACTTATAAAAGATACATTCTTCAGACATAATGTCTATCTTTAATAATAAATGTTAAGCATTTAACCAGTATAGATCACTAACATGATTAAAGTGAAGTCTTACTGACCACTGAAGAGTTACCTGTAAAACAAGTTCTTCTTCCAGTCTATCAGTACTGTTAATTCTTTCAATTGAGTTGTTTGATCCACTGTATTCAAAAATAGCTCCTTGTATGTTTATTTCCTTTTTTGACATACTTACAACAAAATTTCCATTTAAAAGAAAATTCCCTTGGGCATCAGATAAGGCTGTAAAAGGATAAAATATTGCTCATGAAGTCATAAAGCAAACCAAAAGTACAGAAAATGATTTTTTAACTTTTTAAATTAAAATCCTGTTTTGAATTCAAAGAATGGAATTGTAAATTCACAGTAAGGATATTATTAAAGAAATAAACCTTATTTTGCTATACTGAGTATCTATTCTGTAAGCAGGTAAACTTCAGCATGTCAGCCAAAGATATTAGAATAAATTCACCCTACATTTTTCTGCCTGAAAGGGTCATCTTCCCCTATGGAGCACAGAGCTTCAGGAGGGATATACAAGAAGTGGTCAGGCTGAATGAAATCATGCCCGAACCAGATAGATCAGCTAAACCAATTGTGGTCATCAGCAGAAGGAGACAAAGAGCAACGGACTGCGGCAACACTCCATTTGCACTTGTCTTGGAAAAAATGAACGAAGCTTTAACTCTAGGGTCAAAAATCTAAAAGGCTATGCAATGACTATGCTGTTCTCTATACAGCTGTCTCAATCTTTTTGTAAAGAGGCACTCTATCACTGTTGAAATACAAGTGAATATCAGCTTCTCTGAATGATATTCCTATCATCTCCCTTGCTATTCATGCCCTTTCTTGTTCTCTCTCTCCCATTGATGGGTAATAATATAAGCCCATTAAATACTTGCATATTTATTTGTATAATATACACATAACATACAAAACAACAGTATAGTATATATTCATAATTTGTTGCTTTTTAAATTAAAATTGCACGATGTCTACAATAATGTGGTTGTAAAAAGACAAGAGAATTTAGGTATTCAAACAGTTCAACTTATCTTAATTAATTACTTTGTGGTGTGACACAAAAGTTTCCTAAACTGCATAATAAAATCAATACATATTTCTGCCTTAACAGGACCTTAATCAGAATCAAATTTGGAAAATGTTTATAAAGTGTGTAAATGGTAAAATTTATGCTATTTATTTTTAATTTTCAAGAGAATATATAATATTTAAAACTTTACAATAATAAAACTCTATAATAATCAAGTTCTTCTCTTCTTGTTTTACTAGCATTATACTTCTCAGTGGAACAATAACCTTTTGGGGAAAATGTATTTGACGTCCAGGGAACTGTACCAAAAGCACACAGTTGACTTACAGATAAACTTTATAATAAATACAATACCCCTCTGAAAAGCAATCTTGAAGGGATTATTGCAAAATCAGTTACATGTTTTTGTGTATATGTGAACCAGCTTAACAGCCTTTATATATTATATTGAATTCAGTGAAGAACAAATAACATTCTATATTTATTTTCTAAAAAAGAAATTCCTCTGTGTAGGAATCTGCACTGGATCAAAGGTAGACAGTCCTATTTAAAGAACCATTGGTTACATTAAATCTAAGGAAAATAAACAAAGCCTTTATGAGAAAAATTCTACACATTTTGTTACTTTTGATGATGAAATTTCATAAATGTTTTAAAAATCCTTTCTAGTGACTTTATGTTTGTTTTGCTCACTTCAAATCAGACTTTAATATTTACATTTGCAGTTCTCCTAGAAAGTAACACTTCTAATCTTTTAAACTTGGGAAGAACCTGTGGTTCATTCTCGGGAAGATACAGGTATGTACATTTGGAACCTTAGAGAGACATACTGGATTATTTATCTACAGATACTGTAGCATTTTTCTGTATCTATGCACAGGGGTAATATTTTTTAGCAGAATAAAAAAGTTTCAAATAAATGTAAAAGAATAATATATCAAAATATTTACATTTTATTCTCTTGGGGGAAATAAATGATTTGCATTTATTAAGATGAAACTCACAAAACACAGAATTAACCACTTTTAAGTGAACAATTCAATAGCAATTAATATGTTCATAATGTGCAACTATCACCTCAATACAGTTCTAAAACTTTTCTATCATCCCCAAAAGATACCTTGTACCCATTATGCAGTTGTTTCCTTTACATTTGATTTTGGTAATGCCAAATGTAACTCCTAAAATAATCTGTTCACAACAGATTCTCATTCCCTGTTATAAATTTTAGTTATCTGGGCCAATATTTCATATTTTATTAATGTGAAGTAGATTATTTCTCTAAATTATCACCTATTCTAGCATGGTAAATTACAGGTAAGTCAATTTTTAAGATGTTTTTCTGATGGAAAAGTTTTGTAAAATATCCTTTTCATGTTATAGCTAAGCAAAATTCTCTAAACTTTAAAGCTAATTTCAAAAATAAATGCCAAAAAGTTGCATAATTACTATTAGCTAAAAGGAAGAATTCTCTAAACACTCAGGTAACTTTAACTGAACATGCATTTGGTTATCTAAAATATTCTTATGAAGAAAAAAAACCAATTAAACAATTTTTCAGACTGGGGTTGTGGCTCAGTGGTAGAACACTTGCCTGGCAAGGGTTCAATTCTCAGCACCACATATAAATTAATAAATTAAATAAAGGTTTATTGATGACTAAAAATATTTTTAAAAAATACAAAGAAAAACAATTTTTCAGAATTTTGTTAAAAAAGGACATATTTTGTGTAGCTTAAGAAGAACATATGCACAGGGAGTCAGATGACCTAAGCTACATAAGAACTGAAACTACATGTTTGCTCCAGGGATTCTTGTTGCCTTCCAGGAATTCACATCAACCACAGACCTCCATGAAATTGCACACAAACCACATATTGGCTGCTGCTTACTAAAAATGTTTACCAAGGTAATTGTCATCTTCTGGTTTTCCGGAATAGCTGTGCTGAAGAATTTCAATGTTTGTTGCTCCTGTGGGAATCTTTACAATGACATTGTAACCTGCAATATAATTTTATAAATGTTAAATTTCACAAAAGCACATGTCCTAGAGGACATTACTACTAAATGTATGATATAGTCAGTCTTAATTTCATTTTACCTTTAAAAAATGAAACTGGTCATTCCTTTTGAACCAATACCTTAATAAGTTACTGAGGACTGGAGAAAAGCATCTGTAATCTAGAAGCATATAGAGTTGCAGATTCTTAAAGTATAACACTTCCTAATTTTTTATTTCTAAACTTCTTTTATTATCATTATTATTATTTTCAGTACTAGGAAATGAACACAGGGATGCTCTACACTGAGTTACATCTTCAGTCCTTTTTATTCTTTGAGGCAGGGTCTAAGTTGCTGAGGCTGGCCTGAAATCTTCTTGCCTCAATCTCCCCAGTCACTGGAATTACCGGCATGCACCACCATGTCCAGCATAGAATTCTTAACATAGGATAGAATAAAATTAGTATATTAATTGAGCCCCTTAAATGCTCAATTGGGGTATTCATTTTTAAGTGTGACTAATGCATTTAGATTTTCTCCTGGGAAAAATATGAAATTTCAAATGCTATTCACAAATCTGAAAGATATCAATAAAATTGGTCTTTGGTGTGATAATGTTAACAGATAGTAAGAAGCAAATTTCACTGCTAAGAAATAATAATAATGAAGAAAAAGCTCAATCTCTTTCATAAGGTTTTAGTTTGTAGTAAAACCTGGAATCCCTATATTTATTTGCCCCCAACAATCTGGATTCCCTATATCTACCTCCTGCCAAATTCTGCATTGATTTTTAAAAGCCTATTAATAAACTAGCTATGAGAAAAATTAAATGTTTACTGGAAGTAAATGAAAGTAATACCTCTATTGTACAAGACCAAATTCAATAAAGAAGAAAAAAAGAGAATACTATACCAAACATACATTAAACAAGAAAAAAATGTTTTCTTGATACAGAAAAATTCATATTACACAGTTGTCCAAATACTCTCAGGGTAAGTATACAAATGATTATATTCTAGTTACATTAATCTAAGTTTTCATTTGTCCTTTCTTATTAGTATTTTCCCCTACTTAATAAATGAGAGAAATTGTAATTTTTCTCATGCACTAAAATTTTAAAACTTGGGAAAAATTTAGGAAGTAGCAGTTTTATAAAAGCTTAAATTTGTGATCCTGATATCAGATTCCTTTGAATAGTCTTGCAACAGCCTTTTTCTATCTCTTTAAGGCATCCCATTTTAAATATAATGTGATAGATGATTTAAAGAGTCTGAATAAACCATACATACATATTAGTTGTAGATTATAAATATTCAAGAATAAATTCAACTCATCTTCTCTTCACTATAAAATATCCCTGTTCACTACTTCACTATTTATGTCTGCTAGTGCAGTTTTTCAAGAAAGCAAGCTTGAAACATTTCAAAGGCAACAAGATGAAGGTGACCACCAGGGGGCAGAAACGTCGTCAGTGCTTTTCAAACCACTGCAAATGACTTCACTTTTCTCCATTTTTTACAAACTGATTAATTCACAGTACAGTTTTTGCAGGTTAACTATTTAATACTAATTTGAAATATGTGGCTTTTCTCCTTAAAAATATACTTTTCAACAGATTATGCTAAGTATGTGTCATTGATAATAGAAGGAGAACAAATTGTATAGCTTTTGTGAAACAATGAATAAAAACAACCAGAAAAATAGTATGTCAAATCATCTAATAACTAATGATCATAAGTACCACTAACATGGGAAAGTATAAAATGTACTACACTTACTGTATAAATAAAAATGTAAATTTTTGAGTTTTAAGTTATACCTCTATAATTGAAGTAATTCATAATAACCCAACACATGTTTAAACACTTATGAACACAATTTAATGCTGAAAAGCATAGTAGTAAATAATACACTTTTACTGTGCAAGGCGAGTTTTAATGTTCTGCTTTTATTTCATAAAAAAGAAAAAAAAATGTTTGTCCAGAAAATTGTAGAATGGAAAATATTTGAGATATTCTCATAACAATTTTGAGTAAAAATGAAATCATGGCCAAATATCAATTATATCTATCATTCAGATACTGCTTGGGAAATCAAATGTGATGATAATTATGATTAAATATTATGTTAATGGTTTCATCCTTCTCCTTCAATCAACATTTTCAATATTGATAACAAAAACAACAGACTGACCAGGTCAGACCAAAAATAGTGTTTCAATGATAATAATTTAGAGCAGGTTTCCTGAAAAATAGTCATAAGTATATACATTTTAGATTACAGGAACAACACTAAAAGCACTTCATTCATTGGGGGACTATTCACAAATTGTGGTCAAATAACACTGAATTTACTTTTTCTCTCATAATGCACCTAATTTATCTTTAAAAATTAGATTTGTCTTGGATGGTGAATTCATGGATTTAAAAGTGCATTTGGTATAAGATGTAATTTTCTCATATTTAGGAAGTATTTCTTTCACAATCATTTTGAACTAAGAGTATAGAGTACACAAAACAATAACCAAGTGTTACTATTATACCTTCATTATATACTCACTACTAGATCAAGTAAAAGGGAAAACTTGAAGCAAATACACAGCTTACCATAATGGGCACTGTTGAAGACACCTGCCATTGTCCTGCATGAAGAGTTATCTCCACCACACACTCCACATTTGTCTCTCTTGGCCTTGGAGTTTAACACATGATCACAGCCAGCTTGCTTCAAAACACAATTAGTACAATTAAGACACTCCTTGAATGTATGTAAGAAATGAGAGCCAGACGGCTAGAGAGAGGGTTTAACAAAGATGTTGACTAAATGTCACCATAGAAGGTCACAATCGAAGTAGCAAAAGTAGTTTACAACCTGTATGAATGTATGTTCTACCATTTTAGGAAGCTCACATCATCTTTATCCTGATTCTGAATAGCACAAGCTAACCAGAATCAGCAAACTTAGTGCTTTATGAGTCATTATTAAATGACAGAGAATTGCCTAGTAACAAATTAATCATATTCCTATAGATAGCATAATATAAAAATTACTTTATTGGAATTCATAAGAATGTACCATGAAGCAGCAAAAGAAATATTTGGTTAGAGAAATAGAAAAAAAACTATTGTTATTAAATCACTATACATGTATAGAAACTTCTAGTTTACTTACCCGACACAGGCCTTGAACACAGATGTCATTGGTTTCAGTTCCACAAGGGGTACCATCAGCAACCCTATCCTTCAACTGGTAGAAGTTAGTGGTTCCAGCAACCCGACAATAGAGCTTACAACGATCTTTTATGGCAACTGTAAAAATTTTAAAAAGTCAATTTTGGGGTGTACAATAATAAAGCCATGTGTTCTAAGGTCTCAAAAAAATTTACACTAATGACATTATAAATACTTACTCCCACTGTACTTTGGAAGCCACCTCACATTAGGGGAAAGACCATTGATGTTGAAATGTTTACCATCAAAATCAGAGCACTGCTTCTCTCGAAAGTCTTGCTTGCCTTTTGGACATGAATCAGTGTTACATGATCGAAATTTCATCCTGCGGCCCACACAGTACTTTCCTCCGTTTCTTGGCCTAGTCAAATTCATTACATTTTAAAGCACATCAGTACAACATTATTTCTGCCATTTACTTCTATAATTGTTCCATTCTTTTCCAGGATCAGGAAAACCACTGATGTTCCACTAACATAAGTTTTTAAATGGAAGTATGTAAAGGGGATTTTTAAGCAATTCTCTGGCTAATAACTATAAAAATATCTACCTTCACATGGATGCTGAGGCCTGGAAGGCAGAACTAACAAAAAACTAATGATGCATATAAACGAATTAGAATAAACAAATTAATTTAAAAAAAACTGATGGACTTTTTTTTTAGTTGTAAATGGACACAATACCTTTATTTTGTTTATTTAGTTTTTTTGTTTTGTTTTGTTTTTAATGTGGTGCTGAGGATCGAACCCAGTGCCTCACGCATGCTAGGCAAGTGCTCTACCACTGAGCCACAACCCCAGACCCTCATAATGAACTTTTTTTGTAAAACATCAAAATGGATGTTTTACTTTCTGAGGGAAAAAAAAGACATGTAATAGCCAAAGACAATAAAAAAGGAAGACAGCATGTTCAAAAGGAAGTATATGTGCATCTCCATCATGTATATACTTCTTCCCACTCAGTTCAAGGAGTTTCATGGTATCAATCTATATCCCTCTCTATTTCAACTTAATGCTGGAAAATAAAAACTCTTCAGAATTTTAGAATATAAATATTTTTAGTATAATGTAACTATTCTAAAGTTCAAATGAATTTAGATTTTATTTAGAGTATGTCACATTTCTGCATTAAAATGCTTTTAATAAGACATTGAAAGAATGTCACATTGATTGCCAAATTATATATCATATATACAACAGAAACTTTCCTTTAAAAAATCTTTATGAGCTCTCTAAGCTCTTTTATATATTTCAATGAGGGGGGAATATGTTTACTTATTCCGCTAAATACAATGATGCATCTACAACATGAGCAGAGAATGAAAATGTGACACATAAAATTATATAAGACAATAAAAACTGCCAACCAAACTATAAATTTTCTCCAAAAGAGCCAAAACTAAGTGAAAGGATCCAGGACTTTTCATTAGAAATACAGTAAATGTGAAAATGCCAGTGTAACTGTCATTCATATTCAAAAATATTTCCTAACTGATATCAAATCAGAAAACAAATTTTAAAAAAGAAGAAAATGATTCTGTATCAGTTCCGATTATAAAATTTTATCTATTTATGTTTTTAAAAGTCTGAATCTACAAAGATATATAGCAATATGGTTAAAATATTCCAGAAGTTTTCTGAATCTCAGAAACTTACAGACTGACCTCCAGTTTTAGAAGTGAATGAAACTGGTGTTTACTTTCTGGTGCCTTGAGTTAATCTTAATTTACAGTGACATAAAAAAGACATACTCAGGACGATTACAGAGCCTGGCTGTGCTTTTGATTCCACCTCCACATGTTCTTGAACAAGAACTGTAAGGTCCCCATGGTCCCCATTCACCATCTACAGGTCGTGTCTCCATTTCTTTGTTTACACACAGCCCATGGTGGCAGTGCTACAAAAATAAGACACACAGAGAGAAATGACTCATGTATATCTAGTTGGAACATCACAGTTATTATAATAATATTATCAAGATTAATAGAAGGACAATATACAATTTAAAGTAAACCACTATTAATTCAGAAATAGGATTACATTTGACAACAACTTATGAATATTTCCTGTCTACTAAGTAACCATAATATCTGTGGAATGCAAAAAGAATCTCTTCCCTTTGAGACTTAGAGGCTCACTGGAAAAAAAAAAACATAGTAAAATGGAAAATGATGTTTTTTAAAAAGAAGTAACAAATATTAGTTTAATACTGCATATGTTCACGGTTTCATTATTTTACTCCAAGATATCAATCCTCTTTCCCACTCTTTTAGATAACTTTCTACATCTCATTCATCTTCTCAGATGACCTTGCTTCTTACTTTCATTGATAAAACAGAAACTTAGAGAAGAATCTGACCACAATTCCCTCCTACTCCTTCTATCCAACCAACAGCATCTGTACCCAGATACTCTTCTTTGTCATCTATTTGTGCACATGAAAACTCTATGATACTAAAAGAAGTCAATCCCTCCACCTGTGCCCTTATGCCCATCTCTTCTCACTACTTAAAACATTACTCTAGCAATTCTCCCTGCCATCTGTCTTATATCATCATTGGTTGGTGACAGCTAATCAAGGTGTCCATGCACCGAAATCAGTCTTTACCAGTTTGGTAAGCACAGAACTGAGAGTTTAGAAACATTTTTTTAGGCACATGATGCTGGAGACCAAACCTAAATCTTGCACATGGTATGCAAGTGCTCTACCACTGAGCTATTTACCCAGCCCTGCTTTTGAAACTTTTATAAGATTCTAATAGAATAAGTTTGTTTATTGAAGTAAATAATTTGAAAATTGGCTTGCATTTATTTTTTAAATGTGTTAAAATACACATAAAATTACTATCACAACCATTTTTATGTGTACAGTTCAGTAGTATTAAGTATATTCACCATGCTGTACAAGCATTCTCCAGAACTTTTTCATCTTGTAAATCCCCACACCCATTGACAACTCCCATTTATCCCTCCTTTTGCCTCCTGGTAGTTACCATTCTACTTTTTACTGTTATGAATTTGACTATTTTGGACACATCTTATAATGAGAATCACATAGAATGTCTTTCTCAACAGGCTCACTTCACTTGGCATAATGTTGCTAAGAACCATGTTGTTGCATGTGTCAGAACATCCTTCATTTTTAAGGACTATTAGAATGGAATATCATTCCTTTGTAAATTTCCATATATGAGCCCATTTGTACAAGGCTCTAATTCCCGATATTATTACATTGGCAATTAAATTTCAACATGAATTCTGGAGGAACACACATTCAAATCATACCATATGTATATATATAGCATTTCATTTACCCATCTCCCCATCCATGCACTCTTGGGCTATTTCTACCTTCTGGCTGTTGTTAATAATACTGCGATGAATACAGATGTACAAATATCCCTTCAAGATCCTGCTTTCAATTCTTGGGAATTTAGTCCCACAAGTAGAATTCCTGGATTATAAAATGACTCTATTTCTAATTTCTTCAAGAAAGGCCATACTGTTTTCCACAGAGAAATTTGGAATACACTTCTATTTTCTCTTTTTCATTTTATCTTTCTAGTTATAATAATTTTTATTTTATATAAAAGTACCAGTTAATAAATAACCAGAAATTTTGAACAAAAAAATACAATCTTTTACTACAGATAGTTTGAGAAGTACTTCATTAGATCATTCCCATTAACATACACACTTCAAAACAATAGCAACAACGAAATCTTTCTTAGCTCTCACTTCCTTCACCAGCTCCAGTACTGTTCTCCAGTCTTATTATTGACTAACGCTCTCTGCCTATGTTCTCATAACATCACCCCAGCCAGGCTTTCATGGCCTTCATGAAATAGGCCTTCATGGCCTATTTCTGCATGAACCTGCTCAGGTGTAGGTCATGGATGTCTTTGCACTGCTATAACCAAGAGTCAGTTTTCATTCTCTGTCTTCTTTGATTTACCAGCAATATGTGACTCAGTTAATCACTCTTCCTATTTGATATACTTCCTTTCCTCTTGGTGTCCAGGACCATCCTTAGTCTTGGAATATGCTTGGTTTTCTTTCTTTTTTAATAATGAATCCATCACAAGTATCTTCTGCTATTTTTAATTTGTCTTTGTGTTCTCTTAATATTGGAACCAATAGCATCTGTACACAAGCTGCTTGCTCGTGTTTAATTGATTTTCTAAAAAACATTTCAAAAGGAATCTGGAAATCAAAATCCTGCCTCTCCCCCATCAAAACCTGCTTCTCCTGAATTGATCTAAGTTGTTCAGTGAGAAAGCTAGTCATCCTGCCTCTTCTTCCTCATCAAATTGTCCACATCAGAAACATTAGCAAATGCTCTGGTTACTTTTAAATACATCAAGAATTGAACTTTCTTCAACCTTGCTGCTCCCACTCTGGCTTGAGCTACCAGTGTCTATCACCTCTGTCACTGCAATAGATACCCTGCTTCCACTCCTCTTCTCTACTGTTTAGCCTCAACATGGTTGCCAGAATGATCCTTTTTAAAACCAGTTTTTAAATTAATTAAGTCAAATCAGATGATGACTCTCCTCAAATCCTTCAATTACTTTACTTTATGTAAACACTAAGTTCTTACAGTGTCTTCAAGGCGCTATATAATATTTCGCCAGTTAGTTCCTCCAAGTCTCACTCTCTTCACTTTACTCCAATGGTGAGGTGCTCTGTGATCTGCACTGAACACTCCAGGTTTCTCTAGAATTAGCAGTTGAGCTGTTCTTTGTTTGAAACTTGATTATCCCAGATATCCTCACAGCTAATCCCCTTACCTTCTTTAAGAGAGCTCATTTGGCAAACTTCATGAAGCTCTTCCTTGACCACTAGATTTTGCATTGCAATCTATCTTCTCCTACTAGAAAACTTCCGTCTTCTTCCTGCTCTGTTTCTCTTGTCTATGGCATTGATGAGTTTCATGGCACTATTATATATTAATTACTCATAATATTTCTAATTTGTTCCTGGAATGTAAACTCTGGGAAAGCAGGGAGAGCATCTGTTTTATTTGCTTATATATCTTTAGCACTGAGAATAGTACCTGGCATAGAACACCCTTGAAAAATCTTTGTTGAATGAAATAATCCTATTCTTAATTTTATCAGCAGAAAAAAAATTGCTTTGTGCCTTCCATTAGAACAAATTACCTAATAGCATAAGGCTGTTAGAGGTAAACAAAAACAAAGTATCAGAATAGACTGTATTATGTACAAGTTCATTTTGTGGGAATCTCCCAGAAACAATTAAAATAATCCTCATGTTCTCATGTGTGTTCTCTCTCTGTCTCTGTCTCTGTCTCTCTCTCTATATATAGATATCTATAAATATCTATAGATAACATATATACAAACATATACACACATACATACAAATACACATACATACATAATTACATATAAAGAGAGAATACAGCATAAAAAGATAGGTAATACTATTCATCATGTAGTACTATTAACTCATATTCAGATGGATTCACAATGGCTTCACACAAAATGCTTTACTACCAAAAGTATCTAACACAGACTCATTTTTTAGACAGTCACAAAATAAAGGAACTAAAGGAAAATGTTATGACACAATTTATTTATTTATAATGTCCCACCAATTAGAGGTTCATTTAATACTGAATAGAGATAACATATAGGGTTCACTATTTTTAATAAATATATAAAGAGAATGTATATCTGTCATGCCCCACATGTTGCAACCTAACTGCCATCTCTGTTTTTTAATCTTCACTGGCTTTAAAATACATCTCATTATCTCATCACTTTGACCTAGAATCCCAACCATGCCCACCTTTCGATCTCATACGGGAAATATCCAAATGGCTATTCAAATGGCTAGTAAGCAAATAGAATGATGCTCAAGATACATAATAATCAGGGTAATGCAATTAAAGTCACAATGAGGTTTCATTTTGTACTTAATTAAATTGGCTAATTTTTTTAAAAGATTATCAATATCAAAATCTAGAAAGAAATGCAGAGCAACTGAAACTTTCTACATTGAGATAAGTGCAGTGTTGCACATACTTTGGAAAATGGTTTGGCACTTTCCTATGAAGTTAAACACATGCTTATCCTATGACACGCAAGTCTATCCCAAGAGAAACACAAACATGTCTACAAGGAGACTTGCACAGAGATGCTCATAGAAGCTTTGTTCATAACAGCCCCAAGCCAGAAAGGATCCAAATCTTATAGACAGGAGAGTAGGTAAATTACGTGCATTTGGACAGCTGAATTTCACTTCCGTATAAAGGAACAAGTGCTGATGCACCCAAGAATGCGGATGAAGCTCAAAACATTATGTTGAACAAAAGAAGCCTGATCCACCCTCCCCGCAAAATCTACACTGTTTCCACTTACACTAAGATCAAGAACAGGCAAATTAATCTGTAGAGATAGAAATCAAAACAAGAGGTTTCTTTGGAGAGACAGGAAATTATCCAGAAACAGGGGAGACTGAACTTTTCAGAGTGATAGGAGTGTTCTAATTTTAAGGGAGTTCTAATTTTGATTGGGATGTTGGCATTTGTATTTGTTAAAACCTATCAGACCATAAACATAAGATCTATGCATTGTACTCATATGCCTCTGTTTCAAAAAATAATGTTTATGCTCAAATTGAATTAGGCTACCCAATAAATTACCTATAAATAGTAGATCCCCATTTTGGCCACACGACATTAGTCCTAAAGATTCATGACATACAGTAAACTGAAAGTTTGCTAAGGAACAGAATAAGGTCCAATCCCAGATTGAATCAGGTGAACATCTTGGAGAACATTTCTTATTTAGTGGTCCAATAATCAATAGCCCAACATCCTCACTTCTAAAAGGTCTTTGTCTCTGCTCAACCTCAGAGTCAGTAACTCTCACAAATACAACCATTTCCCTCAAAAAGTCACTTACAGAGGAAATGAGAGGAAAAAATATAAAGTTATTTAAAATAATTCTCACCCCCTAAATAAAAATACCATACCAATTAAAAATCAAATTTTAAGATTCAGTGCTAGTTAAACTGAAAAATTCCATTAAAACTTTGATCCTAAAATTATAAAATGAGAATTAGAGTGTTACATCATTTCCATGAGTACTTCAGCTACTACATAAATTACTGAAGTTCCAAATAAAACTTTAGTAATCAGTTATTTGTGATGTGAGCAACAGTCATAGGAAACACATGCCTTTTGGTGGAAAAGTGATTCCAAAGAAAAACAATAGCTGGTACAAGCATTTCCATGAAGCAACAGGTGGGAAAGATGCACTTTTAGCTACTGAATGGACTTTAGTTTTGAAAAGCGTTCAATCTTTGTCCAAGGTAAATGTAAGAAAGGGGCAACATTAACCAACTCATTGCCAAGGAAATGTTTTGTCTATATGAGGGAGTCAGAAAAGACTACCACACCAAAACCTAATATAGACAACACTCTTTGCTAAATCTGAAAGAACATGACTTTATCTTGGAGCATAAAGCACAATTTGACATCAGCCCCACCTAACATTTCCTTATCATGTTGAAACTTATCATTCAACACTGTATTGACAGATTTAGATGACTTCATGAGTTATGTTAGAATAGTAAACAAGTAGTTTGGTAGGCAGTTATTTTAGGGGCATAATGTATTTTAATACATGTAAAACCACAAAGATTTGAAGACACCACTTAACACATTCAATTATACTTGACTGAATTTTATGGGTATAAAATGTATGTAATGGAAACATCTTTAAATATGGGGGATTTGCTGAAAGGTTAGGTTCTTGACGTCTGTATTAATTTTAATAAAAATACTATTATATGTGTGTGTCTGTGTAATTATATGATGATTAAATCTAACTTTAATATTCATCTGCTACATGCTGAAAAAAGGGTAAAATTGAACATTCAATTCAGCCGACAATGTGTACATCCAAAAAACATGGCAATAACATTAATTCAACCAGCTAAACAAAAATTGACAGCAAGTAATGAACAGAGTGCTGAAATGCAGAGCAATCACATCCTTGGATAAACTCTTGATACAAGACTCACCCTTTGAGAAAACCTACCATCCCAGGACCACAGTTTGTTCCATCTGCCAGTGGCATGTGTTGAGTGCGACAGCCCTTGTGAATTCCTTCTGCACTTGTGCACCAGAGACGCCGGCATTGTCTCTGCAGAGAAACCAAAGGCAGGCAATCAAGCGTAAGCATATGATCACCCAGACCAATTCAGTATAATGCATATCATAAGTTGATCCTATCTATTTCCTAGTTTCAAAGTCAAAGCTGGAAATGGTTACCAAACATCCTTACAAAGTAAGTTCTAGTCATTGTTTTTCCTCTAAGCACAAAAAAATGGCAACATTTACTTTTGAAGAAAGGTTAAATTTTATTCATTGATGAACAATGGGAGAAACGAACTGGAGTATAAATATTAAAATTTACATGAGACATTTTTCTTTCTTGACGAGATATTTTTCTAAAGGGACTTTTTGTTGCTAAATGTTATTCATAATGAGTTTCCAAAAAGTCCTTTTTGATATAGTGGTGGAATGTATGAATAATGTGCATAAAAATGCTGTATAATGTACTGAAGTTTCCTATTTTGTGAATATAATGCATACTTTAAATTTTTGAACAAAGGGTTCTGAAGTTTGCACAAGAAATTAAAATCCCTGCAGGGCCATAGGGCATATACTCAAAATAATTCCTTTCTTTTTCTGAATTTAAACTTGAAGTTTATCTAGAGTCTAAATCAGATCAGGAAGCAATGTATATTTTATAATGAAATATTAAGAAAATCTTTCCTCCTGCACAGTAAATGTTTAAAGGCTTATTAATATTTTTATCATGAATTTAGGGTTTTAGGAATTATATTCCTATGTGTAATGAGATTTGCATGTCCCCACTTTCACTGTTAACTGACTTATCCATGCATTCATTCAATATTCAATAAGCATTTATTTTGGGACAGCCATTATTGTTGCAGATCCTGAACTGGACACTGAAAATATAAGTCGAGAATCCCATATCTGAAATGCTTGGAAATAGAAGTGCTTCAGATCTTGTATATTTTCAGGTTGTGGAATACTGGCACATATACAATAAGATAAATTGGGGATGGGACCCAAGCCTAAACAAAACTTCATTTGTTGCATATGCACTTTATATACATAGCATGAAGGTAATCCCTTTTACATTATTTTTAGTGCACTTGTGTTTTGACTAGGACACATATGAGATTGGATTGGGGTATGACATCTATATTCAAAAACTTGGGGCATTTCAGATTTAGAATTTTTGGATTAGGGATGCTCAACCAGTATGTATGTGTTTAAATGAATAAATAAGTCTGCATTTCTGGACCAATGAGCCTCACAATCTAGGAAAGCAAAAATCAATTTGGCAAAGTTGTGCAAAGGCATGAAGAAAGCAAAGTGCCTACTCTGCTTGGCAAAATGAGGCATGGATTTGCAAAAGCAGTGATATTGATTATAAACTACCTCCTAGGGCTGGGGATGTGGCTCAAGCGGTAACGCGCTCGCCTAGCATGTGTGCGGCCCAGGTTCGATCCTCAGCACCACATACAAACAAAGATGTTGTGTCCGCCAATAACTAAAAAATAAATATTAAAAAATTCTCTCTCTCTGTCTCTTTAAAAATAAATAAATAAATAAATAAACTACCTCCTAAATTTACCATAAAGTAAAAGAAAATCATAATTATAGATCCAGTAACAAAAGTGTTAGGATCATTTATTTTAATGGAAACTAAAAGAAAATACCATATTAAAATCCTCAAAGTAAATGATAAAGTAACAGCTTAGTGAAAAATAAGTTACAACTTTAATTCTTCTGTATTTGACTCTATGTAAAAGAAAATGTAGTATATGTTAGATTCCTGAGGCCTTTAAAAAAAACTGAATATCAAAACATCTACATTTCCCCTCACCCCCCAAAAATATCATTTGAAAATAAATATTTGAAGACTTTTAATTTTAAAATTTTACTACTACTCTAGGGCTCAAATTTCTAAATGAGAGTATTTCGCAGGAATCTGTGAGAATTAACAAATTTTAAGTATCTCACATAGTACCTGGTAAACAATAAGAACTCAACTAGTTTTAGTTTTTTATTTTTACCCACTTTCTTCCAAATTCCAGATTTTTCAGAGATTTAAAGACAGTTGTTCTCTTCCATTCAAGAGAATAAACATAAATTTTGAAATATATACTAACTATAACTTTACGGTAGTTCTTGAACAAAGGGACAGAATTTTTCTTACCAAATAAGGACACACTTGTGATCCAGGACCAAACATAAGCTCACACTGTTTGTTTACATCATACATTAACCCAGGCAGTTGTGAAGACAGGTCATATATTCTTCCATTCGGTTTATCAAGAAGGCATTCTCCATGGCCAGTGCTGTACCAATGACAGAAAATAACATGTTGTGAATGCAAGTGGATACATTTCAGTACCACATTCATCACATTTGCTGTTGTTCTTACACTTTCAAGAAGAATATTTTCCATAATTTAAAAACCAATGCATGTCAACATGCATAAGACAGCCTCACAGTTTACAAGGAATTTTTAGTATGATTGTTTGCACTTGATTCCCAAGTTGCACAATACAAAACTAAAAAATAAAAAATAAAAAAAAAAAATAGGCTGGGAATGTAGCTCAGGGTAGAGAACTTGCTTCAATATACAAGACCCCGGGTTCAATCCCCAATACCACACACAAAAAAATTTAATGACAAGAAATAAACATAAATTCATTGCAATATAATTTATATCACAAAGTTGGGTCTACTTTGCTATCCAGTAGTAATGTCTTAAATATAATGTCCAAACTGTCAAAATATGGAAAAAATAAAAATTAGTTTTCAAATCATTTGAGAGCACGGTTTTAGTTCTAAACCAACAAAAAAGGAATTTCAAAAAGTCTCATGCTATCTCCAAGTTTCATGTTTCTCAAGGAGAGAGAGCACAGCACAGTCAAGGTCACTGGCTTTGGGAGCTTACATTTTGGTGCCACCACTTCCTAGAATACTTAATCTCCCTGAGCCTGGGTCTCCTTATCTCTGAATTGAGAGTGGTAATGTCTTGTCATTTACTATTAGAGTATAGTCACATGCCACATAACAATGTTTTAGGCAATGATGGGCCTCCTATGAGATAGTGGTGCCATTAAGATTAGAAGAGAGCTTAAAACTTCCTGTTGCCCAGTGACATCATAGCTGTCATCATGTTGTAGTGTAACACATTACTCACACGTCTGTGGTGATGCTGGTGTGAACAAACCTACTGCACTGACAGTAGTATAAAAGTGTAGAACATGCAACTATGTTCAGTATACCATACTTGATAATAAGTGGTTTTATGTATTTACTATACTACACATTTCAATCTTTATTTTAGTATACTCCTCTTTATAATAAAATTTACTGTGAAACTCTGCTGTTATGCTAGCAACAGCCTGACATTATATTCTGTTTACTGTGTTTCTTGATTACATCAAGGTTACATTTAGTGAATGACCTGCATCATACAGGTTTGAGAAAACATGTTCTAAGATGTTGACACAATGATGAATTGTTTAGTGAGGTACTTCTCAAACTGTATCCCCATCACTAAGGAATGCATGATTATACATGATATATTTAAATTACTTAGAAAAACAGTAAATAGCATGGGAAATATGTATGTCACTCCTTTTTTTATGAAATGCCCAATCTATAGAAAACTCTGTGAAAATGTTCAGCTACTTCAACTGTGCTAAAAGCAATAATTCGTTCCACTGTAATAATAATTAAAAGAAATATTTTTGGAAACTTTCGCTGGCTAAAATGGCATTTTAATTTTTCAATAAAATGAACATGTATAAAATCTCCATTGAAGAGAATAAAAATATTATTCGTTTCTGAAAAAAAAAGCACACTCAGTGGTATTTTTTATCAATACATTAGTTAATCATAGAAAAAAGCTAGATGAACTATGTACAGATCAGAAACTATATGTTGGGCTTTTAAATTAAATTCCCATATAAAGATAAATGATTCTCTGCTGGTTGTAATTATAGGTCATACTTATGAACATTCTAAAGCAAAGTTAACTAATTCCCATAGTTTTCATCAAGAGAAAGGTAGCTATAGAAAATACTAACACTGTTAAATTGGTGATTAGACTGTATATAACAGTAGAAAAAATAAAGGAGCAATGCATTTATGAGAAAAGATTTTCTGTAAAGAGCTTAGGTTTGCATTTGGTTAAGTTTCAGTGATAGAAACACCATTTAGATGAAAATAAAAAAGTGGAAAGTAGAGAAAATTGGCAGAAGGTAAATGAGAAGGTAAGAAAACTTTATCTGCCTCCTCTCTTCAGTTAGAAAGGGCCTCCAGAAGAGTATGCAAAGTTGGAGGCTCCACGTCTCTGTGCGTGTTCACAGCTACATTAACTGTGTAACTCATAATTGACTTTAGAACTATTCTCTGTTCTTTAGGAGCATCCAAACTTCAGCCATTCAACTCCTCCCAAAATATGACTAATAACTTCTGAAAAACTCAAAAGCACATAAGGAAGCTGTGATTGCCATTAAGTTTCTCCCAATTAGAGTTTTCATCATAATAAAGAGTTCAAATAAAAAACATGACAGGTAGGTATGAACTACAATAAAAATATTTTTTAAAAGGAGAGAAATTATATGTATATACATGCTTTTCTGTTTTTAAATATCCATTTGTGCAGTGAAAGTAAGCTTAAGTCTAAACAATGAAAAACAAATTTTTCATAATTTAAAGTTGGGGCCATTACATGATAATGATGTTTAATTCCAATTTCTTTGCATTTAAAACTATCATCATGTGGAACATTAAATCTAAAAATAAAAACATGAATTAAAGAATACACCTTTCATATCTCGTAATCTAGTAGTAAATAACCAATTACTCAACTAAAGAAATATAAATTCAGACTTACTCTAGGAATTCAGTGATGTATTTCTGACTACATTTTGACCAGGTCCAAGGACTCGTGTGGTAATTTAAAGTTGGGGCCATTACATGATACTGATGTTTAATTCCAATTTCTTTGCATTTAAAACTATCATCATGTGGAACATTAAATCTAAAAATAAAAACATGAATTAAAGAATACTATCAAAAATAAACACAACATTCGTAACATATCTCATATTTATACTATAATATAATGAAGAAATATATTAATCTGATTATATTGGATTTTTTTCACTCTTGATCACTCCATAAGGCAGTATAATTTCATGTTTGGAAGCACAGGATTTCTGAGAAGCACTAGATTATACCTGTGATCAGCTGCACTGTCAACTTGGCATCTGAGTATAAACAATAAAAATATTTGGAATCTGGCTCACCTCCTCACAACACAAGCATAGCATTCACATAAAAATGCCTGCAGGTTTCAACAAGGATATCCTAGAGATACATGTGGACATATTAGGTAAGGCGATACCCCATTAACATTCTAGGTCTTTGAATGTTCATACAGTATCCAAAAGACTTCTTTAATCCCTGACTCCAAATCATTCTATACTATTCATCTGTATTATATGAAACAACCTAACTACTGTTTCTGCTCTACAATTATTAAGTAAAATGGATTGAATTAGAATAATAAAAAATTTCCAAAGGACAACCAATACTTCACAGTGATAGCAAAAATATTAAATATTAAGCAGGTTAACCACAAGTCCTACACTCTTTTACAGACTCAAGTAGAAACCCAAGTTTAGAAGAATCACCAAAATCGCCTAATTCAGGTTTTTGCATGCTGAGACTTGTATTTAAAACACTGTTTCAATTGAACTACTTACCCATATTCTAGACACCTAAAGTTTCTAAGGAAGAAAAGAAATTCTAAGCACTCTTTGAGAGAAAGGCTTCTATGACTTGTCAGCTTTGGAGACTAGCAAATGGTACTTCCTACTTGTTGCTGCAATACTTCAACAGTCTGTAGGTGCTCTCTTCAACAAACTTACAAAACTGGCTAAGACATAACTATGCTAAAAGGGAACTGAAAAGGTGCTAGTTAACTAAAAATTATGTCCATTTCAAATTTTTCTACATAAAAGCTCTAATGACATCTTGAGGAATAATCAGAAAAAAAATGTGATAAAACTACAGGAGGTAATTCAGCCTCAGTTTCTTATTATCAAAGTAACAAAAGAAACTTCAGGATATACTCTGGGGGTACAGTTGAAATTGTTTTTCAGAGGATGAGTTGTAGGGCTTTCTGATTTTTAACGGATGCTCAAAAGACATCATGGGAAATCATGGCCTCCATTCTTACAGCATAGAGTCCCAGCAGAATTTTAGTAAAGCAGGAATAGATAGCAGAATCACAAATTTGTATGAGAAAATATAGAGTGTTGGGGGGGGGGGCTTTAAAAATATTTTAACAAATAGAAATTTCCATGGGCTATGTCCACTGTTGAGACTCTGAACTATAAGAGTAAGAAATTGTGTGCGATTTCCTCAGCACCAGGAGCCCCTGCAGGCCTTCCCATAAGATGGTATTTGGACAATACTTGGTCATGTATAGGGTAACAAGGAATAGAGGCAAGAAATGCTCGTCATGTAATCCAATAAAGTAAATCAAATAAAAGAATTGTCAAGTTCTAGTTCTTTGCTAAGTCTGTTGATTTATACAGTCTGTTTGACCTAACAGAACACAAAAGAGCTAGAGGTAGCACTGCAAGGATAAAAATTATTTTATAAAGAAATAAACGTGTTCACTACTCAATTGAAGATAGAGTTTTAGGTATTCTGTACAATGACAAATAGAAGGCACATTACTGAGGGAATAGAAGGTACTTACACATGCCCAAGTTCATGGGCTATAGTAAAGGCGGCACTAAGTCCATTTTCTTCACTAATAGAGCAGCTCCGTAAGGGATCACACAGGGTACCTAATTCTGCTAAGCCTGAAAAATTTTACATTTGTACTTCATCAAAATGGGAAATAACCATCAAAATCATAAAATAAGAACTAAATTTTAAAGCATTTAACCATTGTTATTACTCCTTAGAAATGAGTACAGAGTGAGCTGTTAATATCAAACTTTCTTTAAAAGTTAAACAAAGGATTGATTTTTCTGCAGCTTAGGAAATTATTGGACTCTTTCACTTAAGAAATAATCCAAAAAATATGGGGTGATCATATAATTTTTTAAAATATAAGAAAAGAAAAATATAGTTGGTATTGTGTGGGCAGTAGGAAAGGTAATGAATATATTAACTGGTAACAGAAAAACTAACAAGAGAAGAAAAAATAGCACAGAACTTTACAAGTATATAAAGTGCTTTTAATTTTTAAATTTAAAACAGCATACAAATATTTAATTGTTGCCTGATAATTAAATGAGTAAAATGTTAAGTGGCTAAAATAGTGCCTGCCACTTAATATATGTTGAAATAAATAAAATGATTATGATATAAGAATTATTGTAAGTACTCAGTAATTTTGTAACATTTCAGCAATAGAAACTGTTATTATATATCAGAATCTACTCACTCCTATATAAAAATTAGTGGGCAACTCAAACATGCTGTTGAAAGATCAAGATAGTATGAATTGGTTGTATACCAAAGGCAGCAATAATTATGGTTTATATAGAGTCCTCTAAAAGTAATATAGATAAGAAGCTGAGTACAGTGGTACATGCCTGTAATCTCAGCAATTCTGGGGGTTACCCTCAGCAATTTAGGAAGATCATGTCTCAAAATAAAATTTAAAAGGGCAGGGGATGGAGCTCAGTGGTTCAATCCCTAGAACCTCTAAATAAATAAATAAATTGATTAAAACCATAGATAAGAAATTCAAAATAAATATTCATTAGAATAATACATATTCCATCATTATTCAAGTTAGCTTTTCAATTTTTTTTCAATTTACATAATACTATATTCTTTACTAATGCTATCATTCAATATTTAGTTGTCAATTTATATGCCCTCCTATGATTCCTTTCACAAAAGAAAAGATTTTTCATATAAAAGATTAGCATTTCTCAAGACAATACAAAAAAAAGATTAGCATTTCTTATTACAAAGTTTCTGCATTTAGAAATTTCTTAATATAGAATGAGTAGATTTGTATTAGCTACTGTGCTTTTAGCTCCCTTTTTCAAGGTAATCTTTGATTCACAAAAGTTAAAAACATGAACATCTTCCTAGCATTTTAGATAGATTTTCTAACAATTTAAAACAATAGAATGCTCTGTTGTACACTAGAGAAATGAAAATTAAATTAAGGAATCTAAAAGGACTGGAAAAAAAGTCAAAATCAAACAAGTTCATTAACCAAAAACGGAAAGATTTGTCCTCTTTCTGAACCTATTACTAAAAGGTTTTTTTCATATTTAGAATCAAGACCATAAGTAGGGAAAGGAAGAAAGGAAAGTAGAAAGGAAGGAAGGAAGGAAGAAAGAAAGAAATTAAATTAATTCTTGGACAAACTTCTATAGAGAATATAAGGAAATTCCTATTGTCCTTAAGATCCTAAAATTCATACTTGCATGTATAACTTTTTAGCCAATTCCCATGTTATGTGTTTTTTTGTTGTTGTTGTTGTCAGAATAAATTCAATAGGAACATGTTTTCTTCATGGATATATTGCTGTTCCCATGCCTTAGTTAGTATTTCTAAAGGTCTGCCCAGTAGCTCAATTTTAATATATTTATTTTCAGAGATGTATAGATATTTGAACACAATATCAACTCTATTATCACCCAAACTTTTTGTTTCATGATTAAAAATATAAAATTCTAAACTGAACATTTTAGTCCATAACAGATTTGTGAGGATATATATTACATGTGACTACACACCAGGCTCAAACACTCCTATAAATGGTCAACACCAAGAAGCACTGAAGTGAAGGATTAGTATTATGGTACCAGGCAGCCAGGTAATGGCTCATGTCTAGTTACACTCAAGCAGATTCTGTTTTTTTTTAAAAAGTGTTTGAGAAGAATAAGTAAGCTTGGGCCCAAACATGATACAGTTTCTATGTGTTTAGAAGAAGAAAACACTCCATAGACATCTAATTCAGTCCTCTTGAAGAATGGAAAACATTTTTCGACATATTTTGTAAAACATTCTCATGGGTCAAGGCAACAATACATACAAAGGAGATACACCAGGAAGCCTAGCAATTATTAACCAACACTCACCATATCACCAATAACCTCTGAATTTATTTTTGATATATTTTAGATGAGAAAATAAAATGAATAATTAACATAAGCTGAAAAGCTTTGGGTAAATTATTTATCCTCATCTATAACACAAGAATAATACTAGTATTGACCTTATAGTTTACTCTGAAGCTTAAATAAATTAAATTATAAAACCCCTTTACATGATGTAAGATACATAGGAAGCATTCAGATATTGTAGCTATAACTATCATCATTACTACTGATTTAATGGATAATATGCTTTCACTTTCATAGTCTTTATTTCTAAATGGCAGTATAGTTTATTTGCATAGAGTGCCTGAAAACTACAAAAAACATAAATAAGGACTTGAAGACCACCCACTTCTACAGGAATAGTCCAGAATGTCTAGCACCTAACAACTTAATAAAGTTTAATAAACTTTAATAAAGATTTGACAAGACACAGATATAATAAGAAATATAACTGAGAGATTTTTATAAAATGATTGATTCATAAAATATACCTAATTAATCCAGAGAACAGATTGTAGGGAGGGGGGAATTCAGTTGTATAAAACTTAAGAGCATCAGACATTTAATTCCACAACTGAGTAAGAAGAGAGTTTTTAAGGGATCACCTAACATAAAGAAATTAGATGTTTAAGTACAAGTATTTTTTAGTGAATGCTGAGCTGCATGATTTACTAAGAAATATAATCTTCACCTCTGAAACCAAACACAGACATTCTCCCTCTCTCTTGCTCCCTGAAATAATTATGCAATGCAGGCATACGTACATATACACACATTCTTATTCTGAACTAAATCCTAAATGGTAAGCAATAAATAGTTAAGAATAGAAGCTACTGTGGTAGTAAATACTGATAAAAGCAATATGGTTCAAAGAGTGAGGGCTTGCTATAGGAAGCTTCAAGGTGGATCTAAATCCTGAGTTTCCTGAATTAATCCAAGGACCCAAGTAATGAAGATTCTTTGGATTCCTACAAAATCCTCTCTTGAGGAAAACACACTTTTTGAACTGGCTATGTCCCAATCCCCTGGGTTAATATTAAGTAAATGTGAGCTCACAATGTACACAAACAAGTCAACAAAGAGAGAGCAGAAATGACATATCTGGCTCTGAAAAATTTCATATGTGGGAGTTTTCAGGGACTAATATAAAATTACTCCATATAAAATGTTTAAGGAAACATGAAATTCAATTACAAATATGAAAAAAATGTTTTAAAATGTAAAAAATGAACAAATAAATTGCAATTAAGAATTAAACAGCATATTTTAAATTAAAATTTATGTTAAAATACAAATTTTGAAGGATTTTTGAAGGATTAGTTAAACATCTAATTAGATACAACCAGAGAGAGAGAGAGAGAGAGAGAGAGTAAAATGGAATATAGAGCTGCTTGAAGAGATAAAGAAATGAAGGTATGGAGAAAAGAATAAGAATTCAACACAGATGTAATCTGAAACCCAAGGTAAGAACAGATAGAATTAAATAACAAAATTTGAAATAATACAATGAAAAACAAATGACAATTTTCAGAAATGATGCAGGATAGTGATCAGCAGATATTGAAATCACAATATTTCCCAAATGGGATAAATAAAAAGAAATCTATCCATATTAAGGCAAATTTTTCATGAAACTACATTATATCTGAGACAAGAAGAGGATCTTATTAAAAAAAAAAAAACAGCTCATCGATGAATCTATAACTAAACAGGCTGCAATTCTCAATAGCAAAATCCAGATGACAAAACAATGACATTAGAAATACTGAAAGAAAATAACTGTCAACCTAATATTGGTACCTACAAAGCTATATTTTCAAACTGAGAGTATATTGAAGACATTTCCAATAACATTCAAATTTTAAAAAATTTGCCACTAGTACATCATCACTAAAGAATAATTTTAAAGAATATAAATGAGGAAAAAAGGAAAACAACTTCAGAAACAAGATTTGAGAAGAAAGATGAAATTATGAAAATTTTGTAAACATGGGAACATATTTAAACAAATGCTGAATATAGCACAATGACATCCAATATGCAGGCTATGAAATGACACCAATAAAATAGTGGACAAGAATGCCAGGTAAGTTAGGAAGAAGCTAAACAAAGTTAGTACAAGCATCATTTATTTAGGAGAGAGCTGTAGACAGGTAAGGTATTTCTTCTAGTAAAAAGCCAGAGTACCTCCAAAAATAATAAAATAGTGTATATATTTTTTTTAATCTGTAAAGGAAAAATGGTATAATAAGACTAATTTAACTCTTAATAAACTTAGAGAAAGACCAAAAAAAGGTGGCTGTGAGGCTAGCATAGAACAAAATGTGATGAACAGAAAATGGTAATTATAACTCAATAATAGTAATAATAACAACAAATGGAAATAGAGTAATAAAGGTTTACTATAGTTAATATTTTTTTTTAAAAATCCTATGCTGTTTCCAAGAAGAGAAAAAAATAAAATAAAACTAGTATGTAAGGACAACAAAAAAATTGGAGGATGGCTCAGGAAGCTGGGACAAGAGGATCACGAGTTCAAAACCAGCCTCAGCAGCTTAGCAAGGCCCTACACAACTTAGCAAGACCCTATCTCTAAATAAAATACAAAAAGAGGGCTGGGGATGTGGCCCAGTGGTTAAGTGTCCTTAGGTGCAATCCCTGGTACTGACCCCCCTCCCGCCAAATAAAAAAAAAAAAAGAAAGAAAGGAAGGAAGGAAGGAAGAAAAGAAAAATTGGAGAAAATGATGTATCTATCTATCTATCAAATATCCAATAGGAGAAAGTTGGGTAGCAACTGTGTTATCAGACATAATATATTTTAAATACAGGATCTTGAAGAAAATAATATATATTGACATTTTTAAAGTCCTACTTAAATGAACAGATCAATGCTTTATGAGGATTTTACATGCTGGTTCTAAAGGTTTTATGAAGGGTTTCTTAGGATACAAAAGTACTAACCGTAAAAGAAGAGATTTCTAAATTATCTGTTTTTACACACAAAATAAAAAACAAACAACAAATTGTTAAAAGGTATTTGAAATACTTATATAAAACACAAAAGGTTTAATATCAAGAAGTGATTTAAAAAAACAACAACAACTAAAAAACAGTGGGGCTGGGGTTGTACCTCAGTGGTAGGGCACTTGCCAAGCACATATGAGGTGCTGGGTTTGATCCTCAGCACTATATATATATATATATATATATGAAATAAAGATATTGTGTCCATCTATAACTAAATTTAAAAAAAATCAGGAAGAATACCACAGCACAAAAAAAGTGCCATATTTCTTTCTCTTATTTCATTCCTAATAGAAAAGTAAACATCAATTGCCAATAAATATATGAATTGGTTTTCAAACTTGTTAACAATCAGGGAAATGAAAATTATGATTTTTGTGATATATATTATCTTTTGATTAGCAAAAATGAGAAACTTGAAGATAACCTGTATTGACAGGATACTATCAAATTGATGCTTATATTCTACTGAAAATATGTAAATTGGTATGACCACTTTTTAAAATAATTTGCTATGTCTTACAAAGTTGAACACAGGTTAAGTATTCCTTATCCAAAATACTTATAACACATGTTCTAAGATTGGAACCAAATGTTCTAGACTTGAAAAGTTTTCAGATTTTGGAATATTTGCACAGAATTTACAGTTAATAATTCCTAATCCAAAAATCCAAATTCTAAAATGCTTCAAAATGTGAAACTTTTGGAGTGTCATGTAGGCAGATTCAGATTTTGGAGCATTTTGAATTAGGGGTGCTCAACCTGCATTAGCACACATAGTAACATCACAATTCTAATGCTAGGGAATATACCATAGCTCTTATGGCAAGATTCATGACAGAAAAAAAAAAAAGCTAGAATTAGCCCAAATATCCACTAATAGAATATTGATAAAATGTGGATGAAATATTTTACATTAGTGAAAACACATAAACTATGGCTCCAAATTTTTAAAAGAAGTAAAAGCAAATGATTTCTTGTTTAGAAACACATACATATGTAATGTTACTATTCTTCAAAAGATGAACATCCATGGTAGTAGCTACTTCTAGGACAGAAGCAGAGAAATGTAATAAGGATTGAGCACAGGCCATGTAATAGTACCAAACTAACCATTAAATCTAGTGATAGATTCATGGCCATCCATTTCATTATTTTGCTTTAAACTGGCATGTAGGTTATTATGTATTATTTCTCATGAATCAAATGTTACATAATAAAACACTTTAAATCAAGTACATCAAATTCATACCGCAGTTATCTTTAGTAACTGGAAATTAGTAGTTCTTGTTATTCTATAAAATTATAGAGGCAAAATTAAATAACAGTGACAAGTATAATTATTTATTAATACAACTAATAATAATTATTGAAATTTCAAATAAAAGGAAAACAATCTAAATAGTACTTTTGTTCAATTTAATAAACAATTATATAAGCTAAGTTTAACTGTTAAAAACTTACCTAATGTGTCACATTTCTCTCTAGCTCCACAAATGTCTTCCCTTAAAATAAAAGATACATTTTTAAACATTTTCAGAAAATACTTTTATGATTAGCCAAAACAAAAATAAAACTATTACCATAACTAACATCAAAAAGCTCTCAAAATGTTTATGCACATTCGTGAACATCAAAAGGCATACTCTATATAAGCATGTCAAAAAACAGTTGAGGCTTTAACCAAGTCCAATGAAAAACATTCTGAGTAGATAGATAGTTTACCTCCCTACCTTTACACAGTATATATAACATTACTAACCTTCTTATCAATAATTCAATGTTTTATGTATTTATGTTATACAAAATAATGTTGTTTAAATGTTACCATGTTGCTTAAATTTTTTACTTCTGCATTATTTAGTCCCTGACCATTCAATTTGAAAGTTCTCTTATCTCTTTTCTATGTTCTTTTTCCATGGCCATTTCTTCCTCCCATTAAATCTATAATCCCCCAATCTTTGCAGCTTGATATCCAAATACAATGCAGAGCAGGACCATGGACTATGATAGAGCACTATTTGTAATTTAAGTCAATTCTGCTTTAATTTAAAAAAAAGATAAATTACATGAGCTATATCGCAGCTATTTTACATGAAGTAAAGATTTTTACTTCAAAATTCTAGTCAACCTCATTTCCTTGAGGTTGACTCCCAAGTGAAAGGTTTTCACTGGTAAACCAACCAACCAAATAACAAACCTAGGATTTATATGATCTGATAGTATTAGTACTGCAGAAACAAGATGTGATTTAGCAGTGTACATATGTACTCATAAAATGGAAACAATTTTATAATATCAGAACCTGTTTTTATTATAAATAAATAGGATTAAAAACAATCCTAGCAAAGGTAATCTGGTAATTATGATATGCAGTAAACATTAAAACAAGGAATAGATGGATGGATTCATTAATAAATGGATACATAGACAGATAGAAAGAAAGAGTACAGGTCGTCCAAAAGGGGACAATCAAATAAATTTAGACACTATTTTCTCAGAAGCAACTGAAACATCAATAAGGAAACAAATAAAACCTACCCTGGTTAACTTAGGTTTATTTCCAGATATTATTCCTGTTAATTTCCAGATATTATTCTTAATTCTCTCATTCTGTCTTTTACGTAATAAAGTTTTTGGTTTAGACTAAACTATTATTCAATAACCTGAAATTGCTCATTCCTAAGGAACTACCTAGCATTCTAGTCTGAAAGAAAAGATGATTTTATTATGTTTCCATGGATCAATTCCATTTATTATTGACAAATAATTAAAGTAATGAGAAGTATCAGTCATCATGCAGGAAAGAGAGTAAAGAATTGCAGTTTGAAGGGTTATTTCCAAAACTGTACCTGGTGATAAGGACAGCAGTATCATGGTGGGAAGGGTGAGCATCATCAAGAACATTCTGAGTTTGCTGCCATAAACAAAAGTTGCGTAATGTGGTAGCTGCATTAAAACTGATGACTGGTCCTTCCTACACAAGATAATAAGCGATTCAGTATGATGTCAAAACATTTATATTCTCCCTCTTCTCCTCCCAAGTTTATTGGCACCCACACAATTTATCAAACAGTATTTTCCAATGAACATGTGGCATAATTTCTCCTTCACAGTTTTATTTAAATATATTTTAGCAACATCTAAAACATTGTTATCAAAATTGAATCTAATTAGCAAAATAACTTTAAAAATTAACACATTTAAAATCCTTCAATCTTAGGATTGTAAAAATGAATTGTTTTTTGTTACTTCCTTAGCTCAGTTCAACACTTTTGTTATCCTATTTTATTTCCATTCATCACAACAGAAAAGGGTAACATCACTCCTCTTCAAATTAAGTTTTTAAAGTAAATTTTTAGAAATTTCTAATAAGAGTTCTGTGGTCTACATAAAACCCTATTAAAAGACTACCACAGCCAGGCATGTTGGCGCATGCCTGTAATCCCAGCATCTTGGGAGGCTGAGACAGGAGGATTATGAGTTCAAAGCCAGCCTCAGCAACAGCGAGACACTAAGCAACTCAGTGAGACCCTATCTCTAAATAAAATTCAAAAAATAGGGCTGGGGATATGGCCCAGTGGCCGAGTGCCCCTCAGTTTAATCCCCGGAACCCCCCCCCAAAACAAAGACTACCATAAATAAAATTACATTTTAGATCTGTCCTTACCTGTTCATTGTGAATTACAATTAATTTTACAATTACTATGTTTATAAGATTTCCAATACTTGAGTCCTTGTAGATTGCTGCAACCTGAAAAAAAATAAAAAGTAGGATTATATGTCTAAAATGAAAATTTCTTCTCAAAACAAATTGAAACCAGTCCTAGAGCATCTATTCTCCAATTTAACTGCACAGTGAAGTCTCTTAGAGAACTTTTACAAATTCTCATGTTCAGGTCACATTCCTTTTTTTTTTTTTTTTGTAGTTGTAGATGAACACATATGCCTTTATTTTATTTGTTTATTTGTATGTGGTGCTGAGGATCAAACCTAGTGCCTCACACATGCTAGGCAAGTACTCTGCCACTAAGCTACAGCCCCAGCCCTCAGGTCACATTCTTTATCTATTAAATTAGGATCTCTATGGCTGTGAAATGGGCATCAGCTCTTTTTAAAGACGCTTTTTAAAGTCCCTATAGTGAAACAAAAGTTTGAGAACCAGTATCCTAAACCTTGCTACTGAGATTGGTCCATGTATTGGTAGCATCCACATCACCTAGAACTGGTAAGAAATATAAACTCTCAAAACCCTCTTAAACAAAATCCTAAGTGATTTGACCGCATAATAGATTCTAGAAACTACTGTTAGGGATGATTCAACAAGAAATTCACTTTATTCTGGGTCTTATCTACAGTTTAAATGACCACAATATTCCATAAAATTGTAAATTTGTCATATTCTTTTCTGGTAGTTTTATGTTATATTCTTTTCCATAGTTGCATATTTTCAATTCTGATTATTTTTGACATTTAACACTACTTTAATACATGGAGGTAGATTCATCTAGAATCATACAAATAGCTGTAGGAGAGGCCATACGTAAATTAGAATCTAACCCTCAATTGTCCAAGACTGACATGCAAATCTATGAGGCACTCTGGATGGATTCAGTTCATGATTCATATTAAGGTGCTATCCTCTTTCCAAATTCATATTCTTTTCTTATATCCCTCAAAGAGGTTATCACAAACCAACCTAGGTGTCCTTCAACAGATGAATGGATAAAGAAAATGTGGTATATATCCATACACACATACACACACACACACACAATGGAACATTATTCAGTCACAAAGAAGAATGAAATTATGGCATTTGCCAGTAAATGGATAGAACTAGAGACTATCATGCTAAGTGAAATAAGCCAATCCCAAAAAACCAAAGGCCAAATGCTCTCTCTGATATGCAGATGCTCACACCGAATAAGGGGAGAGGGGGAATAGAAGTTCATTGGATTGACAACTGATATGCAGATGCTTACACACAATAAGGGGAGAGGGGGGATAGAAGTTCATTGGATTGAAAAAGGGGAATGAAATGAAGGGAGGAGGGATGGGAATAGGGAAGACAGTGAAATGAACAGAACATAACTTTCTATGTTCATATGTGAATACACAACCCCTGTAACTCTACATCATGTACACCACAAAAATGGGATCTAATTAGAAAAAGTCATACTCCATGTACATATCAAATTATACTCTATTGTCATGTATATCTAAGAAGAACAAATTAAAAAAAAAAGACGTTACCACTGCAAAAGAAATGCCTTCCACGGGCAATGCCTCTGCCTTGTACTCCTTCAGAGACATCACACGGTCTAGACACAAGCCACCTGTGCAGTGAAAACTACCTCTGATGCCTAGATCACCTTCTCATGAGCTACTGACCAAGCCAAGACAGCTAACTGCTTCAGGGAATACTACTTCCCTCATGTGTTTAATAAACAAATGTTCAGCATCTACTCCTTGCAATGTTTGCAGGAGATAAAAAGAGGACATGGTCCCTGGCTTTGTAGAACTTACAGTTTGCTAGAAGCAATGGGTACCAGGACCCTCACTCCATCAGCCAAAACTTCTTCTACACAATATATAACATGAACATGACTACTGTCAATGCCTCTAGTGCCAAAGATACCACTATCAGAACCAGAGCCAAAAGCATCTCTGGAGCTGCTGACACTGCTGGGTCAGCATGGGCAAATACACATTCCAGCACCTTTATTGTTGTAATGGTGCAGCCACAAATACTTACAGGTTTGTCATCTTTACCAGCAGTAATGTCTTTGGCTCTAGTGGTAGCATTTTTTGGCAAGAGTGGTAGTAGCCCCAGTGGGGTTGACAGTAAGTTAAGGCAGTGAGTCAGATGATTCGTGATTTCAAAAAGGTCTGTTAGCACTGCAGTATTGCTCACTTTAAAATGAGAGCTGTGGAAATGTATAGTTGAATTTATAAATATTCGTTTTACATGCAACTTTTAAAAATATATTTGCCATAAGAACCAGTATACCTATATGTCTGGCTTTAGAGACTTCCTTTGATACTATGAGTTTAAAAGTAGGTATTTTCTAAGTCAAATTACAGGGCAAATGACATATAGCAAAAGTATTTATAAAGTCTCTTTTTTCCCAAATAATGAAAAACAGTTGGGTGCTCATACACAACAGGTATACCTTGTACTACATTTGGTGTTTAAAGGTACTGTCACTGAGTAACTCTATTCAATAATACTGACCTATGATTTAATCAATGGATAGCCATATGGCTCATTTGGTATTCACAGAATTTTAGAATCAGTATGTACAATAATGTGCTTTTCTCATCCATAAAACCAGTGCCCTATATTAGAAAGTCTTGATGGCAGTGTACTAGTTCCCTACTACTAATAAGTACATAAATGATAAGCAATAAATAAGTAAAGAACAAATACATAAAATAAATATTGAATGATTATTACATACCAATGTGTTGTAAATTTAAATGTATTAATTCATTTAAAAAAAGTTCAATGAGATAGAAACTATTATAGTGTACTTTTTACAAGTAAGAAAACTAAGATACAGAGAAGTTCAGTAATGTATTGAAGTTTAGGCAACTGGTAAACAACAGGACCCAATTTCCATCCTAGGCAGTCTGACTTTAAAGCTCTGACTATTTCATATTATCTTGCAAGTTTTCAGCATTTTACCTCAAGTTCTCATCATTATTTCTTGGTATAAAAACTACTTCAAACCCTGTTTCAACTCATTCCCTAACCTCTATTGCTACTCTCCTGCAGGGTCACTTGACCATGGCATTGGAGAAGTTCTATGTAGTCAAGAGACTGGGTTTAAATTTTATCTCTATTACCAATTACAAGACAGTTGGCTCAACCCTGAAAAATGGAATTACATATTTTGGTCTTAATATTGGCAACAATGTTGACCCACAGCATTGGGTCCCCTTGGCCACAATGCCCTTGTGTACTGAATTAGAATGAACCAGGTAATGTTGGGGGGTACGAATGATATTTTAGAACTTTTTATTATACTCATTAACACATATTATTTGTGCAAATTTATGGTTTCCACTGTGACATTTCTACACATGCATGTGTCATGCTTTGATCATGCCCACCCTCCCTTCTACCCCTACCCTTCCCCTCTCTCTCTCTTGTTTCCCCCAATGCCCTTTTCCTCCCCAAGTAGATTCTTTCTTTTAAGGTCATCTTTTATTCTTTCTTTCTTTCTTTTTTTAAGGTTTCCACATATGACTGAAACATGTGATACTTGTCTTTCTGTGTCTGGCTTATTTCACTTAACATGATGCCTTTGAATTCCATCCATTTTCATGATTAGTTTTTATTTTAGTGTGGCTGAAATTTGCCCCTTACTGAAAACATCAGGAATCCAAGGAATTGAAAAATATAAATTTAATTTAATTCAAGTGAAATAAATGCCTCTAATAATAGCAATTACGTCTGAATTCTTGAGGCTCAAATGATTTTTCTTAAATTTACATTATTAAGTGTGTGACAATGTGAATATTATGAAGTAAGCCTTAGTAAACACAATGGCATGTGAAGCTTTCTGGCCTATAGTAAATACCTCAGGTATATTAAATAAAATATCACTGAATATCAAAATAAGCATGCTGAAGAAAATAATTGCTCTACTTACATGTATTTTGGTAGTTTAATAATATCTATAAATGCCATTTTAACTTGATGCTGTTGTCCAAATATGAGGATAAAAACTTTAGAATAGAAGATTGGAATATGACTGCTCATTTAATATACCTATTTCACTAGTTATACACATTTGTGTTCTTTCCCAGTGCTGCTAATTACAGATACCCTTTGAAAAAATAGAGATCCATGAGCTATATTCACAACATATCATGGAACTCTAAAAAGTAAATTAAATCACATTCACTTTTCTATATCATTGTTTTCAGACATTTTGTTAAACTGTCAAAAAGTTTAACAAAATATCACATTTGTTTACTTGGTGCAGGATAGGTAAAGGTAAATGATCTTCTTTCTAAATTTTGTGTCTATAGTCCATTAGCTTAATTCAATCACTTTCCCATTACATGTAAGAACTCAATGCATAAAAACTTTTTCTTTACTTTGAGCTTTCCTTCAAATAGCTTACTATCACATTCCAAATCTCAATCACATTTTCCTAAATTACGATGATCCAATCAGAACATTACCAATAATCCAAGTATGTATGTTTGAATAATGTAATCAGTACCTTCCAAAATAATGGGAAGAAAACATGCAAAACCTGCATGGTTCTTTCTTCAACCAGAAACAGCTGTTGACACTTAAGTGGAGGATGCATTCCTCTCACCTCTTTAGAGAAACTTTGGAAATGGACTTCACAAGTAGAGATAAAACAAGCTGGACTAGATTTGATAAACTCTGCATATGTGACCAATTGGCTTAGTTTGCCCAAGTGTGAAGGATTTGCAAAGAGACTTTATGAGACTTTCAATGCCAGAATTTTAAAAGTCCCACACAAACAGTAAGAGCTTTCATTTTTTTTTCTAAGTTGCCTCCCATCTTCAACATTATTTATATAGCGGTGATTGGTTTGTTACCAATAAAACAACAATGTGTATAGAGTACTTTATAATCTGATGACTTCTCTATATTCTCATTTGAACATTCTTTCAATGAAAGAAAAATGAAGAAAGCACCAAACCCAGATATTTAGAAGTCACCTGAAATTTGGCCTCTGAGTAAGAAAGCCGACATACACACAAACAAAAAAAAAAAAAAAAAAAAAAAAGAAAAGGAAAAAAAATCCTCAAAAAGAGACCCTCCTTGGGGCTGGGGATGTGGCTCAAGCAGTAACACACTCGCCTGGCATGCGCGGGGCTAGGTTCGATCCTCAGCACCACATAAAAATAAAATAAAGATGTTGTGTCCACCAAAAACTAAAAAATAAATATTAAAAAGGATCTCTCCCTCTCCCTCTTTAAAAAAAAAAAGAGAGACCCTCCTAAATTTTTCCTCCTACTCCACCTATATTTGGAATGTTCCCCTTTTACTCAACCCTACTGCATCACTGTCTCCCTGTAAATGAAAACTTAGTGCAAAACAGATGACAGCTTCTACAAAAATCCCACCTTCAGCTAAAATCTGCTATCATTCTAGTAGGACTAAAAATCTAGGAAATAACATGTATACATGCATTGGTCTGTTATTCCAAGCAAAATCAGACACAGGACTCTCCATGAAGTCAGACCGTTAGCTTCTCCCTCAAAGAACTCTGCTTTAAAACTCACATAGCCAACTTCAGTTACTTCATGACATGCCACAATATCTTCGTTTTGTTGTTGTAGATGGACACAATACCTTTATTTTATTTATTTATTTTTATATGATGCTGAGTATTGAACGCAGTGCTTCACACATGCTAGGCAAGCTCTCTACCACCAAGCCACAACCCCAACTTCACAATATCTTCTTAACAGTGATGATCTTAATTGATTTGCATGTAAAATCAAAATAAATATTTTTGAGGGTGGTGATGGCACCAAAAATGCATGCAAATATTCCAAAATTATTCTTGTATTCCTTTACTTCTTCTAGTAAGTTTCTCCAAAGTACTGACATCATTTATCTGTCTCTTACCAGCTTCAAAAACTGTTTCATTTGTAAAATCTAATATTTTCCTTCAATATTCCCCTTAACCCAGTTTTCTTAATAAGTGTCACTACTTAAACCATTTCAATTGCAAAGCTGATTCCAATATTCTATTTAATTAGTACCATTTCCTACTTTATAAACTGACATCCTCCACATCTAGTTCTCATTAGAATTTCTTGATTTTAAGTACATCACACTCACATTTATAATGACACACCTAAATAATTATTTTGGATTCAGAAGTGTAAAAATATGTCATCAGGATAAATATCTATAGATATCCCTGTGTCATTTAAAACTTTCAATTTCAATAGACAAAATGAGTTTTATATTATATAATTGCAGAAAATTACTTTGGATCATCTTTGTTTACCAAAATATACTACATTCAGAAAAAAAATATTACTTTAATTTTATTCACTAATAAATTCTTTCAGTAATGTTCATTGAGCACCCACTTTGTAGATACTACATTTAGGCAGCATAGAACATGATATAATTATAAAAATTTAAGATAAAATGTAAAGTAAAATGATAAGACTCTCAGGATCTTCAAGCTACAAGAAATGTAACTGGTAATTTCTGGTTAAGGGAAATTGAAAAGGTACTACAAATGTGTCTTAACCAAGTCTTTTCAACCAACTGGGTCTAAATTCCCTCTATGTGTACTTCTAGCTGTGGTATATGTTCAAATTATCTGAATCTGCATAAATAGGTGACTGTATCATTTGTCAACTAAATCAGAATACTCATGAGAATAAAAGGGGGTGCTTTTAGTAATAACTCTAAAGCAACTACCCAAATTCAAGAATGTTTCAGGAAGTATGACGAGTGTGTGTTTATATTTGTACACACATGTATACATGTGATATAGGAAGCTGCCTCTCACAGAGAACTGGTGCTTTTCACTAGCATTAGAACTTCAGTCTATGAACAATGGTACCAACATTGCTCAACAGAGAAATTAACATCAGATCAAAGACTCTTACACCTATTGTGATCTTTACTCCGAGATTGCTAAGATAGCTTTACTGGCAATAATTTATCTCTTTATCCCTAAAAACATATTTATAACTTAAAAGATTGTTTGTCCAAATTTCTGATTTAGGGAATGTAGCAACAGTACAAAAAACACACTCTCCCCTTGAGTAGGGTAAAGTTTTAAAATTCAGATTCAAAGATCAGTGTGACAAGGATATTCCCTGTCACTAGAGGGCAGAAGCTATGCATGTGATGCAGTAAAGAACAATTCAAGCATTTTCTAGCAATGGTTTCACACATTTTTAAATATTTAGAAAGTTGTGCAAGTAACAGAATAGTATTCCTGGTATATATCTTTCTAAGCTAAACTTCAGTGAAGTCTAATTTCTAGATACAATTTGTGTACATGAAGAGTTTGGGGAAAAAACACATTGTTTTAATTATGTAAAAAAAATAAGTGCTTTAGGTAATATAAAAGTAATAATAAGTTACTTACAATTGACATTAGGGTTAGTACATAGTGCTGCAAATTCTGTCCATGATGCTGAACCATCTTAGCATCGGCTGTAACCATAACTTCCACATATCTTGGGTATGATAAAAAACGTTTATTCCTGGAATGTAATTGACTTCTTTCATCTTCTAATGATATATTTTTTGAAGTACATCTGAGAACTCTTTCCTTCTTTATATTAAGATCTTCATTCATGTTGCTATAGTTGTGAAAGCGTAAAGCAGTTTTCTTTATTTGATTTTCTGGGAGGAAAAAAGAATACAATATAGAGCTATTAAAAGTTGGACAGGACTAAAGATATTTCACAAAAGTGAATAGCCAAAATATTTAATACTTACACATCTGCCTCTAATATGAAACAATAAAAAGACAAAGAGTAACAAAATGTTTGCAGAATGTTCAAATTTTTACAGAGTATACTAACAAAATTGTATGTATGTCTTATTTTAACAATTTTAAGTATTCAAAAATATCTATTAATTACTGAGTGGAAAATAAAAAGGGTCTTATAATTTAAAAAGCTGAGACCACATTAAAAACTATATAAATTAACAATTCTCAACATAAAATTGTTGAATACTGGAATATGAGATATGAGGCAGGATGAATTAGGTATATGTGTTTTGATAATGAAAAGATGTCCCTGACACATTTATAAATTAAAAATGTAAGTAGCATGTAAAACTGGCTCCCATTTTTGTAAAAAATATTTCTCAAAATATATAAGTACATATTCAAAAATTTATATAATGAACCAAAAATGTCTGGAAGCACACATGTCAAACTTTTAACATTGACTATACTGGGTAGGTAGGAGAGAAGGGAATAGAAAAGCTATTGGAGCCAAGCTAGATGCCCTTCAGTGGATGGGTGAATAGATAAAAAAAAAAAATGTGGCATATATATGCAGTGGAATTTTACTCAGCAATAAAAGAGAATAAAATCATGGCATATGCAGGTAAATGGATGGCGCTGGAGAAAATAATGCTAAGTGAAGTTTGCCAATCACAAAAAAACAAATGCCAAATGTTTTCTCTAAGGAGGCTGATTCTTAGTGGGGTAGGAAGGAGGAGCATGGGAGGAATAGATGAATTCTAGATAGGGCAAAGGGGTGGGAGGGAAAGGAAGGGGGCAGGGGATTAACAAGGATGGTGAAATGTGATAGACATCATTATCCAAAGTACATGTATGAAGACACGACTTGGTGTCAACATAATTTATATATAACCAGAGATGAAAAATTATGCTGGATACGTGTAACAAGAATTGTAATGCATTCCACTGTCATTTATTTTTTTAAAATCAATTAAAAAAATAATTTCCTTAATATCTCAATGCCCTTTAACATAACTTGTTTTGTCATTATAATTTAATAAATAAAATTTTATTTATAAAACAGCACCTATTAATATTTTGTAGACTTAATATTTAATTATATTACATTTCCTTGGTACTTATACAAAAGTAGTATAGCAAATGACAAGGTAACCTTTGCAAATACCCTATATAAGTCATTACTCCAAATATACTTGCCAATTCAATTATGTCACTAATTTTAGGGGGATAGGGGGGACTGGGGATGGAGTCTGGAGATACTTTATCACTGAAATACATCCTCCAGTACTTTTTATTATTTATTTTGAGACAGGGTCTCACTAAGTTGCTGAGGCTGACCTTGGGCTTACAATTCTCCTGCCTCAGCCTCCCAAGTTGCTCAGATTATAGGCATGCACTACCATGCTCAATTACATCACTTCTATGCAATGTTTTCCTTTCTATTTCTGTTCCATTAAGTCAAATGTTAAAATGATGTCTCCTCCTTTATTAATAACCAGTGTATTATGACCCAAAACTAATTTAGACCAAACCAAAATGCAAGATCATGCATGTCATGGAAAAATGATAATCTGCCTGCTCGAACATAAAATCCTTAAAAATTAAATCAGTGATTATAATACTTATACAGTATAGACTTATAATGCCAGAAGAATATTAGAAATTAATGATAATATAAACTACCAAAAATTGTTAATGATAATGTGAATAGAAGTCCTATTGCCACCTAACAGTCAACATGTATGTAACTAAACTCATCATTTTCCTCTCCCGTTACCAGTTCCCCTATTTCTATTGTGAATGAAGCCTCCCAGTGCCCATGATTCACACTCAAACCTGTACACCATCATGGACTCTTTCACCTTCCCCTCATACTTAGGTTCTAGTTGCCACATTTTGCCATTTCTCCTTCAAAATGTTCATTGAACTGCTCCTCTTATAATGACCTTTCCTTTAAACTCATACAGGTCTTTCTCAGAACACTCTTAGAATCAAGAACGCAAAATTAGACACAAAGAGTCCCCCAAATAGTTCTGCTATTATCAATTTATTGTCTCTCCCAGTCATATTTTATTTATGTCAAAAAATGTTCACTTTTAGAAATATTCATTTTTTTCTCATCCTTATTAAGCTGAGATAAACAGATTTTCATTAGAACATCGGCATAAGATTAAGTCCGAGTTCCGTTTCTCATTAGCTCACCATTAAACACAGTCACTATCACAATCGCCACCACCAAACTGTAAATTCCTTAAAAACTGAGAAAACTGTTGGGCAATCTGTTCTAAGTGCTCAATAAATGTTCATGGGAAACAGAAAACAGGGTTAGGATAAAGAAAGGAAAATGGAGAATGGAGTTAGAAACCAGAAGGATAGAGAGGGAGGGAGATGTAAGAAAGGAATACACAGAGGAAGAAGACAAAAAGAGTTTATCAGTCCAGAATTCATGGTAGGGAAAATACTAATGTGATGTACAATAGAAGCAGTTAAAAGATAAATTACCTTCGACTTTTCTAACACAAGTATAATGTTTATTTTGCTATCTATATGTAGACTGGAATTGATAAGAGTGCTATGTATTTGACCAGATGGAGAAAAAATATTTTCCCTTCTCCAACAGCACATAACCAGTCATTTTTAAAATTGGGGCATAAAATCCAAGGACATATATTTTAGTCTGTCAACATTTGAAATCACTTGTTGAATGCCCTACAGCTCAAAGAACTGAGGGTTCCTTGGAATAAAATGACCACATCATTTTATTGTGAAATCTAACATATCTTCACAGAGTTTTAAGTTATTGCGTTTTCTTATTAATACTAATATTAACAATAACAATAATACACATAATACCAACAAAGAGTTTATTACCTACCATGTACTGGCACACTTCACATGTTAGCAAAACCTCTATGAAATAAGCACTGTTATTATTCTTATTTTATAAAGCAGGAAAATGAGGAACAGGGAGGGTAAATACACTCCCTGACCATGGTAATATAGCTAATAAGATATAAATCTGTAACACACTTATATTTTAAATCAGTGGCATTAAAAAACAAAAACCATGAAAACCTATAGTTCCCTATGATTTTTTGATATCATTAGAAATCTCAGACACTACTTTAGAATTAGGGCTTATAGTTTATAAATTATTTTATAATGCTCTATTTCAAAGATTTTCATAAGTTACAGTGCCTTCTAGTAATAAATGTGGAGAAGACTTTCCTTTGGCCAGCTAAAACTTGAAGCATAAAAGAATCATTACATCATCACTCTTGCCAGCATCACTGAATCAGCTATTATTACTGTGCACATTTTAAAACAGACATGTGATACAAGTTAAGTGAAATTTCGAGAGCCACCAGCTGAGTAAGTGTCATAACAAAGAAATGAATTCAGATTTCCTCAACATCAATTATTACAGCTAAATACCACATCACATGACTCTTCCAAAGGTCATATGTAGTAATACATGCAGAACGTTGAGAATTTAGTAACCAGAGTCATGGGAAAAGCTGCTTCCTAAAAGACTAAAAGAGGGAACTAGTTAGCCATATTCACAAAAATATGGGCTTTCGTCCTCCCTGCATTACAGAAACACAGAGCTGAGCCAGGACTTGAATATAAAAGCTTGCAGCTCTACTTTGGACAAAGATTTGAGATCAATCTGGTGCTGTTCATTCATTCAGTGGCCTTGAAGAAAGATGGCAATAAAGGAAACTCCCAAATAACTCTCATTAATGCTACACACAAGAAATTCCAGTTATTCCGTTATGTGTGCCGGCAGGACAATGAGGCACAGTAGTCATGTGTCACAGAATAAATGCTCTTTTATCTCCCACATTCTCAAGAAGTTTAAACCATAGTGCTTCCTCTGAAGTCAAAGCCAGTATTGTGATTTACAATGTCCTAAGTGTTCAGGTGAATTCACCATGAACTTAAAGAAGTTTACATTTCTGGCCTCTCACTTGCAAAGTCCCTTTGTAAGGCTTTGGAAGGAACATTAGAAATGTCGCAATCATAATTTTCTATTATTTTTCTTTAAAAAGTTTACTTTAAATTGTTTAATCTATAGGCTTTGAGAAGTGGTCATCAGATAATCCCAATTTGATAGATTATATGGCAAATTATCCAAATCATGATAATGGAGAAATAAGTTGAATGAAAATCCTAGTCAGTTTTGCACTGAGAATTTTACTAGTTCTTTCCTTTACCACAGAGTGTATTTTATTTCTAAATATCTCAATCCCCTACATAGTTTTGTCTCCCTAAATACAAATAAAGTTTAACTGTTAATCCATTTGTCAAAAATTTCCCATTCCTTCTGAATCTCTTATCAATGACTCACATCTCCTTTTGCTCAAATGTATCCCCAAAAGTTCTTACAATTTCAGTATCTTAACTGCCCATCTTGTGTTTGTTCATATTTTGGTTTTATTTGACCAGCATCTCTTCACTAACTTTCCACAATTCCCTGGGTACCTATTCCCATCCTCTCTTTGTTCATAGCTACAAGCATTGCCCTGACCCCACTGGCAGGGTAGATCTGGCTGATTGGACCAATGCCTCCAACAACAGGGATTGGTAAAGGACAAGTCAGGGCAAACGGTAATCAGCCCCTATACCAGGACCCTTGCTGGAACTACTCGCAATACCTGCTGGACAACTGTAGAAATAAAACCCAAGTCCCCCAATGAGGCTTACACAGACCTTCATGAGCTTCCTTCTGCTTACCTTTGCAGTGTTACATCAACTTGCCATCTCCAAGAGTCCCATATTTTGTCTTTATCAACCACCTTTAGCTCCCTAAATGGAGTAAGCACTGCCTCATCTCTATAGATATTTGCACATGCTGTTTCTGCCATACAAAATGCTTCCTACTCCCTCCCTTTCCCTAACTAATTATCTGGAGGTACAACAGAAAAATAGGTGCACAGTATATTTCAAAGGGTCAGTAATCTCAATCCCTTCTCAACAGTAGATTTGATCAACAAGATGACATGGGCCAGAAGAAATCATCAGTCTTCCTAGCAGTGAGCAAGAAATGCTAACTTTACAAACAGTGGAAGCCAATCAAATCTTAACAGAACTACAAAAAGTGGTTTGACACCATTATTTTCAAGATACTGGAATAGTTTACTCTTTGATTAGGGGTTATCAGTATAAAAGCTTCTTTCATATCTCAAGATTCAAAAACCTCTCCTATTCATTTCTGGGCTAATAGGAAAAAAATGTTAAGGAAAAAAACCCTTGCCTTCCAAACTAGAAAACAGTGAATCATTATGTCTGCCACAAAACCTTCTCTAGTTTAATAAATGAAATACATAATCCTAATACAAAGAAGGGAATTTAAAAAGAAACTTGTTATATTAATTCTTCAGAATAACCACATAGTCCTTCCTGGAAAGAACTATTGTTTTCATAGCATCTGAGGACTACATAAGTAAACTCTCTGGTTTATATCATATTGGTTCTCTTAGTCATTTGTCCATTTCACATAATTCACCCTAGTTGAGAATCTTTAACTTTATTAAAAGTAAAACTAGATAACATAAGATTTCATAAATAAATGAAATGAAACTAGAAAGCTCTAGTGATTATTGCCACAAAAAAAAAAATAATGGCAATGCAAAATGAGTATCACATACAGGCAAACTGATCCTTCTCTTTGGAATATATTATTAATAATGTAATAGTACATTCACTGTTATGGCAAGAAGAACACACAACTGGCACAGCAGGTCAGCTAATAGGATAACCCTCTACACATGGAACCAATACTCACACCACCTCTAGGTTTTACCTCAGATAGAAAACATCTGGAAACTGAGGATGAGTATGCTTCACAGTTACAGGATCAATGAGATTCGACTTTGAAGAAAGAAAGGGTATGTGTGGCTGTATAAGTGAAGTAGTTCTACTTCATAGGATTCCTAACCTTAAAACCTGATTAGGTCAAATTTCATCATGTAGGTTTTTTGTTTGTTTGGAACAAATTTTAACTCAAGAACATGACTGTAACAATAAGACTGAAGAATAGCCACGTAAGAAAATAAACTACTTTCATGCGCTATGGAATACTGATTAACAAACAAAGCAAAAGGGGATATCCAAATGATTGAGGCAAATAGTTTGTCATTAAAATATAAATACATCTTTTCAGGTTAGTAGAGTAGGATCTTTTCTTAATAAAAGGTGTACCTGTTAAGTTTCCATTATAGCCTTTGCTGGGCTTAAACAGAAACTTGGGCACCAAAAGAAAGAAGGCTTCTTCTTGGGCATGTGGCTGAACTGGGAGATAGAAGAGGGAGAGTGGCTTCAGGCTCTGCTGTGCTGACTCTAGAGGCCCCTGGGACATCCAAAAAACATGAGCATCTTGCACTTTGTACACCCAAGGTTTAATCTTAAAACAGGAACTAAAGTTAAAGCATTTTCATAAATTATGTATTGTTCAAATTAGTAGTTAAAATTTGGAAGGCAGAAAAAATAAATCATAAACAAATAAATAAAAATAAATATAAAATAAAGTTTCAGTTGATCCTGTAACTGTAAAGCATGCTCATCCTCAGCTTCAGATGTTTTGATAAATAAAAATAAAATAAAAAATGGTTTAAAATGGTGGCCAAGAAGAGCACTTTAAAAAATGCTTAGCCAGGTATGGTAGTACACTCATGTTATCCCAGGGGCAGGAGGCTGAAGCAGGAGGAGAGAGTTTTCAGAGCCAGACTCAGCAAAAGCGAGGGGCTAAGCAGCTCAGTGAGACCATGTCTCTAAGTAAAATATAAAATAGGACTGAGGATGTGGCTCAGTGATTGAGTACCCCTGAGTTCATTCCCTGGTACCAAAAATAAAAAACAAAACAAAACAACAACAACAACAAAACAATGCTTAACTCATAAAGTGAAAACAAAAATGGCAACCAGCAAAAGAAATGTGAGGAATAATTAGAAAGCAGAGAAGCAAAGATGAAAATAAAACATATCTGAGAACCTAAAGAAATGGAAACTCAATTAGGGGAAGTTGACTAAGAGTTGGGAAATGTACTCCCCAAAAAGTAACAATAAGACTAAGAGTATTGCTCTTGACAAGTAGAAGGTCAAAGTCCCATGTGACCTTTGAGAGAGCAGATTGCAGTAAAACAGGGGGCAGGAGAATGAGATATCTATCCTCATCTCTCTGTATATGTAGAGCTTGAGCTGACCTTGAAAACACCATTAACAAGTTATTAGTTCAAAATACCAGCCATGGTGATAGCCATGTTTACAATCCTTCTGTAATGACACCTTCTTGGCCAATAAATTTTTTTAAATGCTATAAAAGGCAATGATTTCAGAAATCAATAAGAGATTACAAACTGGTGTCTAACAAATCATGTTCAGCTCTCATTTTTAAAAAATCTAACCGCAAGGTGTAGTAGCACATGCCTGTCATCCCAGCCGCTTGGGAGATTGAGGCAGAAGGATCAAAATTTCAAGGCCAGCCTCAGCAATTTAGTGAGACCCTAAGCAATTTAGCAAGACTCTGACTCAAAAATAAATAGATAGCTAAATAAATAAATAAATAGGACTAGGAATGTGGCTAGGTGGTCAAGCATCCCTGGGTTAAATCCCTGGTACCTCCTTCAAAAAAAAAAAAAAATATATATATATATATATATATATATATATATATATATATATTTAACTACTTCATAAAATATAAAAGATCTGGCAATATGGTCCCACATTACCAAAGTGCCTTTTGCAAGGAGCATGTGCGTTCACTGCCCTATGGATACTCAGTGTCCTTCTGACACCTCCCCTCATCATTTCCAGTAATCACTTGATTTCTATAGCTGTAAATTATCTAATTGTGGCATTCATTTAAGAAGGAAACTGGCCAGATCTGAGAGTATCCAGGGTGATATGGCCATAGATGAAAAGAATGAATTCCTGCCATTTGCAGCAATGTGGATGGAACTGGAGGACAAGATGCTGAGTGAAATGGTCACAGAAAGACAAATACCACATGCTCTCCCTCACATGTGGAAACATAAAAGTTGACTTCATAGAAGTAGAGAATAAAACAGTTACCAGAGCCTAGGAAGGGGAGGGGGATGAAAAGAGCATTGTTAGTGGGTACAGTGTTGTAGCTGGCGAGGAGGAATAACTTCTAATATTCTACAGCACACTAGAATAACTATAATGGTTAACAATTAATTGAATATTTCAAAACAGCTAGTAGAGAGAATTTTTAATGCCCTCAATACAAAGAAATAATAAGTGTCTATGGTGAAAGATATGCCAATTATCCTAACCTGATCATTGCACATTCTGTACATGTACAGAAATATCACTCTGTACTTCATAAATATATACAATTACTATATATCAAATAAAAATATTTTTTAAATAAATTAAAGGGGGCTGGGATTGTATCTCAGTGGTAGAGAGCTTGCCTCGCACACATGAGGTCCTGGGTTCGATCCTCAGCACCACATAAAAATAAATAAGTAAATAAAAATAAATATATCAAAAATTAATTAACTAATTAATTAAAAATAAATTAAAGGAAACATATTAAATTCTCAACTATTTCCTACTCTGGCTACAACCAGAGAGGTGTAGGTCTCAACTCAGAACTCAAACTCTGTTTTCTGACTTCCAGCTTACTAAGTGCATTTTTCCTTCCCAATTAAAACATTGTTCAGAAATACTGCAAGAGTTTTCTTTATTCTAATCAGTGCACCTTCAGGAGAATCCTTCAAACAGGTGGTCCTACATATAAGTGCATTGTAGCCTCTGCTGACACTAAAACCATCTGGATTTTTCCCAGACAGAGGCTGATTAAATTATTATCTTCAAAGGAAAGGGAAATAATCTTCACAAAAATATAATTTTATTGAAAGGAGGCTGACTCATAGTGGAGTAGGGAGGGAGAACATGGGAGGAATAGATGAATTCTAGATAGGGTAGAGAGGTGGGATGAAAAGGGAGGGGAAAAGGGATTAGCAAGGATGGTGAATGTGATGGACATCATTACCCAAAGTACACGTATGAAGACATGAATTGGTGTCAACATACTTTATATACAACCAGAGATATGAAAAATTGTGCTGTGTATGTGTAATAAGAATTGTAAATGCATTCTGCTGTCATTTATTTTAAAAAATATCAATTAAAAATAAAAATATAAAAAGAAAAAGCAGTTCTCATAAATTCATAGAAATATGCAAATAGATTACTCACAAATAAAAATCTTTAAAATCTTATCAAAGTTTTGAAAATGCTTAAGGAAATTATCTTCAATTTACTTTTTAATGTGTACTTTACTTGTTTGATATTTCAATCCTTTGTTGTCAGATTGCTTCTTTTCAATTTTAGTCTCCCTCCCTTCAGTCTCCTCTCATTCAAATCCAAAACTATCATTTTTAGTGCATGATGGTTATACATGACATTGGGTTCATTGTGGCATAATCATACAATCATAGAATATAATTTGCTCCAAACCCATCTGGAAAAAAAAAGCCCCCATATCAACTGAGTAATGCTATTTATTTATTTATTTAGAAGATCATGAGCTTTCTTTGCTTTAAAGTTTGTTTCCCCAATGCCTATGGAATAGCCAGCAAAATCCTAAAGTTCTTTCAGGTCTGTGGCCTTGCCAGCCTCCCAGGACTTCACACACATCTGCACCCTGCTCTCTTGAAATGATAAATGGGTAACTCTTCTCTCTACACATCAGGATTCTGAAGATGCAAAATGCTATGCTCTCTCTTGTCTACAGCCCTTTTCTAATCAATTTTTATATACTTTGTAATATTAAGGACTCAATAACTATATGAACAAATAAATTTCGAAAAATTCAAGAAAAACACAGAAATTTAAAAATCAGTCAACATCCTAAAAACTCATTTAAAGATATTTCACTTTTCACTCACATTTGATCCTCCTTCCTACCCCAAGACATTCAGATGTGGGGCAGGGGTTGGGGATCACAAAGTCTCTTGATTGGCCCTTGGAGGATAAGCAATGAAGAATTATACTCAACATAATTCAGAGACATTTTTCTTTCCCCTTAAGTTTTATTTATTTTATTTTGTTTGGGTGGTGATGTGTGTGGGGTTTTTGTTTGATATTTTTTTCATACTGTGGGGTTTCTTATTTGCTTGCTTTGCTCTTTCCCCTGAATTTTTTACTTAGAGTATATCTGACATCTAAGAACCTAGTATACACAATGGCTAGGTCTGGCTACCAAATTTAATTTGTATGGCTTCAAGACACACAGTGAATTCTGGCCTTGGAAACAATTTAATCTAATTCATCAAGGCTGAAGCCACTATGAATTGTAACACGTTAGGTTCATGACGAACCATCCATAGAAAAATGAAAAAAAGAAATCACTTTTCCTTCTCCATTTAATCACATTAGCTCATGTGCTAAATCCGTAGGCCCACCTGTTTGAAGGATTCTCCTGAAGGTGTGCTGATTAGAATAAAAAAACCCTGAAAGTATTTCTGAACAATGCGTGAATTGGGAAGGAAAAAAAAACACCTTGGATGACATTTCACTAATTACATTCACAACTCTTCACTTTTACTAACAAAATGATGATTAGTAGCTAATTTTAGGCCATTAATTGATTGCCTTTATTAGTAATTAAAACTGTACATGTTAATTGTACCAAAAAATGGAGGAATTTAATTATTGAAAAGAATGAATACCACTTCATACATTTTAACAGATATTAAAAAAGTATTCGTGATTAAAATTAAATCCTATAGATTTCCATTCATTTTTTTATTTGTAGTTTTTAAAATAAATCTTTAGTATAAATATTTTTAAACAAAAGAACCCAGCTTTACTTGAATCATTTTCTTGCTGATAATTAATGCTGATCATGAATGTGAAACCCTGCATATCATTATGTGAAACATTTATGCATTCAGAATGTCTACTTGGTGGTTTTCTTCTTAAGAAGCTAAACAATTCATTAAACAAGTTGCTCCTGAATGGTAGATCAGAACAAGCATAAGCTGCCTTCTGTAGAGTTCTATTGTGAAGCTGTACCCATTTGTGTTTTCTTTGAAGCCATAAAAATGAAACCCTTATGCTCATATTAAAAGCATAAGAAAGGCATCTATTATGTCAATAGATTTAAAACAGGGCCTTAGACACAGTGAGAACCACTCCAAACTGGCACCCTTATAATAGCAAAGGTTAAGAAGTGCATTCCCAGGGAAAACCTTCAAAGGCCTACATATCATTATATCCCAAAACAGATGGCATCACAGTGTTTGGAACTATAGTTTATGGACACCTACAATCACAAATAAATCCTTTCTAATCCCACTCTTTTGTCTAGATTTTGTACTTTGATGATAACTGCAGGTGCCTTTTCTCCACTATATCATAGTACACCATTTTATAAATAATGAAGATTCACATAGATATACGGACACAACTCAATAAAAACAACTTTTATACAATGTATAAGTAAAGTATTTTAATGGTAGCAGATTTATACTTTGTAGTAATCTATGACTTCCAGATTCTAATCTATTATAAATCTTCAGTAGTCTGAATTTTACAGGAAAAATATGATGAAAATATACTTCTCTCCTATATTGCTGGAACTATAAATATGATTTTTTTAAAAAGCCTCTCCATAAGACAACGTGGAATTATTTAGTGTCTATTTATATACCACGGAGAAACTCTCAAACACAGGAGATAGGGACAATAACATTCACAGTGGCATCTTTTGTATTAGCAAAAACTACAAAGAAGCCACAAGTTCAAGAGGAAAACGAGTGCAGGAACTAGTCTACCAGTGTCTGATACACTCAGCAAATGCAGACTGAGCAGCAATGACAAGGGATGAACTACGGCTCCACACACTGATGTAGACGAACCCAGAAACAATGCTGAGCAAAAAGGAAGAGCCACAGCTATGTGCAACTTATTTCCACTTGTGAAAGTTAAAAACCATGCAAAACTGAGCAATGTGATATTGTTATTTATGTTCAGTTGTACTTTTAATATAAAATTCTGCTGAGAATAACCAAATCACACTACTGTGGATGACAGATGACAAAAAATTTCGTATGATTGTTCCCTATAAATCCCTTTTTTTGAATTTAAACATAGTTTACTAAAAAAATTATCTACAAACAATTTCTAATAGATACTTACAAGTCAAAATATTGTTTAAAAATCATATACTTCAATATTGAATAACATATGCTCTCACTTACATATAAAATCTAAAACAGTTGAAATCATAGAAGTAAAGAGTAGAACAGTGGTTACCAGGGGCAGGTGGGAAGGGTTGGGGAGATGTTGGTTAAAGGAAACCAAAATTTCAGTTAAATGGAAGAAATGAGTTCAAGAGACATATTTACAACACAATGACTACAATTAATAAAAATGTATTAGCATCTTGAAAATTACAAAGTAGATTTTAAGCTATGTGAGGTAACGCATGTTAATTAGTTTGATTTAGCCACTCCACAATGTATACTTGTTTCAAAACAATAGGCTGTACATGGTAAATATATATGATTTTTATATCTCAATTAAAATTAACTAAATACTTAAGAAAATATGTAAAAGCTAAACCATTAGAAGATTTGAATTGTATCACAACTTAACAGAAAAGTTTGACTTTATAGGTTACCTGAAACTTCACAAGGTCTGTGAGACTGTAGAAAAGAACTCTTCAATTCCTGTCTATATATAAGATGTGGCTTATTGTGGTCTTCTTCATGTTCACTCCCATCTGCCTTCATTATAGGTTCTAAGAAATATTCACCATCATGTGCTTTAAATGTTCCCATCTGAAAATAAAGAAAACAAAAGTCAACATTTTTCCAACTGTAACTAAGAAGACACATTGCACCGAAGGTTAAAATGAGCACATGGGGTTAGGGGAGTGGCTCAGTGATAGAGTGCTTGCCTAGCATGAGTGAGGCCCCGTGTTCAATCACTAGCACGACAAAAAAGTAAAATAAAATAAGCACACAGAAGTAAAACAGCAGAACCTGTTCAAAAATACCACAAATGAACATAAAAATTTCCTTTTCAAGACTCATTCTTCTTTCTCCATTCTTATATATAAAGTCATGAAAAACATAAATATTCCAATAGGCAGAGCTGCGATAATAGGTATTCCAGATATAAAAAATGGCAAAAGCAAAGTCCTCAAAATAGGAAAAGATAGGTATAGAATAGTCTATAAATAGAAACGGCTGTTTGATTTAGTCTGTGTAAGGCAATAATGTGAGATCAAGACTAAAAAGTAGGCTGGGTCAAAATTGTTGAATGTGGTGCTAGAAATTTGGATTCATCAGCAATGAAGAGCCATGAAAGAATTTTCACAAAGACCTGTCTTCTGAATTCCAGAATCCAGCACCCAAATTGTTGTTGACATCATTCACACAACATTCCCAACCTTAAGAGGTCTAAGACCATACTCTTTTTCTTTTTTGTGCTCTAATTTTTATTTTAAGTAAAATAAAAATTTTTGGTTCAGAGATCGAACCCAGGGATGCTTAACCACTGAGCCAAATCCCCAGCCCTTTTTATTTTTTATCTTGAGACAGGATCTCACTAAGTTGCAAAGGGCCTCAATAAGTTGCTGAGGCTAGATTTGAACTTGTGATCTTCCTATCTAAGCCTCCAGAGTCACTGGCATTATAGACATGTGCCACAATGCCTACACATACTCTAGATTTTGGGTCCAAATTTGTTGTTTTTTAGAAAACACTCCCTACTTCAGTAAATGGCCTCAATATTTTCAGATTTCTGAGACCAAAACTTCTTTTAGAGAAATCAAGGATGGTTCTTTCCTTCAAATCCCACATTCAGTCCACCTGAAAATCCTGATGGCTCAACTGTCAAAGTGTAATCAAAATCAAATGAGTTCTCCCATATTAGCACTACATCTATGATCAAATCTTATGATCTTTCTTACTGAACTAAATCGATAGCCTTCTGTAATCTAGCTTCTATATATAGTCATAATAATTTTTTTCAACGAAAGTATGGATCATGTCACTCCCCAGGAAAAAAAGAAAAAAAAATACAACTAAGGAAAGTCACTCAATAAAATCAAAAGTTCTTACAATATTCTTCAATATTCTATGTGATGTGTCACCCCTCTGTACCCCTCCATTCCTCCAAGCACACACTGACAACAATTAGGCTCTGGCTTTCTTTTTTCCTACTTTTACCTTATCTCAAACTAGAGCTCTCTCCTGGTGCCTTTTCTATTTCTCAAACATGACAAACAGAGTTCCACCTCAGGGACTTTGTGCTTACTAAACCTGCCTCAAGCACTTCTTCATGGGATTTCCCAGTTATCATTTCTTTGGAATCTCCACTCAACATTCATCACCCTATACAAAATGGAACTGAACCACCTCTCTAGTCCCCATATCCCAGTTCACTTTCTTGATATCACTTATCACCTGATACATTTGTATTTATGCTTCTTTGTAACTTGTCTGATACAATCCACTGAAATATAAGCTCCATGAGAATAGGGCTTTGCTTGTACTCTTCTCTGTATGATTGCCACATACCAGATACTGAATAAATATACGCTAAATGAATGAATTCTTGAGACCATAAGCTATGAAATTTAACTTAGTAAGATTTAATGTTAGAGGTGATAGGAAAAAAAAAACTAGCAACTACAAGACAGGCTATAACCCAGAAGAGGTAACAAAATCTGAATAATGGTAATGGTGATAGTGATGGTTGGCAGCTGGAATAGATTGATTACAAAGATATCAATGCCTAAAGAAAGTAGAAAAAGAGACAGTGAGAGGAGTGATAGAGATGATTTGGGGGGAAGATATAATTTACTAAAAAGAATTCAAAAAGATTAGATATCCTAACAGATCCCTTTCTACCAAGAAAAAGATGTCCAAGTTACATCACATATAAAAAAAACCCTAGCCTTGATGGTTTCACAAAAGAATTCCACAATACCTTGAAAGATCAGATAATTCCACCATTATTGAACTGTTCCAAAATATAAAAAGAAAAAAAATCCAAATTATTTTTATGAAATTAATGTGAACTTAGCATCAAAATCTAGAAATGACAACACTAAAACACAACAAATGAATACAGAGCAAGCTCATATGTGAATATCAAGGTAAAAGTCCAAAATTATATTATCAAAAGGCATAATAAAATCTAGCATCACATTAAAAGACTAATACATGGAGCTTATCTTAGGAAAGCAAGTATGATTCAATATTAGGAATCCATTAATAAAATCCATAATAAATAATAAAGTCACATGGCTTTTGATAAAATTAATAAATAATATTTTTTAAATTGTAAAATAGATGGATGCTTCCTTAACATAATAAATTATGTCACAACCAAAAAGACAACATCAAGCATAATGAAGACATAACAAAGCACTTCACATAGGTCAGGATTACAAAGATTCCCTTTACTATACAACAGAATTAGATAAAAGAAGGAGAATAGAAGTATAAAAATTGGAAAGGTAGACGTAAAATTGTCATCTTCCTATATTACACCATATATACTTTAAAATAATAATATTAACTGAGAAACTACTGCTAACCCAAAGTAAATTTAGTGAGATACATATATCCAAACAATTGCCCTCTCTCTCCCTGGTCAGGTGAGGCTAAATCATCCAAGGTAGGCATATATAATAAAAATGGCTTTACTCCAATATAGAAGTCAGATATCATATTCTCATTCATTCTCTCTCTCTCTCTCCCCTTGTCTCTCTCTGACTTTATCTCTCTCTTCTTCTCTCTCTCTCTCTTTCTATATATATATATATATATATGTGTGTGTGTGTATACCTCTATATTGATATATATTCATCCTTACATAATTCATATATCAAACTAACAATAACTTTGAAACATGTTATGATATACTCCTCACTTTACAGGTAAGACAAATAAGGAGCAGAGGGGTTAAGAAACTAGTCCCCAAGTCTCACACCTAGTAAGTGAGAAGAGGAACAGCCCAGCTCAACAATTCATGCCTTAACTCATTACACTACACAGTCATCATATGCCAATTTTGATAAGTTCTATGAAATAATCAACAAATATTTCATATGTACCTACTATGGACCAGACATAGTTTTATGAGCTAAAGATACAAAAGTGAACATGACAAAATCCTTTCCTTCAAAGAACTTATATAGGAAAAGACAGAAAACATGTAAAAATGTAATACACCAATAAGTGCAATTAAAAAAAAACTAGATCAAAAAGATAGAAAACAACAGGTGGGGAGACCTTCTACAAAGGGAGAGCAAGGTTGAAGTTGGAATAACAAGAAGGTAGCCATGGAAAACTTCCAGGGAACATTCCAAACAGGAACCAAATAGCCTAGAGACAAGGAAAGCTTGACAAGTCCAGGTGACAGAAAACGGTAAAGCTAAAGCTGTGACAACCAGGAAAGATGGACTAGTAGGATATGAGGTTCAATCAGCAGAGGTCAGCACTGCTTGACTTTGAAAAGCATTAATCATCACACCTCAGAATATACAAACATATATTTACCTATACTTAAAACTAAGCATTTTTCCACTTAGAAAAGCACATTTCTGCAAAGAACCACTTCAGAAGTGATTTACTGAATTATAGGTAATACTATAGGCACAGGTTTAGTGACTGACACTCCATTTCTTAATTATAAATATGTTAAGATAATTTATAGACAACTTTTAAATGGTTGTTTTAAATTCTATTATAAATAATAAAGGTATATTTTAAATTGCTATTTTAATGGAAAAAACACTAATGCCATTTAAATACTTATGGCAATTGCAGGCATAAAATTCTCTTTACGATAATTACTAGATCAGTGTTTTTACTCTCTTTACAGTTCAAACATTTAAAACATTGCCTGAAACGGACACTCAATATTTCTGTAGAAATGAAAATTATGAGAACCAAGATGGTATCTGAGATTTTTCTCATATTCCCTTTAATAATTCTTTGATTTTCTTTCTAAACATTCTTAAGTTATGGTAGCCTTGAGACTTGTCTGGGATATATTTCCATGATAATTGTCTTTCTTTGCTGAAAACTAAAATATTTAGGAACTCTTAATGTGCTATTAGGATTGTATATTTTAAATGGTTTAAAAGTTAAAGAAATTCCATCAAATATACTAACTATAAATTAGTGTCTTTTGGTAAAAAGCAAAACTATACATATTAAGATATTTTATCTATTTCCTGGATAGTTTCCTAGTGACCTGTACCCTAGCATATTTCATTAATGCTACCAATATATAACAACAATCAAATATTTTCAGTATGTACCAAAATTCTAGCATTCTCTATTTTATAATAAAACTAATTTCAACTGTAATTATAAGAAGTAACAAAGACACTGGTTTTGAAATCTGAGTGCATGGATCCATGCAAAAATCCCTTTCTGCCTTTTAAAAAAAAGCTTGCTGAAGAGGGGAAATGTGATATCTAGGGAAAAGATGCAAATAGACATGAACTAGCCTGTTACTTGGCTAACTGCAACTACAAAACCACTTTGAAGAACATCATACTATTCCCAAATAATATTGAAAATATTTACACCTGTGGAATTTCTTTCATGCTCCCTGGGCTCAAAATCTGACTATGAGGTACTTCTATTTTAATGTTCCAATAAAACTGCACATAGATCCAGCTCATGCTCCCATATCAGATAAAGCAAATACAGTTCAGTCCAGACTCATCAGCACCTCCTTTTAGTTGTGCTAGAACAGCTTGTGAAGAATAGTGCCTTTGCAACTAAAAAGTTCTTTCTTAAACAAAACCTTCAGGTTTTAAAATATGAAATTTGGGGGAAAATGTGAAATAACTTGTTTTTTTTTAAATGATTTCTCTTTTGAATTATCAGTGAGGGACCTAGAAGTATTTTACTTCCATAAGTTTTTCTATAATCCATCCCATTAAAGGGAATTTCCTGTTCAAATAATAAAAATATTAAGGTTTTGCCTAAAGGCTCCTAAGGAAGCACTTAATTTTTTAAAAAACTTGGAAAGGAACCTGGTAAGGAATCTGAGGACTTAGCAAAACAGGTGGCTCATAGAATTACATTTAGATCATGCCATATTTTTAGAAACCTATCTGCAGATGAGCACTACAATTCGATTTATGAGAAATGTCAATCAGATTCCAAAAAAATACTTTCTTTCAATGACTATTAAGAATCTGCAAAACTAAATTTCCACTTGGGCAAGGGTACCTAATTTCTTAGAATAAGAATTATCTATTGGCCAAGCTGCTTTGAAAGGCAGTAAATAATTATACAACTGGTTCCAATTTATTCCCACAGGCCAAAATTCTTATGTTTAGAAGATTTTTATACAATTGTTTTTCCTAAAATATTCTTATTTCAGCATTGTGGCATTCATCCATGTATTTTTTTTTCAAATACATGGCAAACACATGTACTGTTGCTACCAATAATGTGCTCTCAGATTTCATTAAAGGGTAAAAACAAGCACAAAACACAAATCCCTTTAACTCTCTTCCCAAATCATTACAGTATTCATATTAAGCAGTAGCAAATGGAGAACAACATATAAAAATAAGGTACTGTTGAACTGTTTTCTGAAATATGTAATGGTTTCCCATCTTTAGTCATACACCATATCCTAAACATATTTATAAGAAAGCCAATAAATGTGTACTATGTTTGCACTCATGGAACTTTGAGCAAGTTATTTCATATCTCTGACCCTCACTAGAATCATCTATAAAACTGTATAAAGTGCAAATATAGATCTTTATCACTTGGCACTATGTGAATTAAAAAGACAAATTATCTGCATAATTTTGTTTATTCCATTTCCAACAAAATGTAATATACATTAAGATAATGTTCATAATAGGAGCTCAATAACTGTCTTAGAATTGAACATATTTTCAAACAAGATGAAAAATTCTCCATTAAATACACATATGTTATAGTCACCCTTTGCACCATAGGCAGAGCACAAATGTTGCATAATAAAAGATCCCAACAATAACTCTGAGATTCATTTTTATTCTGGAATATTCTGTTCAATGCATAAAGGTTTCTCTCCCTGACAATTCCTCATTGTAACACCAATGATCAGACCTAGGAAATAGTGTATTGAATAATGAATGAATCAATATGAAGAAAACATCAGAATTGGATCTGGAAGAACAAAGCAGAAAATTTATGGTAAAGTTTACTTTTCTCTTCTGACAGCATTCTTTACCTTCCCCAACTCCAGATCTTTAGAGATCTGGAGTTGGGGAAAGTAAGAATGCTGTAAAAGTGAGAAGAGACAATAGAAAGGAAATCCATGGCTGACCCCTCACCTAAAGAGAATGGTCCTTTACTAAGTGCTGGTCCATCAGGATCAAGAAAATAAAAACAACTGAACTCATCTACCCAAGATTTACACTGCCAGAGGACTCAGGTTCAAATACTGAATCCCAGCAACCTCAAAAATGAGGAATAAATTCTGTAATATTTCTCTTTATTTGAAGCACTGAGGTGTTTTTGAAGTCATATGAACTTCAACAAAATAGACAATTATCAAGGAAACAGCCACATTCTTGTAAAGTCTGGGTAGCAGTCCTCAGGTCAGCCTCTCCCAAACTCTCCCTAAAATGTCAACAAAGACATAAAATCTAAAATCACCATAACAGTGAGAAATTACAACAATGACAAGAAAAAGTATTTTAGATATATAATAGAAATTTAAAAATATATTAGAAATTTTTAAAATAATAGAAATTAAAAAATATTTTAGATATATAATAGAAATATGCTCATGATATATTGTCAAAATAGTATAAAGCAATATTACTTACGAACAGAAACAAAAATTACATAGATTAACTAGAGGGAGACATGCTATGAATATGCCAAACCATCTTTCCTATTAGTAGCATATATTTTTCTAGCTTATTTTAAATTTATTCATAATTATCTTGACATGTAATACTCTTCAATTATTACTTAGGCAAATCTAGCTATTTTTTTATTTGTGTATTTCCCTTTGTATTTTCCCCCATCTAAAGATTATAAACATATTGTCATTCATTGGTGCTGGGGATCAAACCCAGGGCCTTGTGTATGTGAGGCAAGCACTCTACCAACTGAGCTATATCCCAAGCCCCTTCTTTTACTTTTGTAATAGAGCAATAGTTTTATTTGTCTTACTAGTAGGGTGAGAATCCAAAACATTGTTTTTCCCTAAAATAGATTCTTAGCATTATAAGATTTAATATAAATGTCTTTGGCAACTGTCACAAGAAAATAATTTAAAGCAATTATCAAAATTTGATCTGCCTTGAGAAGCCAAATCAGTTTTTGACAGATTATATTAGTAAAGAAACCATGAGCCTGACTCAAAATTTTTTGACGAATTTTATTGTAAAACAAACTATAAGCCCTCAGAACTATCCCAGCATTCCTGAAGCTTCCCTCCTTCGAGTCAGCAGTGCCCTCAGAACCCATTTAGATAAGTAATGGAAGAGGAAGGACAAGACCCTTAGAGAAGGCAGGTAACTGATGACTTTCCAGAAAAATGAATCACGAAACATAATGAGGAAACTCCGCCCCTCCTGACAACCAAATGGTCTCCACAATTCCTCCCCAGAAGGAGTAAAAATTTTTTGTAGATCAGTGACTACTAGGTGTCTCGCTTTCTTCCTACAGGAAGTTAAGGTTAGGATACCGCCCATGCTGGTCATGCTGGTTTGGAGGGGGTGCAAATAATTGGTCTTTTTAATTCACAAAGTGCCAAGTTCCAAAGATCTACATCTGTACTTTATAGAGAATATTGTGCATTACTCAGAGACCACAGAATCTCAGTCAGAACAAGTGCAACTGTGAACATTCATAGACAAGAAGAGTATGTCTGCTGTGTAGCAAGAGAACAGCAAAGGGTTGTTTGGTAAATGGAAGGGCAGCCTGTGGTAGAGACTGTTAGTTATCTCCAATATCTATGTTCCTGTCTTCTTCATGGGAATACTACTACTCCCCATTTCCCAGACTTTTTGTATCATGGTAAAGCCAGGAAACAAGTTCTCATCAACAGAATATACAAAGAAATTGTTTGTGACTCCTTTGAGTTGAAAACATCAAGACCCAGTATGCCTTCTCTATGCTTTTACTATGGTGATAAATGATTTATCTAGCTCATGGATATATTTTTAATTTAAAAGTACAATATTTTTCCAATTGGAAAGGTAATCTATATGACCAATACCTAATAGTGGTTGCTGGGTACTAAATGATAAAGTATTTATTGAAAAGAATGAGCATTCTGTTTCTTCCTTTTAGTGTAAACTGGACGGCTGAAATATATTTTATAGAAAAGTGTAACTATGATAAGAAAAACAAGAATAAAACCACCAGAATGTGATGTAAGCCCATATGAATAATGTGACAAATGGAATGCAATTAATCTAGGTAATATCTGAAAATATTGAATCATACACAAATTATAAAAATGTCCAAGTACTTCAACTAAAATAATTTTCCTACATTGAATGGCTAATATGAAGCAGAACTAGCTAAATATTTGGCACATATTAGTGAACATTAACTATTTTAGCATATTCATTCACAAACATTAAGCATTTCTATATAATGCATTAGCCGCTAAAATAAATATGACTATATTTTCTGTCTTTAAAGTCTATTAATGGGATAGAAATGTAGACAAGTAACTTCAATATATAATGAAAGTATACATGCATTATATATTGCATAGTAGTGGGGTAAAGGCCTGATCATCACTGCCCCGAGAGGATTGGGAAAAGGAAGAAAAGCTCAAAATAGACCATAAAGAATAGGTAAGAATTTGAAATAAAAGACATTCTAGACAGAGAGAAGAGCAAATATAAATTTAAATAATTATTAAGACTAAAGGAAATCTGTGATTGAATCAAATAAATGTTTCCAGAATTTTTCTTTCTCACCTGCTCCTTTGTCACTGCCTTTCTTGTTTAATGGCCTCGAGATCACTAATTCATCTAAACCCTATCATTAGAATCATTTTGGTCTGCTTCTCTTATGGTGCAAATTCTATTGGGTCAGCTACAAGATTGCTCCCCTTCAGCACTACTGACAGTTTGATAACTCTTTGTTATAATGGGGCTTTTTAAGGATTGTGGTATGTTTAGCAACAACCCTGGTCTCTATCCATACTTGGCTAGTACCATGCTTCTCTCATGTTCCCATTGAGTATGAAAACAAAAACATCTCCAGACATTGCCAAATGACAAAACTGCCCCACAGTTGAGAAAGAACAACTGTTTATAATAATTCACCTTCCATGGCCACCTATTCTTATTCACTACAATATTACTCAGGTAACCTTTCTCCCTCACCCACAGTAGACTACAACAGTGGTTCTCAGTGATTCACTGCCTTCTCTGTAGCTTGCACCATGTTGCTGAGGAGAGATGTGCCTCCTATCACACAGAACTATCCTGCAATATACAGTTCAAGCATCCACAACTTTGCAATATATTTAAGGCTCTTAACAATTTGATTCTAACCCTACTTTTAACCCTTCCTGTGAAATCTACCCTATTGTTCACTATCCCTCAATGTCTAGTGGAGAAGGTGTTTTAGTCAGCTTTTTCACCTCTGTGACCAAAGACCTGATAAGAACAATTTTAGAGGAGGAAAAAATTATTTGGTACTCGTGGTTTAAGAGATTTCAGTCCATGGGTGGATGGTTCCATTACTCTGAGCCTGAGGTAAGGAATCACATCATAGCAGAGGAGGAAAGCAGCTCAGAATATCACCACCAGGCTGCTGAGAGGCTAAGCTTGGCTTGCCAGAGACCAAATAAATACCCCCAAAAATCATGCCTCCCAGTGATCTCCCTCCTCTAGCCACACTCTCTGCCTGCTTCCAGTTATCACCCAGTTAACCCATTTGAGTGGATCAATGCACCAATTAGATTAAGGCTCTAAAAACCCAATCACTTAACCTTTAAACATTCTTGCACTGTCTCTCATATGAGTTTTAAGGACACCTCATATCTAAACTATAACAGAAGCCTTCCCCAGCATAGACCTCAACAACTCCCTTAACACCTCCTTCCTCAAAGTTCTCATAGAACTTTTTATACACTCTTTTAACAGCACTTAATAGATTGTGTCTTAAGTGTTTATGTGCATGGTGTCACTGTGTGGTGGCTCTGAGAGTGTCAAACATAGTGGACAAGGGCATTTTGAAACCCATCAACATTTGCTACCTCACCATTATTTCCCCAAACTATTCCCTGTCAATAACCAAATGTGGCAGGAACACCAAACAGACTTATTTTGAGAAGGTATGAGATTTTTCTCCCAGCCATGTCTGGCTCAAGGAGGGCTTTGCTGGATTGCTTGTACTTCCAAGTGGCCGAGGGTGTTTCTACCCAACATTTTCATTCTCTGGCTTCACCTGTTTCACACTTACATGACCCTATCCCCAAGTCTCCCCTTAGTTTCTCTAGCACAGGTACTTCCGTTGAACAAAACTCCATCTTTACATTTGCTTTTTGAAACCTGAATCACAACACTCTAGAATGTTGAAAGTACATGTATAGGGAATTCTCTCTACTGTGGTATGATTGAGTATTTGAGCAAGCACATGAATAACTAAAACCATTATGAGTTTTTTCCAACAAAATATAAATAAAAAATGGCATATGTAATGATCTGGGACTATATTAGTTATGGGAACGTAGGAAATTTGGAAACTGATAAAACTTAATTTTTCCAGAGCAGACAAAAAATAGTACAGACACCATTGATAGTTTCCATACTTTTATTTCCTGTTTGAACAAGAAATTACTAGAGCAACTCAATAATCAGTCATCCAAGAGCAGGAGAGCCTGACAGGCTGCAGAATGGTTCCTATGTGAAACTTCAAATAAGTTTCACATAGCCACTGCAAGCTGCTCTCTGAGAAAACTGTATAAGCCAGATGCAGTTTCTGGTTTTATGACATCTGGAAACTGTTTCCTTCAACCAAAAAGACTGCATTGCTTCAAATCCCACCAAGAAATAGTGAAGTTAGCTGACTAGGTGGTCAAGTTAATCCCTACGGGACTTTGGAAGAAGGGAACCCCTAGGTAATATGAGAAGAGAGCTACCAATGACAGGGCGATTGTCAGGAATAACCTCTGGAAAATGTATGCATCACATCCTGGCAAGTACATGACAATAACACCACAATTTATGAAATATTGACTCCAACTCTGGCAAGAACATTTTTCAATGTTATATAAGTTTACAGTTAAATATAGGAATATTAAATCCTGATAACTATATATTCTATCAATTGGTTAATAATGGTGGTTGATTAGCTATTACACTACTCATAGATAATTTTAAGATCCAGCTTCATTTTCATATCTACCATAGATTTTGAAGATGTATAAATAAATCTCTGTTCAGCAAAGTGTATATCATAACATAAATAAATACTCATACTTGTGGGAAAGAACGACTATAGAGAAGGAAAGACTAGGAAAGCAGGAGTTACACATGTTAAAGAAAGAAAATTTCTGGTAGACTCAGCCCTTTCTGGTTGTTGTGCCCAACACTTGGGAAGAAAACTAAACAACAGTAGTTATGGTTCAGTGATTCAGTAAAAGAGAAAACGTGTAAATACAAAGACTTCAAAAAGTGACAGAGTAAGGATGAAATATAGAAATTGAAAAAAAAAACCATTAGTTCACATGTTTTAGGTAAACTCAACACTGAAACTTTGAAGTGTCAGTTTGAACAAATGATTGGACAGAGATAATATTTTCAAAGTATTGATTTGAATTTTTGTTCCTTTCCTTTAAAAGTCACATTCCCCAGCAGTCACCAGAGGATGGAAGGGTAGATGCTACCCCAAATGGGAAGATGGAAAAGTGATGGGTCAACTAAAGAAAATACAAAAGAGTCCTCCATAGAGTTTGGGAAGAAAAAGGCAAGAGAAGCCAAAGAAAGAAATGGTAAGATGTCTATGTGCTAATGTCTCTTACGTAGGTTAAAATTCCAGAATCAGAAGGCATATTAGATTGTTGAAATAGATGGCCAAGAGAAGTGCTCTAGCCTGCTTAATATGTAGGACTCAAAAGAGATTTTCTGAAACAGTTCTCTCCACACAGAGAAACTGGAGGTGTAAAAGAGTTTGGCAAAAGGAAAACTCAAGCTATTATTTATGGCATTAACTCTCAAATGCCATAGAAGGTTTCGCACCCTCGGGGAGATCTGGAAGATTACCATAGCATCACCAAACTAGCTTAACTGGAGAAGATACTGCACCAGGAATAAAGTAACCCTGTGTCTTAGGACTGTACAATGCATCAGCCTGACAAGAAATCAAACTGGTATTACAGCCAGAACTCAGCCAACAAGACCAGGGAGCTATAACTGAGCAAGAAAGGAAAGGCTATTAAGTTCTCAGGCCCAGAATTCAGCTGCTGGTACCAGAAAGGTTCAAACAGACTTGGAAGAAGGATATCACCAGGAACTTAAAGAACAAAACAGTACAATTTCCTCGCCTTTCTCCCAAATAATATAAATATCTCAGAACATTTTATGGCCCTGTATATGGTCAGTTGTCATCAATGATCAATGTATGCTTGAATCAACAGTGTATGATATACATTGAGCCAGGCTCAATAGCTCACTCCTGTAATCCCAACATCTCAGGAGACTGAAGCAGGAGGATCACAAGTTCAAAGCCAACCTCAGCAACTTAGTGAGGCCCTAAGTAACTTAGTGGGACCCTGTCTCTAAATAAAAAGAGAATGAGCTGGGGATGTGACTATGTGATTAAACACTGGGTTTGGTACTGGGTTGAATCCCCGGTACCAAAAGAAAATAAAAACAACTACAACAAAAGAAAACAAAAAATAACAAAAAAACCAAAAAAAAGCAAGAAAAAATAACATCAAATGCTCATTTCAAAATATTCAGGAAAACATTTAATACAATGCAACATCACAATTTGAAGCAAAACTAAAGCAAAGCAAAAAGTAATTAGAGAAAGAAGAGATTTCTAAGTTAATAAGACAACTCCAAAAGTCCCTCAGCAAACTGCAAACAGTGTCTAATAGATTAACACTGGTCAAGCTAGACCATTATTAAGTACACAAGGAAACAAAGGTAAGTTAGGAAGTGAGGAGCAGGACCAGAAGGTTGGTATTATTTAGTTCTTAGACTTTATATCAACATCTATCTACAAACACCAGGCCCAGGCTGTGGGTACCACAATTTTATCCAGATATAAAGATTAAAGACTAATCTGAGACTAAAAAGAAGAATCTGATATAATGTTAAATCGATTCTAAAATCTGCCAAAAGTGCTTCTCTTTGATGAAACTATTCATCTAAAGAAAGTTAATGTTAGATCAGGTTAGAAATATTCACAATTACAAATAAGTAGTAATTAAGTGTTTTAGTGCTAATATCAGAAATAGAAAAACTCAAAGAAATGCCACTAAAATAATTCTAATAATTCAGACTTAAAATTGGTTATGATCAAACTACTGAAAAGTTATCTATTTAGATCTTGATACCTCTTGTTATTTATTATATCATTGGAAAATTTTTATCTTTATGTAGGTATGCAATTAATTTTTAAATATTAAATTAAAAAACCTGAAAGTATCACTAAAGTTATCAAAAGCAAATAGCATTTAAATATAGGATTAATAATCCAGGATGATGACTTAGGCAACTATATCTAAACTGGCACAGTGACAAGAAAAGATGAATTCTAAAAGGGAATACGGAAAAAATAATTTGAATTACATCAATATTGTGAATCAAAATGAGCAAAAACATCATTCCTAATACTGTTTCCCATATGGACTGAGAAACAGCTCTAAAATACTGAATCAAGAAAATATATTGACCATGACAAATTTGCAGTAGTAAATCTAGATTTTCCAGACAAACTAAACATTATTTTAAAAGGCTATAGAAAAGAGAATTTTTTCCTTTGAAGTATAATTGACTGTGTAAATATTAGAGTATGTTTCTGCCATTCTGATGTTGCAGGTATTTTACGTTTATCTACAGCAGAAAGGAAGGAAATTGTTCAAGGCATTTTGTGTAAATACAACTCAAGATAATAGCTTGAAAAAGAGCAAAGAATCCAAATTTACTTAGTAGTGGCCAACACTCACCCAAGAAGACATCTTAAACCTGCAAGGAAGTTATTCATTTGGCTTGGAGAGACCTTTTATTAATTTTTTATTCAATCATATAATAAATAGTGAATATGTTCTAAAAATATCTTTGAATACCTTTCTAAAAGTATGGTTGTTTTGGTTTGTTGATTGGTTTTTGCTTAAAAATATTGACAGTATTTGAGAACACTAGAACCCTTTAACCAAATTCTTAGTTCTTTTTTTAAAAAAAATATTTATTTTTTAGAAGTAGTTGGACATAATACCTTTGTTTTATTTTTATGTGGCGCTAAGGATCGAACCCAGGGCCTCCCATGTGCTAGACGATCGTTCTACCACTGAGCCACAATCCCAGCCCCCTTAGTTCTTGATTCTTCTTGAACATACATTTTTTCAAAGGAGTCACTGATGAAGTGAGCTAAGATCTGTTTTAGAGTAAACGTCCTTAACCTGGGGTTCCAAGAAACTGGATGGAAAAAAAAAATTACGGCTTAATTCTCACTAACCTCTGATAGCTGAACATTTCTTCCAATTATGACTATAAGTGAAATCACAGACATTGTGGCTTTGATAACAATAAATTGACACTTTCATATTACATTAGAGTTCATATAGCTATCTGAATTGCTTATGTTCATCAACCACAAAAGTACAGTAGTAAATAAACTAATAGCTTTTATTATTTAATGTGTTAATAAGCAAGTATATGTTACTATATCACAAATTGGCTTTGTAATATTTTGACTAATGAATTTAATTGACTTTCTTTTTAATATTATGTATGTTATGTTGTATGTTTAAAATAATTACTGAAAAGAGGTTCTGGGCTTAAGCAGACTGCTTATGTTCACGGGGAAAAAGCTGAGAATATGCTTTAATGGGAGAGAAACAAATCAAATAGTTGAATATTTTATTTCATTTCCTTTCTCCTCAGTAAAGTTTTAAAACTATCTTTTTCCTTTATTCTTCTAACACTAATGATCATTTCTCATTTGCAGGATGCAGGTCTTTTTAGATCACTTGAACCTTGCAGGTGCAATGCATTTTAAATAGATTCTACCTCCTCCCTGTTCTGTACTTCACAGATGAATGGTCATCCCTATACTATCAACCAAACAAAGTTCTTTTCAAACCTTGCCAGTGTGAACCTTTTCATTCCACACATATTCATTCTCTTATCATTCTACATTCCAGTTAATTTACCAAATTTAAGTAAATGTAGAGGGTTCTGCCTCAGCAGGTGACCAGGTATGGGTGCATTTAAACAAAATAGCCAGCCCTGCTGTTGGAAATCAGACTCCACTTATAGCACAACCCCCACAAGCCACACTACCTGAGGCCCATCACCACTCCATCTTCTGACACTTGTAGTAAAGATGCTCTCTCAGCTTTGCTCAGAGGCGTGATTTTAGCCTGCAGGCAGGGACTTGCTCATCCTGGCATTAAAGCCTTCCAAACTCCTCTCCCCAACGGAGTGGCCTTTAGCTTGGCTTTATCTATATGTTAATTCCTCTGGTGGCCCACCATGAACTCCTAAGTCATCAAACGTCAACTAAAAACCCCACTGCCCGGCTCGCAGGAAAATGCCCAGGGATCAGAGCAAGCTTACCAGTCCTCCACATAAGCTGAAGACCGCTGTTTGATCCTCCCGCGCGTTGACCTGGCCGCGATAGAAGCAGTGGCGCAAGTCTGGGGGCGCAGCGCTGTGCTCCTGTGCGCCGCGCGCGGGGGTTCCCAAGTGCACTTCGGTGTAGCCCGCAGCAAGGAAGGTCGAGTCCGCGCTCAGGTTCAGCTGGAAGAGCTGCCCATAGGCGCTGATGCGGTAGTGGGTCCTGAACGGAGTAGGTTCCAGAGCCTCAAAGCTGCGTTTCTTCCGGCTGAAGTGGCGGCTCTGAGGGAACACTTCACCGAACTCATTGACCCGCGCCGGGGTCACCACTTCGTAGGAGGCTAGTGTTTTCACCAGAGCTTCTGCAGCCACAGCGATATAGCCATTGAAACCTCCTGCGCTCCCAACCCCAAATTTCTTCAACCAGTCATCTCCGCTAAAAGTCCCAAGATCCTGGTACACCCAGGGTCGGGAGAGATGCACTCAGGCAGGCGATAGCGTACACACCCACACACCCTCAAGCGCCTGTTGAGACTGTTCATGATCTGCTTTCCCACACCCCAATTTGTTCTAAGCAAAGACCTTGCCACTTATTGCCCTGGGCAGCCCACTTCCTACCCCGATCCCTCTTGGCTTCTCTGCCGCCACCCACTTGTGCCCTCTGGGTTCAAGCGCCACCCTACCCCACGCGCCCCA
>NW_025999960.1:10243986-10317940 GCF_001458135.2 Marmota marmota marmota
CCGGGCCCCGCGCCGGCCAGTCTAGCCACACCGCCAGCCTCTTCTCCCTGAGCCGCAGCTTCATCGCACTGCAGCCCCACAGCCCCTGGCTCCCTCTTGGCAGCTTTGCTCCCCTTTCTGCGCCCACACCGCGCTCGGAATCCCTCTCGTTAAGTCCAGATCAGCGCGGGGAAGCTACTCGACCTAGCAGAAACCGTGGCAATATAGCCTCCTCCAGCCAGGCAAGCGCCGGGGAAGAGCCCGCCCCTAGGGGTTGGCCTGGCCAATCAGTGTGAGACGCGGTCCGCTCCCCCTCCTCCCCAGCTCCCCCAGCCCCACTAGGACTGAGATCCTCTAGAGCTACTGCTCATACTGAGGCTAGAAGAGTGATGCAGGAGGCATCACAATATCTTATCAGAAATTATTTTGTTACTACAGGGCTGTAGTAACAAAAGCAATATGGTATTGGCATCAAAATAGACATGAAGACCAGCTGAACAGAATAAAAGACACAGAGACAAGCTCATATATTTAGCCATCTGAGACTCCACAAATGTGCCAAAAATATACATTGAAGAAAAGCTTTTTAAACAAATGATGCTGGGGAAACTGGATATCCATAAGTAAAGTAATGAAACGAAATTGTAAATGGATTTCAAAAAATAATGCTATATGCATACATAAATATACTAGAGGGAATTTCACCTTTATGTATGAGTAAAAAGAATCAATCAAAACTGAATAAATAGATGAGCAAAAGGAAGACCAGTAGAGGAAAGAGATTCAGAGGAGGAAGGAAAGGAGAGAAAAAGGTGATAACTTGAACTAAAAATGAATTCTACACATGTATGATTTTGTCAGGTTGAACCCAAATATTATGTATAACTATAATATTTTAATGAAAGAGAGAGAGAGAGAGATGGAGGAGAGATATTGCTGTGAGCATGTGATGTGATGGGCAGCAAGAGGCTTGCCTGGACAACAACCCTGAACTTAAAAACCTCAGCATGATACAAGCATCCAGAGAGATGAGAGGTGCTGGCAAGTATTAGGTAAGTATTAGATTGAAAGTTTTCTATTCCTTTTGTTTCACAGTAATTTTAGACTCTTCAAACAAAAAATAAAATAAAATAAATAAGCTATACTAGAAAGTTCTGGTAGGTAGAGGAAGCCACCAATGGAGCTTGGTGACCAGGCCTCATTTTCAAGAGCCTCTGTGTATGCCAGGAATCTCTGGGACTTAAAGAGTTATGGGGGTGGGGGCAGGGAAGAAGCTGAGTTTGCAATAAATAAGTACCTCTGAATGAAATTCATGAAAAAGATTTAGTCTCCAAAATTCCAGCTAGACTTGTTTTTATTTCCTTCTAAATACTCTTTTGTGTGTGTGTGTGCTTTATTTTGTATAAAGCCCTCCTCAAATTTATATAAACAATAAGATCTACAAAATTATTTACCCCTGCCTAGAGGTCATTATTTTTTAGTTTCTCCTGGTCATTCCACAGTATTCAAATACCCCAATGAGTCCTGGTATCCACATTCATTCTCCTCAACAATTATTGTAGCTCTGAATCCAGTTTTGTGGACAGCTGTCAAATTGAATAAACCTCAGTGGAAGGAAAAAGCAATCATAATTTCAGTACAAGTTGTCCTTGTTCTAAATCCACCTGATTGACTTACATATTCAATAATTACTTCTCTCTATAACCAGAATGAAAACAAAAAGAGAAGCAGTGGTCAGAGTGGCTTGAAATCCAGTCAAAGGAGACAAATAATATGAGAGGAAAAAGTAAAGGAATAAATGGGTAAATCTTCCAAAGAGAATGGAATGCACTCTAATTTAGAACTTGGTTACCCCATCTTCCTCTACGCTCTTGACAATGGAAATTCTGGTGTCTTTGGATTGACATCTGATGACATGCCTCTTTACTTTTATGTGGTATTCTTGGTCCATTTGTTGTTCACCACAAAGGTGGAACAATCTTTTTCAGAGATGGAGAGTTTAATCTTACATCTCCCAAGGAAATCACCCTGCTTGGCCATGGTAATTCTTTCACAATTGCTACCCTCCCTTTGTACCCCTTTCTCACAAATACCATTTCATTCATCAGAGAACTTTAGACTGCTGGTGGAGGTTTTTTTCCCACTAAGTTAAGCTTACTGTTGCTTTACACAGAAAAAAAAATGATTTTTCTTACACCTGTCTATTCAGTATATTATAATTTGGTCATTTTAATTATATTGCAATTCTGAATGCATCTTTACATTAGGAGCCAGGCTTTTCCACCTACAAATAACAGAGAACAGAACTGCACCTGTTTAATTGGCTGTCTGACTGCTGACTACAGACAAAGCAGATATTTCATTTCCATCACTGAATATTTGTCATTCAAACAGTATTTTCAAGGGAGCATTTGATTTTTTTAAGAATGGGAGGACAATGTGTATGCTCTGTGTCATTATAGTCTTTAAAGTATTTAGCGAAGAGTATTATTTTCCTAATTTTTTAGAAAATTAATGTTATATTTTTATAGTATATAAGTAACTAAGCTGAATTTCTTCCAATCCTTTCTATATTCAAATGCTTTCCAATGTATTAGACAATTAATATTATATTCCTTCCCTACTAATGAAAATGTCATGAATAAACTAATCTATGATTATTTAAATCAAGCTGTTTCCTCATATTGTGCATTAATTAGAGGTACCACTCATGGAATTCTCTGCCATACTAGGCATACTATAGCAGACTTTAGAAAGGTTACCTTATTTAATTTACCTATTACCGCCATGAGAAATTAAGTAATTCACTATGGATCTCCTCTCATATTTCTTTGGTTTCAAATTACATACTTTCCCATAGAATAAAGCTGAATATTCATACCAGCTCAAAACTTATGCACAGTTGTAACCAACAACAAATCAGAAAATGAAAGCCATATTTATATCAAAATATAATTTTGTTTGACTTGTAATTTAGATAATTATCCTTATAAATACAAGCAATGCAGCCAGGGTGACACACTGAAAATATTTTCAATCTTGAGAAATATGAATACGCTTACTATTCTTGGGGGTTATATATACCTTGTTTGATAATTCTAATTCTGTAACCAGTATGTAAGTTGGACAATTTACCTAATGTAATCCTACTCTTTTCCATTGTAGAATAAAGAGATGGTAATTTATATAACTTTTAAGATGATTTAAAAAGATAATACAGGTATTTGGCATAATACTGGGCAAAATATGGTCGTGCTGATTATTATTTTCATCATATTACTATAGGAGTCTGAATGTTCAAACCAGAGGGAACAACTGCGGAAAATCTGGTTTTCTAATACTAGTGGTTAGAAGTTGAGGGTGGCCATTTTCACAGTTTACCTCAGGGAGATCCTGAAATGCAAGACCTTCAGTACCAAAACTTGGAAAGTTTTGAGAAGATCGAGATGAATCGGTTGTCCAAATTCAGAGCTTTTCAACCAAGGCAATATTGAGTTTTTGGGCTGAATGATTCTTTGCGATTTTGCCCTGCACATTGTAAGATGTTTAACAGCATTCCTTGCCTGTACCACTAGCTGTCCAGTAGCATTCTACCCTGTTGTGACAGCCAAAAGTATTTGCAGACATTGCTAAGTGTCCCCAAGGGAAAAAAACTGGCCTCAGTTGAAAACTACTGCTATAGTGGGTGAGAATCTATAAATAGTAAATGCATAAAAGTGTGTTTGGCAGAATACCACATAGACACTGCTCCATTCTTAACTAAGAATGACCAATTGCTTAGCAGAAAATCTTTATGTATTTTAGCAGGTGTGAAAATGATCATCAATGCAAGCAAAGCAAAGTAAGTTGTGGTCATTCTGTGGGTATTTTAAGAGAATTACCATTATTTCCAGGTATGCAGAGAAGAATCAAACTTCTCTGCTCTAACACATATCACACTCTCTTCTAATTGTCTTTTGACTTCTCCACTTTCAACACTTCATTATCAAGGTCATATGAGGAGGGTTTAAGAAAAGTATTTGAGGCAATATCACTAGTACTAAAGGTATGGGCCCCATGGAATAGGAAACAATTTAAAATGTTCACTAAATATATAAATACTAGCATTGAATTTTTATAATCTAGTGATAATTAGGCAAATTACTATCCAGTCTTTCCAGCTCTGTCTTTTAATTGAAATATTTACACCATTCACATTTAGCATAATTATTGATGTGGTTATATTCAAGTTTATCATCTTACTGTTTGTTTTTAATTTGTACTATAATACTTTGTTTCTTTTTCATTTTTTCTATTTTCCCATCTTCTTTTAGATGGATATGTTTTATGATTCTGTTTAATCTCCCTGTTATCTATAACTCTGTCTTTTGTTATATAAGTGGTTACCTTAGGATTTGTAGTGTACGTTTTTATCTTGTTCACCTTCAAGTAAGAGTGTGCCAATTTAATTTCTTCCCTCCCAATTTTTGTTCTGTTGTTGTTATACATTTAACATTTACATGTTACCATTCCCAAATATTGTTGTTACTTCCATTAAATACTCATTTCCATCTTGTACAATTTCCCTTCTACCTGAAAGGCTTCCGTTACCATTTCTAATAGGGAAAGTCTGCTGGTAAGGAAATCTTTAAATTGTTGTGTCTTTAAAAGTCTCCATTTTACCTCTTTTCTTGAAGCCTGGTTTTCCCTTCAGGTATTATATGTTGGGAGTTGTAGGGTTTTTTTGTTGGTTTATTTATTTTGTTTTGCTTTTAATGTTAAGTATTTAAAAGATGTTGCAGTGTGAATAGCACTGCATCAGGACAGTTCACCTTGTTCTGTAAATTTCTTTTGGTAAAGAGAGAGAGAGAACTCTCAGCTCATATAACAGTTATCATAAACAAATAAGGAAGAAGCCATGTAGAGGAAATAAAAAAAAGTATTTAGAGAAGAGCAAGAAGGCTCAGCAGGAGCAGATATCAAGTAGCAACAAGGAAATACATGCTTTCTGAAGTTGAGAGCTGACCCTGCTTTATGGAACACTATATTCCTTGTGTGGAACTTCAGAGATTGAGTATTCCAACAGGTAGTTAGCAGAAGTCATCCTGGACCAAATTTTGTTCAGAGATGCAGAGGAAGTAGACTACACAAATAACAAAGTCAGAGCTTAGGATACAGTTTGCCTCTGTAACAGCTAAAAAGAGAGAGGCTAGATGGCTGCTGCACACCTCTCAGTCCAATATCTATTTTCTGAAAATCACCAGTCATCAAGGAAAGGAAATAAAAACACAATGAGATACCACCACAAACCCACAGCATGAACAAATTTTAAAAATGAAGAATGCCAAAAGGTGGGAAGGATATGGTACAGCTGGAACTCTCATCCTCTGGTGGTAGGGATGCAAATTGCTATAACTGCAATATATCTGAAAGTTGTGCATAAATTTTGTATGTAATTTGTAAGTATATCTTCACATCCATAAGTATAAGAAGTAACATATGTAATAATGTGTGCATCAACACTATGTTTGTAATAGCCCACACCTAAAACCTTATCAAAAAATACTAATTAGAGACAGAACTACACCCTACAGGAAAGGCTGGTATTGCATGATTCCATATCAGTGCAATATATAAAATTAACAGGAAAAACAACTTTATATTATTAGAAGTCAGGGTAGTGGATACTTCTTGGGTTAGAGAGAATAAGAGACTGGAGTAAAAGTGAGTGGGTTCTTAAGACTAGTAACCTGATGTTCCTTGATTTGGATTCTAGTTGTACAAGTGAGTTGTTATGCATCTGCCTTCCTTTGTTCATTTTTCTGCATAAGTGTTTAATACTATAATAATTTTTTAAATTAAGGTATTTTAATATTAATAAAACACTCCTTTAACGGTGGAGTTGTAGCTCTGTGGTCGAGCACTTGCCTGGCATGTGTGAAGCCCTGGGTTTGAGCCTCAGCACGATAGATGATAGATAGATAGATAGATAGAAGAAAAGATCCATTGACAACTAAAAAAATATTTTAAAAAATACTCCTTTAATATGTGAAAAGGCTTAAAAGAACTTCTGGTAATTAAATATTAAACTAATCTTTTGAGGTGAATATATATTTTCAGATATGATTTAATCCAATAATAGAATCTCCCAAGCCAAAAATATCAGAGAGACTCTGACAAAAAATATGCCCTATGACTACTTATTAGTCACTTGTCCACAAATTCAGTTTTTCTTTCAAACATAAAAAAGAAAGAGGGTCATATATTTCTTACAAAGAGTGTATTTTATTTAACTAAAATACATTAATAACTACATGGTACATGCTTTTATTTAATTAAAATACTTTCGTCTGCATTTTCCTTAAGTACCATGAATTTTAAAAAAGAAAGGAAATAAGGGGGAAAAAGGGAAATCTAACTTCCCTTGTCTTTGAAGGATTCTTGAATCATTCATGAGATTTCTTTCTTAATTTTTTTACATTTTATCTTATTTAATTTTTTATTATAGTATTATAGTTATACATAGTATTGGTTTTATCCTGACAAAATCATAATTTTTTAAAATTAATGTATTTTAATATTAATAAAACACATATAAAATCTTCTCTACTAGGTGTTTTGAAATATTCCATGGAATTTGTGTTCAGTTCAGGTTACCTTCTTTTCCTCTCTCTCCTCTTCCTCCCCACATTCTCCTTCCTCTATTCTACTGCTCTTTCTTTTGCTAGTCTATTAATTTATTTTATTGGTTCTCTCTACATATACATGAAGGTGAAATTCCTTGGGATATATTTATATATGCACATAGCATGGTTTTTTAAAAATTCATTCACAATTTCCTTCCCTTTTCTGTTTCTTCTTTTTCCCTCTCAATCTCCTTCTTCTATTCCACTAACCTTTCCCATATCTTTAGGATATCTGATCCTCCCCTCCTTTTTTCCTTTATTTTGCGCTACCTTCTTCATATAAAAGAAAATATTCTACTTTATGAGTCTGGCTTATCTCATTTAGCATGATGTTTTTCGTCTCTATCCATTTATAAGCAGATGCCATAATTTCATTCTTCTTTATGGCTGTGTAAAACTCCATTGTGTTTTCTGTGTGTTTGACTTGTTTTTATTTTTGATATCTTGTTATTTTTATATATATTTTTCAAACTATATTTTATTTCATTGATACATAGTAATTGTACATACTTACAGGTACAACATGACATTTTATTATATGTATGCAATGCACAATGATCAAATCAGGGTAGTTACCATGTCTGTCAACTCAGACATTTATTTGGGTGGGTGTGTGCTTTGGAAACATAAAAAAAAATCTTCTCTACTAGGTGTTTTGAAATATTCCACTAGCTACTGTCACCCATAGTTTTCCTACTGTACTATAGAACAAGTTATTTCCCCCAGCCAACTGCACCCTGGTACACAGAATCATTCTGTCTCCATCCCTCCCTCCTCTCATTTTTCATATCATCTTTTAACTACTATCTTACTTTCAACTTTTATGAAAGCAACTCTTTAGATTGTACATATGAGTGAGATCATGCTGTCTTTATCTTTCTGTGCTTGGCTTACTTCACTGGGCATAATGATTTCTAGTTCCATCTATGTTGTTGTAAATTATAGGATTTTATTCTTTATATAGCCAAATAGCATTCTACTCTATATACGTACCATGTATTCTTTATTCATCAGTTTATGGACATACAAGTTGTTTCTATTTCATGGTTAAGGCCTATGGTGCTACAAGAAACATGTGAGTGCAGATGACTCTTTGACACTGAGTTCATTTTCTTTGAATAGCTATACCCAATAGTGGAATTGTTTGATTGAATAATAGTTCTAGTTCCGAGCTTTATAGTTACATATGGTATTTGTTATTCATCCCAACAAAACTATACATGCGTAGAATTCAATTTCAGTTCAAATCCCCCCTTTTTATCTCCCCACTTTTCCCCTCCTGCCCTCTACTCTGCCCCATTGTTCTTCTTCTACCCTGCTAGACTTCCTTTCACTACTCTATTTATTTTTATTTGATTGGTTCTTTTTACTTATACATAAAGGTGAAATTCCTCATGGTATATTTATACATGCATATAACATTATTTTTTAAGAATTCATTCCACATTGTTTTCCCTGTCCCATTCTTCCACTCTGCCTATCCGTCTCCTTCTTGTACCGTAATGATTTCCCCTATATCTTCATGCTATCCTATCCTTTCCTTTATTTTACTCTAGTTTCTACATATGGGAGAAAATATTCAACCCTTGATTTTTTTGACACTGGCTTATTTAGTTACCATGATGTTCTCTATTTCCATCCATTTCCCACCAAATGCCATAATTTCTTTCTTCTTTATGACTGAGTAAAACTCCATTTTGTTTATGTACCACAAATTCTTAATCCATTTATCTATTAACAACATCTGGGTTGATGTCATAATTTGCTTCTGTGATTGTGCTGTTCTAAACATGGAAGTGCACTATTAGTATATATAGTATGCTGATTTTAGTTCTTTTGGATAAATACAAACAAGTGGGTCATATGGTGCTTCCACTCCATACTGCTTTCCAGAGTGATTGCACCAATTTGCAGTCCCACTAGCAATGTATGATTGTACCTTTTCCCCCATGTCCTCACCAGCATTTATTATTCTTGTGTTCTTGATCATTGCCATTCTGACTGGAGTGAGATGGAATCTTAATGTAGTTTTTATTTGCATTTCCCTAATTTCTACAGATGTTGAACACTTTTTCACATATTTCACATTTTATTTTTGACATATTATACATACATGGAGTATAACTTATACCAAAGAAGATCCCATTCTTGTGGCTGTACATGTTTTGGAGTTTTACTGGTCATGTATTCATATATGAACATATAAAAGTTAGGTTTGATTCATTCTACTGTCTGCCACGACCTGCACAGCCAAACCCCAGAAATCAGAGATGGGCAATGGTGGATTAAGAAAGACACACAAACACTAATAAAGGGAAAGCTGGGACTGGGTGGGACACCGACCTCTGATGAAGGAACAGTGATCCAGAGCTAGCTCAGCACATTTATTATATAGGGTCTCACAATCAGGAAATTAAAACAATTGGGACATTGTTCTCTATACTTTAAAAAACTATAGAACTTTCTATTGTTATTTTTGTCACAATCCCATAGTTGCAATGCTAGGAATATTGTGTTATTATCCTGCTGTACCCAGGAAGCCCATTGTCCAGAATTTGTGCAAAGCAATTGTGCTTGAAGTTTGCAGTGCTTGCAAGATATCGTGGTTATCCTGTTCTGATCAGAATTCTCTATCCCTGGCAGCTGGTGTCTGAGTTTAAGGTCAAGACTGTAACTGTTTGATACTTTTGCACAGAACTTCCTCAGGCAGGGTTTTACCATACCATCTGGGAAATCTTGTCCTGCACCTTTGCACAGACAGTTCCCAGAACAAAGTGCAGCCACAGCTCCACAGCAAAGACCACGATCCAAGTCACTACACATTCTTTCTTTCTTATGCCCATCTTCATTCCTTTCCCCCTTGTTCCCCTTTATCTAATGCAATGAACTTCTATTCTACACCACATACCAGAGAGAACATTGTGTGTTAGCATCCACATACCATAGAAAACATTTGGCCTTTGGTTTTGGGGGGACTGGCTTATTTCACTTAGCATTATAGTCTGAGTAATATTCCATTAATACATTTTCATTATCCCCTCATCTGTTGAAGGGCACCTAGATTGGTTATTGTAAATTGAGCTGCTATGAACATTGGTGTGGAAGCATCAGTATAGTACTATATAATATGTATAGTACTGCTTTCCAGAGTGTTTGCACGAATTTGTAGTCCCACCAGCAATATATGAGTGTACCTTTCCCCCCTACATCCTCACAACATATATTGTTACTTGTACTCTTAATAATTGCCATTCTGACTAGAGTGAGATGGAATCTCTGTGCAGTTTTAATTTGCATTTCTCTAATTGCTAAAGATTTTGAGCATTTTTCATATATTTATTGACCAATTGTATCTCTTCAGTGAAGTCCTTGTTCAGTTCCTCTGCCTATTTATTGATTGGGTTGTTGGAGTTTTGGGTATTAAGTTTTTTTAGTTCTTTGTAAAGTCATAATTATTCTAAGTGGAAAAAAATTGAAAGCATTCCCTCTAAAAAATGAAATAAGACAAAGATGCCCTGTTTCAAAACTTCTATTCAATATAGTCCTTGAAACCCTAGCCAAAACAATTAGACAAAAGAAATTAAAGGAATATAAATAAGAAAAGAGAACTCACACTATCCCTATTTGCTATGACATTTTTCTATATTTAGAAGACCCAAAACACTCCACCAGAAAGCTAGAACTCATAAACAATTCAGAAAACTAGCAGGATATAAAATTAGCATGCATAAATCAATTGCATTCCTATACACCAATGATGAAGCAGTGTAAAGAGAAATTAGGAAAAATATCCTACTCACAATAGCCTCAAAAAAAAAACATTAAAAACCTGGGAATCAATCTAACAAAAGTGGTGAAAGACCTCTACAATGAAAACTACAGAACACTAAGGAAATAAATTGAAGATGACCTTAGAAGATGAAAAAATCTCCTATGATCTTGGATAGACAGAATTAATTTTGTGGGGAGTTAAAATTTTTTATTCTTTATATATTCTGGCTATTAATGTCATCAGAAGAGCAACTGACAAAGATTCTCTTCCATCCTGTAGGCTCTGTCTTCATGCCTTTAGTTATTTTCTTTGCTGTACAAAAGCTTTTTAATTTGATGGCATCCTACTTATTGATTTTTGGTTTTATTTCTTGTGCTTTAGAAGTCTTGTTAAGGAAGTCAGTGCTGCACCTATAATGATAGAGTGTTGACCCTGTGTTTTCTTCTAGGAGTTGCAAGGTTTCTGTAGAATTGCTAAGTCTTTCTTTAATACATTTTGATTGGCTTTTGTGCAGAGTGGGAGATACAAGTCTAGTTTCATTCTTCTACATATGGCTATCCAATTTTACTAGCATCATTTGTTAAAAAGGTTCTCTTTTCTCCAACATATATTATTGGCACCTTTGTGGAGTCTCAGATGGCTAAATATGTGGGCTTGTCTCTGTGTCTTCTATTATGTTCCACTGGTCTTCATGTCTATTTTGATGCCAACATTATGCTGCTTTTATTACTAAAATTCTGTAGCATAATTTCAGATCAGGTATTATGACGCTTCCTGCATTGCTTTTCTTTTTTCTATTAATTAATTTATTTATTTTAATTAGGTATATATGACAGCAGAATGCATTTTGACTCATTGTACACAAGTGCAGCACAACTTTTCATTTCTCTGGTTGTACACAATGTAGCATCACACCATATGTGCAGTCATACATGTACCTAGGGTAATGAAGTCTATTTCATTCCACCATCTTTCCTGCCCCCATGTCCCCTCCTCACCCCTCCCTCCCTTTTGCCCCATCAAAGTTCTTCCATTTTTCCCATGCCCCACCCCCATTATGGATCAGCATCCATTTATCAGAACATTCGGCCTTTGATTTTGGGGGATTGGCTTACTTCGCTTAGCATGATATTCTACAACTCCATCCATTTACCAGCAAATACCATAATTTTATTCTCTTTTAATGCTGAGTAAGATTCCATTGTGTATATATACCACAGTTTCTTTATCCATTTATCTGTTGAAGGGCATCCAACTTGCTTCCAGTGTGTAGCTATTGTGAACTGAGCTGCTATAAACATTGATGTGGCTGCATTACTGTAGTATGCTGATTTTAAGTCCTTTGGGTATAGATGGAGGAGTGGGTTAGCTAGGTCAAATGGTGGTTCCATTCCAAGTTTTCTAAGGAATCTCTATACTACTTTCCAGAGTGGTTGCACCAATTTGCAGTCCACAAGCAGTGTATGAGTGTGCCTTTCCTCCCACAACTTCGCCAACATTTATTGCTGTCTGTATTCTTAACTGCCATTCTGATTGGCATGAGATGAAATCTTAGAGTAGTTTTGATTTGCGTTTCTCTAATTACTAAAAATGTTGAACATTTTTTTTATATATTTGTATATCTTCTTCTGAGAAATGTCTGTTTAGCTCCTTAGCCCATTTATTGATTTGGTTGTTTGTTTCTTTTGGTGTTAAGCTTTTTAAGTTCTTTATATATCCTGGAGATTAGTGCTCTATCTTGTGTGCATGTGGCAAAAAATTTGCTTCCAAAATGTAGATTCTCTCTTCACCTCATTGTTTGTTTCTTTTGCTAAGAAGAAGCTTTTTAGTTTGAGTTCATCCCATTTATTAATTCTTGATTTTATTTCTTGCACTTTAGGAATCTTGTTAAGGAAGTTGGGGCCTAATCCTACGTGATGAAGATTTGGGCCTACTTTTTCTTCTATTAGGTGCAGGGTCTCTGGTCTAGTTCCTAAGTCTTTGATCTACTTTGAGTTGAGTTTTATGCATGGTGAGAGACAGGGATTTTGTTTCATTTTGCTCTATATGAATTTCCAGTTCTTTCAGCACCATTTGTTGAAGTGGCTGTCTTTTCTCCAATGATGTTTTTGGTGCCTTTGTCTAGTATGAGATGACTGTATTTATGTTAGCTTGTCTCTGTGTCTTCTATTCTGTATCGTTGGTCTACAAGTCTATTTTGGTGCCAATACCATGCCATTTTTGTTATTATAGATTTCTAGTATAGTTTAAGGTCTGGTATTGTGATGCCTCCTGCTTTACTCTTCTTGCTAAGGATTTGCTTTGGCTATTCTGGGTCTTTTATTTTTCCAAATGAATTTCATGATTGATTTTTCTATTTCTATAACCCTACTCATCAGAGTTAAAATATATACCCCAAAGCAAGACCTCAAAGACCCATCTCCTCAAGCCACACCCTACTTGCATACAGTTACATACAGTTAATTCCTATCAGAGGATTAATTCACTGAGTAAAGACTCTCATAACCCAGTCATTTCACCTCTAAATCCTCTTGCATTGCCTCACACATGAGCTTTTGGAGGATACCTAATATTTAAACCATAACAATCTTGTATCCTGCTAGTTTGCTGAACTCACTGATAAGCTTTAGAAGACTTGTGGTGGAGTTTTTTCGAATATTCTAGATATAGGATCATGTCATCAACAAACAAAGATAGTGGGCTGGGGATGTGGCTCGAGCAGTAGCATACTTGCCTGGCATGCGCGGGGCGCTGGGTTCAATCCTCAGCACCAGATAAAAAATAAAATAATGATGTTGTGTCCACTGAAAACTAAAAAATAAATATTAAAAAAACTCTCTCTCTTAAAAAATAAACAGAGATAGTTTGATTTCTTTTCCTATTTGTATCACTTTAATTTTTCTTCTCTTGCCTCATTGCTCTGTCTACAGTTTAAGAAGTATATTGAATAGAAATGATGTGAGCGGAGGTTCTTGTCTTGTTCCTGCTGTTAGAGGAAATGCTTTCCATTTTTCTCTCTTCAGTATGATGCTGGCTTTGGGTTTGTCATAAATAGCCTTTTTAATGTTGAGGTAAGTTCCTTCCATCCTTAGTTTCTCTAGAATTTTTAACATGAATGGGTGGTAGATTTTATCAGAGGCCTTTTCTGCATCTCTTGAGATGATCATGTGATTCTATTTAAGTGGTGAATTACTTTTATTGATTTGTGTAACCTGAACCACACTTAAATCCCTAGGGTGAAACCTACTGTTCATGGTGCACTATCTTTGAATGTGGTTTACTAATATTTTATTAAGGATTTTTACATCTATGTTCATCAGGAATATTGGTCAGTAGTTTTCTCTGATGTGTCTCTGTCTGATTTGGTTATCAGGCTTATACTGGCTTCCTAGAATATATCTGGGAATGTTCCCTCCTTTGCAATTTCCTAGAATATTTTGAGAAAGACTGGCTCGTTCATCTTTGAAGGTCTGATAGAACTCAGTGCAGAATTCATCAGGTCCTGGGCTTTTCATTGTGGAAAGGCTTTTAATTGTTGTTTCAATTTTATTACTTGATATTTGTCTTTATTATTTTTTATATCTTCCTGCTTCAATTTGGGCAGGTCATATGTATCTAGAAATCTGCCAATGTCTTCTAGATTTCATTCACTAATTTTCTTTCAAACTATATAATGCTAAGTTTACCCAGGAGAATGTAGAGTCCTGATGGAGCTGATCATCATTTTTTCATCTTATTTAAAACTTGACCTTTTATACTCTACCACATATTAAGGCCTATAACCTGTTCATTTTGCAAATATTATAGAGCTCTTATGTAGAAGTATTTTTTTCTCACACAGTGAATTCATATTAAACATATAAACTGACTGTCTAGAGTGACTGTAATACTCCATGAGAAGTTAAATATAATTGGAAGACTGTTTTACAAGGAAATAACTTTTTCTAAACACTTGCACAATTGATTTTGTTTATATGGTCTTTATATTGGAATGATGCAAAGCATAATGAACTGATGTGTCTTGCTTCTGAAAATTGATCTTTTAGCTAAGTATTTTCAAAAGTAATTCCTAGTAATTTATAGTCTAAGGTTCATATATAAAATGTTTCCTTTTAGAAAAACTATTAAAAAGTAGTATATTGTGGTCTGGGGTTGTGGCTCAGTGCTACAGCACTTGCCTAGCACATGTGAGGAACTGAGTTTGATACTCAGTAGCACATAATAAGTAAGTAAGTAAATAAATAAATAAAATTATTATTTCAATCTACAACTAATTTTTTTTCAAAAGTAGTAGTATATTCTGTATTTCATTTTGTAAATGTGACAAAATTCTAGCTATTTATTAGAGATAGAAAAGGTCAAAAGAATTATTACCCCCAAGACTTTTGAAATTCTACACTAAGGCAATGATATATGATATTTAGAAAAGACAAGATTAACTTTACTTTAAGGAGTTGTTAAATAAAAAATGGACATTCTGTGGCATTTAACTATTAGAAGGTTTTCCCAGCAGTGTGTGCAGGCAGTAGGGGGTGGCGGGGGATGGCAGAAGATCAGAGAACACAGGAGCCAGTCTTGGACTTTACCCCAGTGACATGACTGAATGTCAAATAAGGTGGAATAAAACGAGGATGGAATGAGAATAAGGCAAAGAGACTTCATCAAACAATGAAGGAAATGACAGCTTTATTCCAAGGGCAGAAGCAGCAGAAGAGAGCTGCTCTCTCCCTATAACTTAAATAACAAAACTCTGGAAGCAATGGGAGGAGCTAAAATTACAACTCTGTTCTAACTGGGGAGGTGCCTGGAAATCCATCAGGCTAACATGATGATGACTGAATGGTTTAAATATAAGAGTCTAGTGATATGTTTGCAAGACCAAGTAAACATCTGCACTCAGGAGAATATGACACCAGGCAAAAATTCATCCAGGCCTTTTCACTCCAATTTGCATCACCACATATTTAAAAAGTTACAACCACTTCTTTTATGAAGATATGAACTAGTTAGAGTGATGTTAAGGACATATACACATCAAAGGAAAAATATGTCAAGTATCTTCGTCTTTCAGGGTCTCAATTTGTTTTCTTACGTATGAAATGAGAAAATTGGACTGGATAACTTCTGGGAGTATTGGCATGTTATTGTTATGTAATTTCCATGATATCGAAGAAATACAAGATCACCAGGGAATGGAAGAGTTCATGAGCTGAAGAAGGACAATATGAATATTAAACTTTAATTATGAAGAGAGGGCAGCGAAACAAATGAATGGGATCCTTAGCTTGAAGAAATATTTTGTTCCTTGATGAAACAAAATAAGGTAGAAAACCAAAGGCTGAAATCAATATTTTGACATCCAAAGGAGGACTGTGAAGTTCCACTGAATTACATGTAGACAATCAAGTTTTAACAAACAGGTAAGAGAAAAGGTGTACAATACATGATTGATTTTGAAATCTTCTGTAGTAGTGGAATTTATGCACATTGGTTTATTTTGTTCCATCTCCATACACTGCACACAAATATAAAAAGAATTAACTATTAGAGTGATAAAAACTGAAATAAAATCAGAAATACAGTCTTCGTTATTGCATGTTTTTACACAAATTAAGACCAAAATATATATTACATAAGATTGTATATATTTTACCAAAAAATGAAATAAGAAAGACATTGTATAAAATACAGTCGTGCATTGCTTAATGACAGGAATACATTCTCAGAAGTGTGTCATAAGAGATTTTGTCATGTAAATATAATAGAGTCTACTTACACATGCTTAAAAGGTGTACTCTGGTACATAGCTAAACCATACGTAGTTCATTCCAAGATACCATCTTAAAGAATTAGAAGAAAAAATGTTTAAATCTGAGTCAAAATTAGATTATTTAAGAGAAAATGTATTCTTGGAAGGACAGAATTAGTCAACTAGGAATGGGGGAATGGTCAAATAAAATGAGGAGTGATAAATATATATTGGATTCACAAAAAGGCATCATGGATGACTTTTGAGGAGCCATCAGTGTGGGACTGGAACAGACTGAAAGTGGACCTGGAGGTAAGGAAGGAGAGGCAGGGAGCACGGATACTCTTTCAGGTAACTGAGTTATGAAGACATGGAGTGGCCTCTGAGTGACATGGTTATAGAGGCACTTGTGCTTTTTCAACTTTTTAAAGATAAAAGTGTCTGGAACGTATTTAAAGTTGATGGGACAGAGCCAGTAGAAAGGGAGCAATTCAGATATGTACAGTTTACTGAATGTCATTTATTCCTCAATAAAACATTAAAATAAAATCTTAAAAATAAAACAAAAAGGCCTTTTAAAGATCCATAAGATTAAACCACTTAATGGAAGTTGCATAAATTTTGCCTGTCTTTAAGACCAATTTAAAGACATGAATACTAAAGCTTCCAGTGGACTATGTGAGAAATATCATTATAAATTTATTGGAGGCAGAGATCACATCTTCCTGATGTTGCATCCCAGGGACCTAACAAGGCCACATATCACAAGTACATACCAGACTTAATAACATTGATAAATGTTTATTGAAATCAATGCTAAATTTTTGGATTTTTAAATCCTTGTGAAAATAAAACTTTGGATGCTTGTCTTAGGGACCAAAAGAAATTAGTACAAATTAAAAGGACAGTAGATTATGTATTGGAAAATAAATGTGCTCTCAATTTGTTGCATTTTCACAAGAATATGCATTATAAGAGATCCAAGTATACTTGTTAAAAGAGAGATCATTGAATCGAATTAAAGTATCGGGTAAGCAATATAAGTAAGATAATAGCCAAATGACAAGGATGGTTTCAGAAAATATAACAGGACAAATGCAAATTTCACAGACTTTATTGTTGGTGCATGGAATTAATCATAAAACCAGAACTACATTTAGTAATAATAATAAATAACATTCTGAAGTACTTATTATGTGCCATACCTGGGCTCAGTATTTGGATAAATTCTGTAATTTAGTCTTTCCAGCAACCTTGTGAGTCAGGCACTATTAGCATCCTCTTTTTTATTGATGAAGGAATTGTTGTTCAGGGAGGGTAGGTAATGTGCTCTTAAATACTAGAAATGCAGTAAATGTCAGAACTAATATGAATCCAGTTCTCTCTGTTGCCAAGTATATTCTCTTTACCACACTTTTCTCATCCAGTGTAATGTCTGTATTTGTCAAGCAGAAACTGAGGCCAGGGGATAATGTAAGTTGTGTGTATTTATGCATCTTGTTAATTGTTAAACCATGAACTGAATTCAAGTCTCTTCAATCCCAGTCCAACAATCTCTTATCCATTCTTCAAAGACATAAGCACTGATACATTAATTTCTCACATTTGAAATTTTACTCAACTTCAATTCATCAACTTAATGAAATAAAATCAACCCTTATTAAGTGTATGGATCTATTTTCCATCTTGGAAGATCTTGAATTGGAGGGGGAAACAAATACCCATAGGGGAAGTCAGAAAGTATCTCATTGGATACTTCCTGCCCTGCAAAAACTATTTGGTTCATCCAAGGCTAATTTAAGGACAGTAGTTCAGTAGTAGAGTACTTGCCTAGCATGTGTGAGGCACTGGGTTTGATTCTCAGCACTGCATATAAATAAATGAATAAAATAAAGATCCATCAATGACTAAACAAGTATATTTTTAAAAAATGAAGTATGAGAGTCCTAGTGAATGCTTGGAGTTTGGGGGCTAGAGAATATAAGTATGTGACTCTCAGCTGAAGCACTCTGGATAGAGGTGATATATGGCTGCACTTGCCCTTAGCAGCTGAGTGAGTAGAAGAATGGGCAGTAGTGGGAGTGTCAGTATACACTTCCAGAGTATGAGAGCATTAGAATGCATGAGTTCTAATGGACCAAATGAATGTCACTGAAGGAAGCCAGCTCTAGACTAAAAGTATTGTCTGATAGAGAAAGACATCCAGCAGAAAAGGTTTGTATGAGGTCTACCTTTAGGACAGAAGCCCAAAACTGAAGTTGCCCTGCAAGGTAAGACAGAGAGAATATAATTAACAATAGAGAGCAATGTAGAGTTCCTCCAACATTGGAGATGGGCTCCAAAGGTAGCTACAAAAATATAGTGCATGGGGGGAAGAGCATCATTTGAGCTTCTGCCCTACAGGAGGCACTGGCAGCCAGCTAGCAAAAGCAACATCAGTCAATGAGCAGACACTCTTCTCCTCCTGATCTCCAAAATTATTTCCTAATCAACTCCCTTTGAATTCATTCTACTTAATAAGCTGGTTTCCTTGTCTTCTGCTGCAGTTTCTAAATTGGTCTACTTATCCACAGTCTAGCAATTCATTAATCAATGATTTTATTTCTATCAACATTTTTCTAAAATATATTGCTTCCTTGCTCAGACTCTTTCTTGATACCTGCTGTGCCCCAATTAAATCATAACTCTTCAGTTCTCCTGGACAGGATTCAATAATCCTTTCTCTGTATTCACTTTCCAACATATAAGTGTTTTGACTAATAGTTGGACTCTCTGTGAAGGGGAACATCTCAAAAGAATCTTTAAGAATGCATTTTGGTCCCCCAAAGTTCTGTGACCATGTGCTTTTATTTCTCCAAACTTTTCATGACTAACACAGTTCTAAGATCTATGTCAGTCTCAATCTGAAATGCGTTTGTACTCCAAATCTAAATCCAACCCATGCTTCAAAGCTAAGCTCAAATATCACCTCTTCTTAAGACTGACTACCTGATTCCCCTATTGGAATCAGTTAGTTCTTTGTAGCTTCTTGTATTATTTTGGCTTTGATTTTATTTCATTCTACTTCATATTATAGTCATGTAACACGGGTAGAAGACAAAGCCCAAAATGGAAAATATAAATTTTAGACACAATAAGGAATTTTTTTAAAAATTAGAAGATTTTAGTTGCATGTAAATCCAAAAAGCCTTCTTGGAAGATATGACTGAGACTCTTGAACAAGTCCAGGTTCAAACAGCTTCCTGACTTGTGAGGAGGAAGCTCTTGACAGAGACCTGAGTGGGCTGTGTAGAAGTACTAGGCCTCAGTCCTGGAGCAATAACAGAAGTGTAATGGGGATGGAACTTGTGGAATCAGTAGTGAGCAATACCAGCCACCAACAATGAGTTTAGAAGCAGCTGGAGAAGAATTTTCAGAAATCGAGCCTAATAGGATTTTATGATCTTCAGGGCACCCCACGGGATGCTGTTTGTGAATGGGTTGTTACTTCATTGCAGGGAAGAAGGCTAGTTCTTGATGATGATGGTGATGAAGAAAGGAAAATATTGAAAAACATAAGAACATGGCCATGAAACCAAAGGGAAGATGACAAACCTCAATTCCAGAGCTGAAAACCTATGGGGTGGGCATGAGGGGCTTAGCAATGTCTCGCATGGGGTCAGTATCCACACAGCCATGGTACTAGTGGAATGAACATGGCAGCCATACCTGCAACATTGTGAAGTGTCAGAATCCGCAATCTCAGATGAATTACAGAACTAATTTAGAATAACAGAAACAACCACTTGTGGTTGCAGGGGATCTACTCTAAAAGTCACAAGAAGCATATGTGAACCACTCCACCGGGGAAGGGATTTGGATTTGAGTTTCAGCTGTCTCACTCCCATATCCCAACAGAGGAGAAACTGAATGTAAAGAGTTGTAATTGTAGACACTTAATAAATGCCTATAATGATTTGTATCTTAAATGTCCCCCCAAAGGCTCTTGTGTTGAAGGTTTGGTCCCCCGCTGATGGCCCTGGTGGGAGGTGATGGAACCTTTATGAAATGGGGCCTAGTGGAAAAAGTTAGGTCATTGGGGGTGTGTCCTTGATTGGGATATTGGGACTCTGGCTCTACCTTTCTCTCTGTGTTTGCTTCCCAGCCACCATGAGGTGAGCATATATCCTCTCCTATGGGCTTCCTGCATTATATTAATACTGCCTCACTACAGGCACCAAAGCAATGTGGCCAAGTGACCATAGACTAAAACTTCTGATACTGAGCCAAAATAAATCTTTCTTTTTTTATTAATTGATTCTCCACAGTGGAAATTTAAGTAACACAATGTCTGTTGAATAAATAATAAACACATGATCATTTTCTGTAGGAAGCTTTACTACCAGTTCTTGCACAACAGCATAGCTAGTAATTTTAGTAATTCTCATTCTTTCACTATATCCTCAATTTTCCATGTTGTAGACATCAGTATTTTTAACTCCTGAATGTGCCTCTTCCCTCTTCCTCTTCATAAATGCAACTCCCTTCTCTTGGGGAACTCTTTTCTTTCTCCAAATATTTGACACTGGGAGGCTGCCAGACATGGGAACATGAAGCAGTCACTCAGAGTGTCCTGTTGTTTTAGCAATAGGGCTTGATGTCAAAAATTCATACAATACTCAAGCTTGGTTAATGAAAATGATCCACAGAAATGGTATGTACAGAAGCAGGGAGAGAGAAGCCCTGTCTTTCCTCAGAATCATGAAGCTGTCATGTTTATAATCTTGGAGCTTCTACTCCCTGCTATGTTCTCTGTCATGTGGAGAAAGCTAGTTTGCAGGAAAGAATGAAGCCTAGCAAAGACAAGCTTGTGTGTGTGTGTGTGTGTGTGTGAGAGAGAGAGAGAGAGAAAGACAAATAGAGAAATAAGAGGAAGAGACAGCGAAGAAAAGAAAATTTTATTAGGAAGACAATAATTAGAATATTTTGTTTTTATTTTTATGAACAACTTCATGCTGCTGAAACAAAAATTATTTCTTTAAATCAGAAGAAATCACAAACACATGTAATAAAACATATTGGGAAGACACATGTGACTGTTCATCACCGTATAGCCAATCCAGCCTCATCAGCCTTGCCTAGTTTAGACTGCTTAGTTCCACTCTACCACCACGTGTGACAGTAATGAAGGTTCTAGCTTCATATTCCCTATGCCAGAAGCTGCATTGTTTTCTGTAACACTCTGGAGACCCACTGTAAATATTTAAAGCATGTCAAGCTTCTTATCTACAAGGGAGATTCCAAGCAAAGCTCTCCTAGAACATTAGAGTGGGGGTAAAACAGCTATTATGAAATCAGAAAGTTTTGTAAAATGCAAGTTGATTTTTCCTTATTTTAGAAGTTTTTATTTCTCACGGGATCTTTCTTTGTGTATCCTATTTCTGACTATATAGTCTTGCTTAATATTTATAAAGTAGATCGCTACAGTGATTCTTAAAATCAAAGAATTTAAAGTAGAAGTAGAAAAGGGCAATCTTGGAATGGAAACGAGGCAAAGAATAATATGTTGAAGAAAAGTAAATCAAAGTTGTCTTGAACACCAACAGATTTGAAAGTTGAATTATTCAAGGCGGCAAATTTTCTGGATTCCAGCTCTATGCTGCAAGAATTGGAAACAGATAACAGAGGCATTGTTATATATTTTTCACTGCCAGCCTTCTGCTGCCACCACAAAGCACCCCAGTCTGTCTCTTTTACCAGCCTGTAAGAACTTTACACGGAAGATAACAGAGTCCCTGGTTTTGTATTTAAAAGATAAGAATGTACCTTTAGACTTTTACAAAGAAGCTTCTCATCCAAAATTCTAATTAGTTTGTCTAATAAGGTATCAGGTAAAATTTACTTACATGATCTTATTCACATTAGACAACTGGTATACAGAGACTGAATATGTAAGGCAGATAGTTTTTGAAATATGCAGAACATTCCCATCATTTCTCTCCAACTTGGAATCTTCAAATTGACATTGCCCAAATTTAGTTACCATAGGTTCACATAAACAATAGATAAATTCTCTCCAACTTTATTCCAAAGTCTGATGCCTCCTAACCCCATACATTTTTAATAACTGGGAGGGACTTCAATGATACTTACTTAACTTTTTTTTCTTTCCCTTCTTTTCAAACAAACTCTTTTTTTCTTTTGAAAATTTCTACCCCTCACTTCAATAGGACAACCAATGGGATTGTCTTCCTACATGAAAGCTAGACTAGTCTCTGTAATTTGAGGTGCTCTCAGTTTTGTTTTTTGTTTTGTTTTTTTTTTTCATTTTTTTTCTTTCTCTCTCTATAGACTACTTGGTATTAAGTACTGCTTCTCTAGAAAGCATCAGTCATACTTTGGGAGAAAACTCTGATAGAAAAGAGAGAAGAAGAAAAGAAATGGGTCAGAGCCAGATGCTACTCAGGAAGAACAGGCCCAGGGAAGGAGAATCCTGGCAACATCAAATGGGATGCTGAAAAGATGTGTGAATCAGATGAGCGTTTCTTCAGACTTAAGTGAGGTAGCTCATGGGAAAGCAGGACCAGGAGCCTGGTGTAACACATTCTGGTGCAGTTGTTTCCACCCTTTCCTCCCTCCTTCTGGGTCCTCCATATAACAGAACCAGACTGACATGGGACCCCCAACATACACCAAAAGATGTGAATGTCCACATTTCTGCCACCAATTTCGACTTCAGCTAACTCAGTATTATGGTGGCTGCAGACTTCTAGACAATGCATGTCTAAAAAAATAAGTTTAGAGGAACTAAAAGTCCCCACTCTATCTCTCAGCTAAAATTGCATACAGATGCTGCTCGGTGCTTGTATTAACTTGTAACTGTGAACAAATTATAAGGTTTTAAGATCACAGAAAAGTTTTTGAAGTTGAAAATAACCACCATTACAGACAAAATAACCTGTCGCTTCTTTTAGAGTTCAGGGAAATAAAATGTTGTTAAGAAAATAAAACGTCCTGGCTTTGTTCCAGAACATAACATTACATTCTCTTATACACTTCTAAAGTGCTTATCTTGAGTGTCAGCAAGTGGCTGTTTGTTTAAATTCAACTCCCTTAAAAATACTTAAGATCTTTTTCATTGACATTATGGACTGTCTGGTATATATAAGATTATGTGTTAACATTTTTCTAAAGGCAATAGCATCTAAACCTTTATATCATCTGAATCAAACTTACATGTTCTGCAAAACTCATCTACAAATCAAAGAAAGAAAATATTTGCTATGTTCAAAAAAAATGACAACTGTACATATCTTAATACTGCAACATGCTTATAATTTTCCTAGTTTTTATTATTTGAAACAAATAATGTACACAGTTTAGAATCTGTGTATAATAACTTAAATTTTCTGTTATAACAATAAGATGCAAGTTTCAGAAAACCTGCTTTACATTATTGTTATGGAAATTTAAGTTCAGAAAAATGAAGTCTAATTATAATTTTATTCCATAATTTCAGGAGTATTGGTTTAATCATAAAATATAATACATGAAATAATTATATGAAATTTAAAGGGAAGTTGCTTTCACCAAAACTCTGATTACTCACAATATATACAGTATCTTCTCTCAAAGGGAAGAAAACCAATTCTCTTGAGATTTCTCATCTGCAGCTGTATTCTACAGAGGTCTAAAAACCATTGAAATGAATTGCCCCAAGGTTCAACCCAGGCTTTTTCTTTGAAGGGCACACTGAGGGTAAATTTTTGAGCCTAATTATTATGCCACTTCAAATACACTCCTTCATCTGGATGGGTGGAATAGAGCCATCTGCACATAGGTTCAGCATCTCAAACGTCTACCCTTCTGACCCTTCTTAGTTCCTCTTCCTATAAGCCAAGCTATTCTGGATTTTATTTGTCTTATTCTATCTTTCTTACTCTCAAAGAGGGAAAAAACTTATGCAAAAGAAACTAAATAATGGTGCCAAGTGCTTGGGTGTATAAAACAGAATCTGTCTTACATGGACTCTAAACTCTATATATTGTTTCAAATAGTGAAAATCAGGAAAAGATTTTTAAATTTTACTAGAAATATAGAGCCCAATGTATTTCAAATATGCCAGAAAGTTCAAAGTCTGAGAGCACCTTTTGAAGAATAGAATGATTCATCATACCATTTAACATAAATATTTTAATTTAGCTTTGCCTTCATGTTAATTGATGTTAATTCTTTTGCCTATTTGAGGTTTATATTACTTGATATAAAGGTCAGGAGTTCTAGGTTTTACTCTACCATTGAAACACTGTATAACCTTGAGTAACTTATGTAAATGACCTATTCTATGTGATTTGTTCCTTTACTTTTACAGATACAGTACAGTGTCTTCAAATGTGTACAGATGCTGTTCTATTCACAAAAACTAAGTTCATATAAAAGGCTTATTGAATTCAGAATAGCATATTGTTACTTTGTATTTCCATTAATCATATGATACTAAAATTACAACTGATATTATGTTAGAGATCTGAGAAAAACTGGGACATTAAAAAGAGAGCCACATTAAAATATTCAGTGGAATCTGAGATTACTGCTAGAAACCCTTGGGAAACAAATTCTATGCAAAATGCTTATACTGTTCCATAGAGGGACTCTAGACACTTTAAGATGGAGATAATGGACATTTTTGTTCCATGACATTTTCTGCCTCACTAGCCAATGGAACTACATTAATCTTTCCATGAGAGCATGAACTCTTAGGAGTTCTACTACCTATCAATACTAGTACATTAGAAATCAAACCCAGTAAGTTTTGGCAGGGATGAACCATATTAAAACCACAGCAAGGAGCATAGATTCTCACAGAACACCCCAGAGTCCAACTTAAACTAAGAACACGAAAGATCTTAAAACAAGTCTACTTTTTCTCAGAGTTTCCCATGAAAATAGTTCAGCCTGAGCCAGGTGTGATGGTGCATGGTTGTAATCCCAGCTACTGGGGAGGAGGAGACAGGAGGATCATAAATATGAGGTCAGCCTGGCAACCTAGCAGGACCATATATCAACATTTAAATTTTTTTAAATTAAAAAAAAAAAAAAGATGAGAGATGGGGCTGTAACTCAATGACAGAGCGCTTGCCTAGCATGCATGAGGCACTGGGTTCTAAACTCAGCACCACATAAAAATAAACAAATAAAATAAAGGCATTCTGCCCATCTACAACTACAAAATAATTTTTTTTAAAAAAATAAGTATGTAGCTTAATGGTATACTGCAAGGTTCTGGGTTCAATTCACACTGTTGGAAAAAGAAAAATAGTCAAGCTATAACAGTTGCAACATTTTTCTTTGAACATAAAGTTTAAGCCATGAAGCTGGATGCAGGGGCACATGCCTGTAATCCCAGCTGTTGGGGAGGCTAAGACAGGAGGATTTCGAGTTTCAAGCCAGCCTCAGCAATGGCAAAGCACTAAATAACTCAGTGAGACCCTGTCTCCAAATAAAATACAAAATAGACTGTGGATGTGGCTTAGTGATTAAGTGCCCTTGAGTTCAATCCCCCATACCAAAAAAAAAAGTTGTTTAAGCCATGATATTCATAGTTTTGAGACTTGGTATAAGAAATTTGTGATAATTCTTTTAGATTAAAAAAATGCTCTTGGGAAGATCGTATACTTCTATAGAATCAGTGCAGGGAGACAGGAAAAACTTTTCTGTGTGCATTTTGTGGTTTAGGCACACAACAGGTTCTCTTTTCTCTTATTTTCTTTTAATAGTCTGATGCTAATATATGCATCTAAAACCAAAAGTGGGTTAGGTTTTTATTGGGGATACCAAATTACCAATTATCAAGACAATTAGAATTCTATAACAGATATAGAGATAAATAGATCAACAGATAGATGCGAAAAGTATATAAGTAATCATCAGTAGGGAAGAAACAGTCAAGTTATTCATTCAATCAACATTTATTGAGTCATCATGATACGACAGGAAATGCACCAGATTAATAAATTAAATTCTTTATCCTATAAAAGGCAAAAAAGAAAATAAACTATTAAGTCACAATGATTGTAACCATTAAGTTATAATGAATATAAAATAGGCCTCTATAATGAGGAGTCTGATTCCAACTTTGTTTTTAATGTTGACCCCTAATCACTTCATGCCATACCCTCCCCCCTGCCCTTTTGTTTCATGGCAAGGCATGATGATTAGAAGGCCTTAGGGCTCCATCCCTTGGTGCTGATGGAGAAGTTCAAACCATCCAAACCCAGTTCCCATGGGAATCCTCACCACAGCCCCACCCTTTCATCACAATAAAACCCAAAGCTATTGGCTTCTTTTCTCACTTAAGACTTTCCAGACTTGCTTTTGTGCCTGCTCTGCTTTTCCCAGAAAGTCCCATTATGTGAGCAATAAATCTCTTCATACCATTTTGATGCGTGTGTGGTATCATCAGCCTTGACATCTGAACCAATTATGGGTGGGTGTTTGTTGACCTCTAGAGGGCAACCACAGAATACCCCCTATGGTCCTTGCCTCCTTCTGTTCATGTCCTTATATAATCCCCGCTACTAGAAAAGGGGTTGAGCCTAGAAATTGGCTTTGAATAAATAGAATACAGCATAAGTGTTGGGAAGTCCACTCTGAAATTACATTACCATGAAGATTCTGGCTTTTCTCTTACCTGTTATTGGTCTCTTGCTTGCTCTAATGGAAACCAGTTACACTGTTTTGAGGTACTCTATAAGGAAACCCACATCATAAGAAACTGAGAGATTGTGGTTAATAGCCAGTGAGGAACTGATGCCTTCATTCTATAAGCTTGTGTAGAGCTGAGCCCAGCCAACAACATGTCAGTGAGTTTTGAAGGATACCCTCCTTCATTAAGCCTTCATATGAGACCACTCTTCTGCCAACACCTTTGCTCATAGGCTTTGGCTTAGAGGACCCGGTTAAGCTGTGACTGGATTACTGATCACAGAAACTGTGATACAATATGTTGTTTTAAAACCACTAAATTTGGGGGTAATTTGTTGAATACCAATTGATATTGAATACAGTGGAGTGTTGCAGAAATACACGCAGATATTATTCTTTGGGATAATGGTGAGGGAAGGTCTGCCTGGTCTGGACATCATGAGTTAAACATGGAGACATGAGAAGCCTGGTGAATTAATGAAATGTAGGGGCTTACAGCAATTTAGTGTGGCTAGCCTAGAGAGTCTGAGGATGGTTTGTTGAGGGCTGGTGGACATGTAGAGTTTTACTGAGTCAGGATAAGAGAGTGCCTCAGAAGGCCATGCTAAGTAGGAGTCCCTGAAGAATTGTAAACAGAACAACATGATTATTTCTGTGTAACACAAACCTGTACTGTTTTCTCCCTGAGATTCACACATGTCCAGAAAGGTTTTGAGGGCTACAGGTCCAGGCACTCAGTAACTTATTTGCATGAGTAGTCAAGGAACTTCTTGGTAAATAGTGAGTCTATAAAAAGCAAGAGTTCCAAAGACTCTTGGAGTTGGTGACAGAAAAGCAATAGTTTTAAGCTTAGCAATACAGGGTCTGTTCTTCTGATTGCCCTGCTTCCCAATCCCCACAGATGGATGCTTGACCCCCAAGAAGAAGGAACTGAAATGACCAGTAAAGAAACTAAAAGGAATGTTTAACAAGATTCCCATGGGAATCTCAGATCCCAAAACAATATCATTGAATCAGCAGCAGTGAAGTTAGTAATTTGGCAGGAAGCAAGGTACTGGCTTCTTTGCAAGGACATTGGCACCTTAGACTTTGGACACCAGCACTGGCATCAGGTTCCTGCTGAGGACTCCAGATCTTTCAGCAGAAGGCATTATTCTCTTTGAAATCCAGAACAAGACAGAAGAAAAATAGTTGACAACAAAAAGACTATTTCAGGTCACACATGAAAGCACTGACCATTCAGGATCCTGTAGTTAGAGAAGAATTTGAGGGATCTTGAGGTTCCTTTGAAAAGAATGTAGGTTAAAAGAAAACAAGTAGAGAGAAATACTATTTTTAATAAATAGGCATTATTTTTAGAACAGTTTAGATTTATAGAAAAACTGAATAGATGGTACAGTGTCCACATGCCTACCCTCTGCAGTGTTCCCTATTACCAGCATCTTACACTCAGGTAGTATAGTTGTTATAATTAATGAACCAATATTGATACATGATTATCAACTGAGGTCCACAGATTATTCATATTTCCTTGGTATTTACCTAATATCCTTTTTCTGCGCCAAGATCCCATACAGGGCACCACATTACAATTAGTTGTCGCATCTCCTTCAGTTTATCTGAGCTGTAACATTTTCTCAGGCTTTGTTTGATTTTGATGACCTTGATAGTTTTGAGGGGCATTGTGTCGGATATGTTACTCATGGTGAGACCAGGGTTATAAATTTTGAGAAAGAGCAATACTATTGTGGTATTGCTGTGCCATTTTTACTTCCCCCATTATCTTGGCCTGGGAAATAAACAATGTATAGCATTTTTATTTTGGAAAAATTCACTACTGCGAAGAAATATGGATTAGGGACAAGAAAACAAGGATTTTGGGGCCTGGGGTTGTGGCTCAGCGGTAGAGCACTCACCCAGCACATGCAAGACACTGGGTTCGATCCTCAGCATCACATAAAAGTAAATAAAATAAGGCATTGTGTCCAACTACAACTAAAAAAAAAAATATTAAAAAAAAAACAAGAATTTCGGGCAAGTTGAAGACTATTGTAATGATTCACATAATGAAGATCTGTGCTAAGGCCACTGTAGTATGAGAAAAGAAGAAATGAGACAAAAATACACTGAGAACTTAGAAATGGTGGAAGTCTACAACCAACTGCATACGAATGGGAGAAATCTGAACAAGTGAGAAGAAATGGTTAAAATGTAAAAGAAGAGCCAGCATGAGCCTGTGCCAAAGCCAGAGGAAGAAAAGTCTCATGAATGGCACAGTAATCCAAATGAAAGAGGACCAAAATGACCTTTGGATTTAGAAATTACAATTATTAGTCAGGGGCATCAGCATGATTGGAAAGAGTTGGCAAGTGAATGGAATGTAAGAAAATAAAAATAGTGAGTGCTCATAAACATGAACATTTATATTTAAAAAGAAAGGAGAATGATCAGGGTAGTTACCAGAGAGATTCATATAATTGAAGACTTTGGGTGAGACACAAGACATAAGCATGTATTTGTAGACAATATGGAGTGGAATGAATCAGGAAAAGAGATTGAAAATATAGCAAAATGAAAATTGGTTTTACAGCAGATGAAAAGATGTGATAATTGACAATAATAATAGCTGTACACATTAATTAAAGACTCTTTCAAGTATTTGAGTAGGACTTCAATGCATTATGTGCATTAAACTTAACATTTCTACCACATAGGTGTGATCTATTCCTGTTTTATGGATGAAATATCTAAGATGCCAAAATGTGAGATAAGATTTGAACCTAAACTGATTAACTCCACATGCTATCTCACTACTTTATATTAATTACATCTCCAAAGCCTGGGTGGTAACCTGAAATAACAAAAGAGAAATCTGTGAGATAGAAGAAAAGCAATGAGTGTGGGTGGCACATGAGTGATTGCATAATAAATATTTGTAGGATGAATGAAAGAATAACAGAGTACAGATATAGATATATAGCTATAGGGCAGGAAGTTGACAGAGGCCACAGTTTACAGTGCTGATTACATCACTATAGATGAATGTGTACCTTGTTGTATAGGATCAGCACAAAGCTTATTTTACAGTATTACAGTTCTGTATTTTACCTCTGTGTCCTCACTTATCTGAATCCCACTTCCTCAGTAAGGAGATCGATTGGGGCTGATCTATTCCTTGAATTCCTCAGGTCATAACTGGAAACATGCTTCAGGAGGTTCCAGAGGCAAAGAGAAAGCAAAGTTCAATGAAAAGTTGAAATCCAAGAAGCTGAAAATCAAAGGTCCCCAAATAGGAGTAGCAGAAACAGGTTTGGAATCCAAGAGTGTGGAGCCGGGGATTTGAAATCCTGGGAGTAAAGAGCCAGAGCAAAGGCCTGGAAAAATGATCTCAACAGATGTTGCCTTCTGAGTTTTACTTTTAGCTGTCAGTCATGATGATGAATGGCCAAACTGGACAGTTTAAAGGGTTGTGAGGGGTCAGATACCACCTCCAAGTATTGAATATACTGGGGTCAAGGATTATGACTTTTTTAAAAATCTATAATTAAATACTCTTAGCAACTGACACAGTGCCTGGCACAGACAATATGTTTAAAAGTTTCACAGAATAGAACAACAATAATCTGTGTTTAAACTAAAATCTTTCTTAGAGTGATTAATAGCTATCTTTAATTATAAAATATTTGAATTTGAACTTAATAATGGAAATTAAAATGACAAAGTCACTTGAATTTGCATCTTACAGAACATACCTGGTTTATCATTAGATATTATTGACACAAATAATATTCAGTCCTATTTAGGATAACAAATGATTATGCTTCAAGGGAATAACAGAACTATGATTCACAAATTTATTAACTATTCTTTCTAATTGCAGACAGCTATAGTATTCCAAAACACTCTTACTGAAATCATAAGCAACCTAGATACATCACCCTGGTCTTCAAGTTTTCCCATATATCAGTTAGGAGTTATCTAGTAGAAATACTAGAATTGCTTTGGAAAAATGGTATTACTGTAGGGTTTAGGTCTTATGAAACTGTAGGACTAATGAAGATGTTTATGGAAAGCTACTGTCTCTCCCTCTAGGGTGGGCCTGAAGTCTTTGTAGGTCAATAGGGCTGACAGTATGGATGCAAAGCAGAGGTGGATGAGGACAAACCAGAACCTGGAATCTATAAGTTCAAACTAAATCCCTACATCTGTCTCTCACTGTCTCCAATCTTGAGATGTGGGTCACCTGAAGAAAGGACTCTCTTGCTTCTCTGTGGATCTGCATACATGTTTGCTCATGACTCAAGAATCTGAAGGAAGACATGGGGAGAACTGCAGGCCAACTAAAGGCATACAATAAGGACTTGGGCCAGCAGATCAACCACAAGTACTCAAGCTTCAACCATGCCTGGCCCTTTCCAGAGATTTTTAGAGCACAGTTTCTACTGCTTTGCCTATGCTTTCCTAATCCCACACAAATGTCCTATGACCAATTCTAATCTACAGTCATAGAGTAAAGGTAGTCAGGGAAATTCCATCTCAGATTCACAGAGTTAACACAATATAAAACCACCATGCTATATGATGCCCACATGCTCTGCAAATTTGAGTTTGTCCCTTATTCAGGAACACTCCATGTGCTTTTTGCCAAGTTGTTGAAACACATCACCCTATTTCTGCTCAAGGGTAGGCACAGCTAAGTCTCTGCTGAAATGCTTGATACACTGCAGTAGCGGAAGTATGACACAGCACTAGAAGTGGCCAAGGCCAATAGACTTCCTTTTACTTCTACCCATAAAGTAGACATCAATGTCACCCCTGATCCCATATCAGCCACCTAGGGTTCTATAGTAATGAGTCAGATTTCAAATTCCTTGCTCCGTGCCCCCATTTCTATATCTGACATTGCCTCTCTTTCCCTCCCTCCCTCTCCTTCTTCAAAACCTTTCCACTATGAGACTATGGCAATGGAATATATCTTTCTTCAGGAAGAAAAAAAACACCTCCCTGTACCCTTCAGGTGTGATTAAGCCACATAGTCTAAGCAAGGAAACAGGACATTTCCTGAGGTTCGCTAAATTAGTCTTATATAACAACATTTGAGCCAGGTGTAGTGACACACATCTGTAATCCCAGTGATGGAAGGCTGAAGCAGGAGGACTCAAAGTTCAACTTAGTTAGACCCTGTCTCAAAATGAAAAGGGCTGGAGATGTAGTTCAATGGCAAAGCCCACTGTGTTCAATCCCCAGGACCAATAGCAACCTTTGTGGAAAACCACAGTCAAATTAGCGTGTGGAGTGTAATCTGGCTCCTTTGTTAACCTTTCCTGGAGTTAGATGAAAGCAGATCCCTGCTTCTTTCCTGCTGTGGTCTAGTACCAAGACCATATAGTGGCAATGTTTGGAAAAAGAATATTCTCTAACACACACAAACATATATCTCCCAAAATATTCAATGCTTTGTGGCATTTGGTAGCCTAAAACCAGACTTAGTGGAAGAGAGGAGAGAATTCTCTGTCTATGGAACACCTCCCCTAAAGATTATTTATTACTAAGTAGAAGTTTTAAAATCTCACCTTAAGTATTGGCTTTTAAGTTCATAGTTGCTTTGTGGTTTTCTCCAAGAACAATAGATCAGTGTTCATCTTATATAAACAAGGTAACTGCCTCTGGTGATTCCTACAACTTCCGGCACCAAATCAGTCTGTTCTGTTTGTGAAATGAAACCTCCACCTCTAGAAACAGATAATTGAGCAGCTTTTAAAGGATTCTTTTCTAGTTTAGTTTAAAAAAAAAAAAAAAAGCAGAAGTTTCAATCAGACATCTTATTGCCTATCTAATATTCCTCTTCATATAGATTGTTTAATATCTCTGAATCTTGGTTTGTGAAATGGGGATAGTACCTTCCATAAAGAGATATTATAAGAAATAAATGAGGTTCAGTGTAATTTTTGGCACAAACTTAGCATATATTAAATTTTTATCTTGGTGTGTTTGAGCTTCCATCACTAAATGTCATATACTGGATAGCTTACAAACAACAGAAATTTATTTCTCATAGTTCTGGGGGCTGAGAAGTCCAAGATTATGGCACTGGTAACTTTGGTGTCCTTTTTGGGTCCACTTTCTGATGCCTGCCTGGTGCCTTCTAGTGGTGTCTCCATGTGGTGAAAAGGGGAAGGCAGTTCTCAGGGGTCTCTTTTGTAAAGAGAACCAGTCCACTGTGAAGGCCCCACCCTTGTGATTTTATCATTCCCAAAGGCCTCAGCTCTTAATATCATCATCTTGGGGTTAGGATTTCAGCATATAAATTTGAGGGGGACACGGACACTCATACCAGCACTCAATGGAGAGAAACCACTATTATTATGTATTACTCATAAAATTCACTACACAGTATATATAAACAGATGTATTATATGAATACATATTCCTATATATGTCTGCTACAAACACCAGGAAAAATTACTTTTTCCATATTGTACACATATGTGAAGAGGAAATGGGACCTGGAGTGAAAGAGACAGAGTGATATCAAGTAAAGAAAAGTTCAGGGAAATAGAACAGACCTCCTACATAAATTAACTGTAGCAAAACCCCCTTTATATTCCAATTTTAACCTCTAGCAGATATGCTTAGTCTGTTTGATGTTAAGTCTCCTGAAGTCAACTTCCCTTGACCTTTATTCTTACTATTAAAATAATACTTAAACTATTGAGTACAATGAGTTGTGAAAAATTACCAGAGTTTTGCATAAGAACAGATGGTGATGTATTGTCTAATTTTTCACCTTATTTTTTATATTTATTTTTTAGTTATAGGTGGACACAATGTCTTTATTTTACCTTATGTGGTGCTGAGGATCAAACCCAGAGTCTCTCGCGTGCTAGGCAAGTGCTCTCCCTTTGAGCCACAACCCCATTCCTTTTTTTTAATATTTATTTTTTACTTACAGGTTTTTCACCTTATTTTAAGCTACTAAATTCTAGCCTGTATTTATTATATTTAAATGTCCCAAACTGAAACAATGCTAATTTTTTCCTGGTATTTTATTTCCTGGTATCTGTTATTATTTTCCTAAGTAAGGGTATTAAATCATATGGGAGGAATCTCTATACTTACCATGCTTTTCTCATTTAGCAAAATAATAAAAATAATATATCATTTGACTCTTGTTGTTAATGAACTCTTTCATGCACACAAGACCCATGAAATAATTATTGAGATCCTATAGTATTCCAGTATTGTTATAGTACCTAGAAAAGCAGAAACAAGTCTATTTCTGACTCTTCCAGAATTATTAAGTTGGCTACTACAGTAGGCATACATCTTATCAATAACTACAGAATATGAGTAGAGATAAACACAAGATATTATGTGGTAAGAAAGGAAGGAAAAATATTCTACCTAGGACAAAGGAGAAGTTAGGAAATGTGGTATCATGGAGGTGATATTTCAATTAGATTTTAAAAGACAAATCAAATCGGAGATGCTGGTCATAAATAGAGAAAGAGAATTTAAAGCAGAGAAAACAGCAAGAGCAGAGTGGCATGGACAGCTGACCAGCCATGAGGTGTCCTGGGTAAGGCAAGTGATGGTCCAGCACAGGAGTGTTTAGGAGCTGAGAGAAATAGGCACAGCAGGGAAATTTGGAAAGGCAGACTGGGATGCCTGTGGAAGACTGTGGACTTTGACCTAACAGCACTGGATGTTCATAGAGTTATTCTCAAAATATGGACAGCTCAAATAATGAAAAAGTAAAAATCAAATAAAGAAATTTAACTCAGGCATGTCTTGGAATAAGCTTAGAATGGAATGCAGATTTTAGTTTTCTTTTTTTAAGGTCCTTATCACTACACTGTGGAAAGACTTATTAGAGAACTTTTTCTTGTAGCTTATCTATCAGCAGTGACTGAAAACTATGTGTAAGACAATGTTTTGAATGCTCCATTTAATGTACAAGAACAATGTTTCTTTGGGGGCAGGAATACCTGTATAAGTAGAATGGAAATAACAGACTTGGGATTTCAAAGAAGGCTAGGATTGATCTATCAGAAGATAGTAGGAGCAATTTTACATGTGGAGGTTTATACTGTGATGTAAAGACTTAAAAAAAAAACAACAAATAATTATAAGCAATATTTAAAACAATGCCAGAAGGTAACACTTCTCTTTGAAAAGAAACTGAAACAATAATGGAAGGAATGCAAAATTAAAATATACTTATTTTGAGAATATCACCCGACCAGAGCAGAAGGAGGCAGAAGAAACACATTGATAAAATTATGTCATGTGCATGTATGGAAATTCCATGATGAAATCCACTTTTCTGTATAATTATTATGTACCAGTAAAAATAAATGAATTTCAATGTCAAAATTTCTAAAACTTAAATCATCTTTACTAACTTTAATGTCATAGAGAAATTCAAATTCATTTCAAATTCAAACCATTTAAATCCATTGACTCCTATTGGATTCTAATTAATACAATGTATGTTAACTAGGATTCCTAGTTGGTTCAACTGTGTCAGTGAGAAGGCATTCTGCCATCTGCAAATAAATAATCAATACTGTTCATAGTTGAAGTGTATCTGAATGTGAACTAGTCCAGGAACTAGGAGATCATATTTTGGTCCCAGCTGTAGCATTAATATCCCAAGTAGCTTCACTGCAAACTATATTACATTTTTCAGATTCCTTTTTCCCAACTGTAAAATGAAATGGTTGGAAGAAAGGTTTAGATTTTCAAGCTCCATATGCTGAGAACCTCATTCATTTATTCACTCAGTGATATTTACCAGGCATCTGTGTGAGGTGCTGGAGACAGGCTCTGAATCTATAGCAGTGGGAAAGCCAACAGAAGTCCTTGCTCTCCTGGATTTCACACATTCATGAAGGGAAACAATAAACCAAGAAGTAAATAAAATTGCTTCTGACAGTTTTAAATGTTGATAATATGATTAAGACTATCTTCATATCTCAAGGAGCCAGGGTTTGGTTTGGGTGCATGTGTACAAACTGATGTACAATGCAGAATGTACTTTGCCTACAGTGCTTTATATTGGGGTAGTGTGTCTTGAAATTAGGTTATCTGCTGGTACAGGCAGTAAAATTAAGATGTTTATAGACATTTGATATATTGTTCTTTATTGATTAGCCACCCAATTTAGACAAAGTTCCTTTTAAAATGTAATTATAATCTGAAGCATCTAGAAATACTATTGGCATGGAAGTGAAAGTATATTTAAGTGATAAGAAGATTAGAAGAGGGACATTCCCTTGTTTCTTCTTGTGGCACCATCATGAACTGGAAGGTAGGTAATATTTGCCATGTGCAGAAAGGCAAGATAGAATGAATCAAGGATACATGATTTCCCCTAGACGCAACAGTTCTGTTTCCACATTTATCTTTCATTAAGTAACAGAACTAATTGTCCCTTTCCGTTTCATATTGGGAACACAAAAATAAGTATCAAGGGCTCGGGTTGTGGCTCAGTGTTAGAGCACTCGCGTAGCATATGTGAGGCACTGGGTTCGATCCTCAGCACCACACAAAAATGAATAAATAAAAATAAAGGTATTGTGTCCATCTAGAACTTAAAAAAAGTATTTAAAATAAATTAATAAATCAATGTCTAATTTCCCTAAATAGGAAAAGCTGTTTGTTACTATATATATCTACATTGAGTTTATAGGATGTATATTCACGGAACATATATTCTACAACAAAATTGCCAATGCATAATGTCACTAATGGGTAATTATAATTTTTAAGAAATAAAGAGTGGATCTATGTTTTAGATCATAAAATTTAAAAAAAATCCCTAAAAATCATTTTTCTATTATATGATTTAATAAATAAGTTCTACATCTTCCAAACATGTATCAGATACTTTAAATAGTACTAAGCAATATGGATCCGAATAAGATAATGAAACAGTAGTAGTTCAAACTGGATAATGAAGGATGTCTATTTCATTGACACATTTGTTCACACAGAAGCTTTGAATGCTAGAGAGGAGAGAATCTTCCCTTTACATGGATATCACATCCACTTTTTAAAAAAATACAAACAATAGGCTAAATTGTGCCTCCCTCAAAGCACGCATGGCTTGGCCCCCAGAACACTAATCACACTGGCTTACAGCAGAACAGCTGCTGCCTAAACAAGGAGCTCTGGGCAGTGCAGCAAGACAGAGGGGAATGAGTTGACCTCAGCCAGAGTCTGCAACAATGTAACTGCAGAAAATAATCCACCTAATTTCCAACAGTAACTAACTGGGGGCCGGGAGCCGGGGTACTCAAAATCAGAGCTAAAGATACCATCAACTACTTATTTAGATTTAAAATTTCTCTTACATAATATGGAAAGAAAGTGTATATATTTAAGCCATTTTAGATAAGACTGGTTTATCTGAGCATAAAATTCTTGGAATTTTCTTGTAATTTCAGCCTGCTCAAAAACAGTAAATAATGACCCACTGTGCTCTGAAGAAAATACTAAATACTTTCTGGAACAATTATTTGGCCAATGTAGATAATCTGAAAATAAAAGACAAATTATTTTAAGATAAAAGTTTCTAGTCATACTAAGAACACTGAGAAATACAAATTTCTTCCAGCTCCTTACAAATATGACAGTGAGAAGCATCACAGTGGTCACGCCCGGTGGAGCACAGAACATTGTTTTGTGTGCTCTTGTTCTCATGGGCCCCCCGACAGGTTATGCTCTTTGCTCAATGTACACAAGCTCAGCAAATTGTCAGCACAGACAAAACTATGGACAGGGCCACAGGGCTTGGATAACTTTCAAACGAGCTGAGCTATCACCAAAGATTGTGAAGCTATCCAGTCACAGACATTTTGTGAATTGTCTATAATCTTTTCTCCTGTGTGACTCAGAATTGATTTGTATGTTATTAATTTGTACCTAATTTGAACTAGTCAGTGAATATTATTCACTTCCAATTCTATTTTAGAGGGGTGCATCTTGCTCTTCTTGCCCCAAGGTCTTCCAAATTGATATAAATAATCAGTGCATGGCAATGATTCTCAATATGTGGGGGTAAGGAAGAGGACAGAGCGCCCCTCCACACACACACACACATTATAGAAGTAAGACGCGTTGATCAAATGTCTTTCTAATCTTAAAATAATATCCTGTTTTGCTGACATGCCTTTATGACAATATCAGAAACCTCTCCTTTATTATTGCATTAGATTTCCAGAGAAAACACTTAAAATATTTCTAAAATATGTGAAAAAAGTTTTTTTTTTATTCTCCAGGGCATAACCAAATAATATTTGGTGGTTGACATAGTTCATCTTTACTTTCTCCTATGTCCTTGAATTTGCTTCCACTATTTTCTCCAGCCTCCCACCCATTGCCCATTAACTTTTTGTTCTGAATTATTTTAGACAAATTGCCTACATGGATCTACTTGTTCAGTTTGTGTTGCTCACTCACATTCCCTAAAAACAGCATAATTGCTTTTGACTTGTAGATATGCTTATTACTTTTCAACTTTAGTTATCATTGGTCAAAAATATTGGCTGATAAGCTATGTTCTTGAAATATTTTTGCCACTTTTTGAAGAATAGAAGCCCTAATGGGGAATGCAAGAAGAAAGATTAACTCATTGTACTTTGGATGAAGCATTTCAGGTATACTGAGATCCATATTTAGCTTGTCAGATTGCTACTTTGACACCCATTACAGACATGTTAGGAAAGCTAAGGAGATAGCAATTCATATATGTGACCAGACTGGGGCAGGAAACCAGTCAGATCCACCCTGCCCTACTCCTTAAAACTTCTGTTTTCTCAAGATGTTGCCACATGTTCTTATAGGAATGGAATCATTTGGTGCTAACTTAATAGTATATTTAATTTTTGATATCAGGAATTGAACCCAAGGGCACTTAACTACTGAGCCACATCCCCAGTCCTTTTTTAAATTTTTTATTTACCAGGTTGCTTACAGACTTGCTAAATTGCTGAGGTTGGCTTTGAATCTGAGCTCCTCCTGCCTCAGCCTCCCAAGCCACTTGGGTTATAGGCATCCGACACTATGCCCAGCTAGTATATTAATTTTAAAAGAATCAAAGTGTGGGGAAGCAGGAAATATTAGCATATTATGTAGATATAATTTTTAATTAAACCAGTAAAAAAAAATCACACAGTAATCAACTGTGCATTTTTCTCAGTGTATTTCATTAATGTAGGTTTTCTCCAGATTTTAGTTTTGCATCCTCATTAATTCTTAACTGCACAGTCTCCATGGGTGGTCTCATAACACCAGTTACATCAATTGACTTATGATCCCCAATCTATAGCTTTGCCCTGTTCCTCTTACTTGAGCTCCAGCTTCATATGGGTTGCTGCCTGCTAAATCTCCCACATCTGTGTTACTTCCCATCTTGAATCTGCATGAATCCCTCCCTCCTGAAGGAGTGTGTTTACCTGCAGTGTACTCTACCTGGTGAAAGCCATCACCATTCACCTGGCTATCAAGCAAAACCAGAGATCCTGCTCCTCCTCCTTTGTCACCCCTCGTACCATCAATCCTGATTGCTTTAATTCAGGTCCTTTATAGATATTGGAGCTATCTCAGTAGACAAATTCTTAAATATATGCACTATTATAGTTCTTCATCACAGAATAGTACTAGGTATAAACTCACAGTTACACTTTCAACAAATATTTGTTAACTGATGATCACCCAATTTACCAAATACAATATACTTAATAGACTTTAATGTGTTTTTTTCAGCACTTTACATGTTATTTGTTTAGCAAACTTACTTTCATACCAGTAAATCTGGATTTTTGATAAGATATTTGCTGTGCCACAAAAATTAAATTGATCAAATCCATTATAATCAAATGCTCTACTTACTATAAGCCAGATATATAGTTTCATGCTTGATTTGGTTTGGTTTGGTTTAGTTCTAAGCAAAAATTATCAGAAAGTGTAAGGGAATAAAAGATGATGGGCAGAGAAGAGGCTTGGATTTTATTTACCTGTGAGATGTGAGGATCACCTGATTGATTAAATGTATTAATTTATTGGTACTCAAAGTGTGGTCTGTGGATGAGCTGCACAGACAACTGGCAGCTTGTTGGGAATACAGACTCTAAGGTTCCATTCCAAGTATACTACATTACATTTTTTTACAGTATCTCTTGGTAATTTCAATGCATATTAAAGTTTGAGGAAAAAAACTGTATCAAATTATCTCAAGCAATAATATGTATAACTGAAGGAATATTGATCATGCATCAAAAGTATTTTTAAAATAATAGCCCCAGAGGAAAATGAGAAGAGTCTATTCCAGTATTGTTTACAGGGGGATAAAGTCAGTCTTCAGAGTGTGTCCACTAAGAAAGCCATCCCTCCCATGAACTCATTCTCCATAAGCGTTTCTCCAAAAAGAATGTATGCCTATCATTATACCTGTCTTAAATAGGTGAAGCAATAAGAAATCAATAAGCCCATTTACAACCAAAACATACTTGTGACCAAATATGGGCCCCTTCTAGCAATGGTAAAAGCTCATATCAAATAATAACCTAATTATTTGATATGGTTATTTTTATTTTAGCAAAATCCTAACTACAGTTTCTTCATTCTTCTTAAAGACTCAGAGAAGAGCCTTATTTGATAATCTGATGAAAATCTCCTCTTTTAGTAGATTGAACAAACCTTGTGTGGTTCTGTCTACCCCTGGAACTTGTCACCCTAGTTAAATGAAAGTTAGAAAAAACTCAAGTCTATAAAAAGTGTGATAATTAGACTTTCAGTGGCTTGGTTTTTCATGCTTTCTTTATTCCTCTTCATATAGTCATCTTTACTTTCAGCATTGTCATTATATCTTTCTTTTCTTCATCCCTCTCAGACTCCATCCTTCCAATTCCTTCTAAACCATTAATACAGTATCCCATAAATATCTCTTTGTTTGAACTATTGTGGGATCTTCATACTTAGGAAGTGTAAGAATTTCCCTTGTACAGTCTTCCAGATTGGCCACAGCTTCATTAGAAAGCATAACTATGATTTTCCTTGTACCTGGTGAGATGAGGAATTAAGGAATGTCAGTGGGTTAGGATCAAGGAATAGAATGTCCTTTTGCCAAAAAACCACTGTAGAAGTTCCAAATAGAGCAAATCTTTGTGTCAGACCCATATCCATTCACAAGAAACAGCAGATTTTCTTTTGATCATCTAATGGTGGAAATACCCTGCATCCTGGCTAGCAGTGAAGAAATGTTGCTTCAAACTGGATTACTCATGCCTCCTACCATGCAAGGCTGCCTGTGTAAAGAACTAGCTCAAGATTTTAAAAGGAGGGATCAAGTGTCTTTGAGAGTATTTGGGGGTCTGACAAAGAACATTCAATTGCAAGCTAGAGAGGCAGAAAGCTAGACATGGGTTCTGCCACTATCTAGCAATAGCAGGTGAGTTATTTCATGTCTCGAACGCTCATTTCTTTAACTGCAAAATGAAGAACTGGATCTTGAAAGTCCTTTCAAACTAGCATCCTTTGTTTTATAGTTCATCATGAAAATTATTCCAAAGGGGAAAACCCCAGTTGCATTTAAATGAAATAAATGAATAGAATAAAAGAAGAAAGAGGGTGGAGTAAAGTGTGGGATGAAATTGTTCCAAACTGCTTGGTAGAATGAACATACAGCTATTGCTTTATGAACAAATGAGATCAATTTAACTGACAAATTCCTGCCATGCTTGTGGTCTATGGGAGTTCTAAGTCAGGCAGTCTTTTCTCCCTGGCAGGTCAGAACCTTGCCTGCTAATAGGCTGAATTTCATCAGTGAGCTTGGAATCCCAGAGAATGTAAAGGGTGTTTGGGAGACATGGTGTAGACTCCTAGGAGCCTTTACTATTGAGGCAAGTGTTCTCTGTTCTATTTCACAGAGCAGTTTGACAGCCAGTCCACAAGCACTGAACATGGAACTTGCTTGTTCTCATGCTTTCTTCTTGAATGTCAGGTGGGAGTGGGATGAGAAAAAAGAAGGTATCTGCAAGAGCTGTAAAAAACCCCAAACAAATCTTGCACTTTGATAGAAAATTGAAATTTTACTTTCATAATTTCATTCTTTGAGTCTCAAAAAACAGAAATGACCAGGAAGGGGCCCCTCCTCCCTTTTTTTTTCTTTCAATGCAATTATTTTAGAAATATTATTTTGCAATGCTGATTTTAAAACTTTCCCACTTAACTGCTCTTTCATTTCTGCAGGGCCTGAGCAACTCCTGAAGTTCAAAGATCACAGTGCTTTACAAGGCTGCTCAGTTTAACTTGATTGTGTTCACACAGAGCAATGAACTGTAGTATTTCATGCTCTTTCAGAATGGTAACTGTTGGCAGGGCAAAACTATTGGTAATCCTTTCCACAGCTGCAAAATAGCCTCTGTGTATCATATCACTAAGTTTAGTGGCAATCAAAATGCACAATATCTTCTCAAATCTACATTTAATTGAATTATTAAGACTCAAAAATCAAGATGACCAAAGTTTTACATGCTTACATCCAATGATCTTATTTATAGAAGGTGCAAATTTAATGCGTTAGTAACATTGCATGAAATATGCATTGAATTTAACTAATCTCATCTGACAGTGGTTTATTTGGCTAGGACGCACAGTACTATACATGTGCCAGGAAGATTGCTATTTAATAAGCGGAAAAAAATGGAGCTCATAAATGTTTGTGGAGGACTGGAATGTTCTACACTAAGACAAAATTTCAGTGATGTATTATTTAAAAATTATAACAACACTTTGGAATTTGAAATGTCTGATGTACTGTGTACTCTAAAACTATATACAAATATCCTCTGTTTTGAGACAAATCCAGTAGCTTGTCTTTGCACTGCTACCCAGAGGAGTTAAAAATCAACAAATGAAAAGGACAAACTTCTCCACAGCTAGGTTCTTTAAGTCAACATTAGAAGAAAATTATTCTGCTGTAGGATTTCTCCAGAAGTTTGTATTTAGAGACTGTCAACCAAAGGAAAACAATAAAAAATTGCGGGAAAAATCTTAAGTGGCCAAGAGAGATCCTTGACTAGAAATCACTTAGCAAATGGGCTGAGGATGGGATGTTAGACAGCAGCATTACACATGTTTTCTTGGTGTAAGGCAGGAAACACAGCATCTCTACATGTCTCATTACTTAAATGCATGAAAGTACCAAGTGGAACAGCTGGGTTTTTTCAAAGCTTTTACCCTTCAGTTAAAGTAACATGTTCTAAAGTTAATTGTAGGTTGCTTTTAAATATAGTGTGAGGGGTCTCCAACTTATGATTCTCCTTTTCTTTATTGCAAAGGCAAAAGTAGTAGTACTAATAGTGTATGTGTGTTGAAAATTTTTATAAGTTCATATCCTGATTATGATACTGATGGTCTTGGGAAATTCATTTTTAAAAAAACCTTTTTTTAAGTTGTAGATGGACACAATACCTTTATTTAATATTTTTTTTTTTTTTAATGTGGTGCTGGGGATCAAAACCAGTGCCTCATATATGCTAGGCAAGCACTGTACCACTGAGCCACAACCCCAGCCCTTATTTTTTTAATTCTATTAATGCTACTGAGTAATTCTGCATTCTTTCTTCTTTAAAATATTCTAGTTACTTCTGACTTTTTATAACTTTATTTTTTTTATTTATCTATTTATTTATTTATGTGGTGCTGTGGATCAAACCCAGTGCCTCACATGTTAGGCAAGCACTCTACCACTGAACTACAACCCCAGCCCTCTCTATTCTTTATTAATCTTGAATTTTTAAAAAAATTTTTTTGGTTGTAGATGGATGCAATACTTTTATTTATTTTTTTAATGTGGTGCTGAGGATCGAACCTGGTGCCTCACACGTGGTAGGCAAGCACGCAATCACTGAGCTACAACCCCAGCCCAATCTTGAAATGTTTTTATGCACTTCATTCTTTTTTTAATATTTATTTTTTAATATTTATGTGGTGCTGAGGATCGAACCCAGGGCCTTGCACATGCTAAGTGAGTGCTCTACCACTGAGCCACAACCCCAGCCCCTATGCATTTCATTCTTTTAAACAATCTTCAGCAGAGCTTGATCAGAAAAGGTGGATAACCCAATCCCATCTTTTTTGTAGTCTAATAAAAGATGTTTCCATAAAAAAAAAGGCATTAAGAGTCCATTAAGATCACTGCACATGTCCAGGGGAAGATAGGCAAAAGATATGCTCCTTAACTCTCAAGAGTTTATAACTTCATGACAATATAAAATTACATATAATTTTATATTTTTTATACATAAAAGTCATACTTTTTATGATAAGAACATTTAAAATCCCTCTTAATGATTTTTCAAGAATACAATGCACTTGAGGAACTTGAGACCCGTTGCTGAATATTGGTTCTTCTCTCCATGGCAGTTCCTGAGACCTGTCCCAACCATATTATTTGTATCAACAATCTCAATGAGAAGACCAAGAATGATGAGCTGATGAAATCGCTGTATACCATTTTCTCCCTGGTTGGCCAGAACCTGGATATCCTGGTGTCATGGATCATGAATATGAGGGGCCAGGCCTTTCTTATCTTCAAGGATGTCACAAGCATCTTGCACTCCATGAAGGGTTTCCTTTTCTATAACAAGACCAGGTGCATGCAGTAGGCCAAGAATGATTAATATCATTGCCAAAATGAAGGGCACCTTTGTGGAGAGGGACCATAAGTAGAAAAGAGAAAGCCCCAAGAGCCAGGAGATCCCAGCGGCCAAGAAGGCTGTCTACAGACCTGTTCTGGTTATGCCACCGAAGACGCAGGAAGTCAAAATCATGCACCCCATGCTGAACTAGGCTCCCTATATACTACCCCATGGCATGATACCACTGCCAGGCCTTGCACCAGACAAGATTCTACCAGAGCCATGCCCCCACAACAGCTTACACCAGCTTATGCCACCTGTCCAATTTTTTCCCAAAAATCCACCAAATCATATCTTGTTCCTTACTACATGCTATCCTGCTTTTCAACCAGTTCCCTGGCTTCAAGGAAGTCCCCAGGCAGCATGACATTGCCTTTGAGGAGTTTGACAATGAGATACAAGCAGGAGCAGCTCTGGATGTCCTGCAGGGCTTTAAGATCACCTAGAACAACACTATGAAGATCTCCTCTGCCAAGAAGTAAAATCTTTTCCCCAGGCTTGCCCTCACCCCTGTTCTGTGGCTGCCCTTCCCGCTTGGCTCATATCCTGAAGATAAGTCCCCAGTTGGAAGCCTTTTCAAAGCCACATGAGTGCATGGTCACCATACAACACTGTAGTCAGAGTCTGTTCCCAGACCTGAAACCTTGCACCTGGTGCTTAAGGCTGGAATTAAAGTATGTTTTTGAGGTTGGTTTAAATATATTTATAATGCATTTTTATTAATTATATTCACCATATTGTATGATACATGTCTTGGATTTATTCCTCCTAACTGGAATTTTCTATCCTTTGACAACCATCTCCCCTGTCCCTAGTAATCACCTATCTAACCTCTACTTCTGTCACTTCAACTTCTTTAAGACACACATGTAGCATCATGGAGTGTTTATCTTCCTGTGCCTTGCCTATTTCACTTTATACAATGACCTTCAGGCTCATCTGTGTTATCACAAATGACAGGACTTTCTCTTTAAGGCGGAATAATATCCCATTGTGTATATATACCATGTTTTCTGTATCTTTTCATCTACTAATAGACACTTAATTTCATTCCATACTTTAGCTATTATGTATAAAGCTGTAGTGAACATAGAAGTGCAGATATGTCTTTGGCATACTGATTTCATTTTCTTTAGATGTATACCTAGGAATGGCATTGAGTGATCACATGGTGGTTCTAATTTTATTTATTTACTGAGGATTTCTAGACTGTCTTGAATAGTAGCTATACTAACCCATATTTCTGCCAAGGGCCCCTTTTGTTCCACATCTTCCTCAATGCTTGTTAATTTTTGTCTTTTTGAAGACAGCCATTCTAACAGATGTGTGAGAGGATATCTCATTGTGGTTCTAGTTTGTAATCTCTCAAATAAGTGATGCTGAGCATTTTAAAATATAAACATTGGCTATTTGTCTTCCTTTGAGAAATAACTATTTAGTCCCTTTGCCCATTTATAATTTTTTTTGCTATTGGATTGTTCAAGTTCCTTATACATTTTGGATATTAACCCCTTATTAGATATATTTCTCCCATTCCCTATGTTATCTCCTCTTTCTGTTGATTGTTTTCTTGGCTGTATCAAAACTTTCAGTGTGATGTAATCCCATATGTCTATTTTTGCTTTTATTGCCTGTGCTTTGGGTTTCATTTCCAGAATATCATTTCATAGACCAATGTCATGGAGCTTCCCCCCTATATTTTAATCTAGTAGGTTTTACAGTTTCAAGTCTCATGTTTAAATCTTCAATCCATTTGACTTGATTTTTGTATCTGGTATAAGATGAGGGTGAAAATACATGCTTCTGCTTGTGAATATTCAGTTTTCCCAGCACCATTTATTAAAGAGACTTTCTTTTCCCTATCAAGTGTTCTTGGCATGTTTTGCAAACATCAATTCATCATAAATGCATGGATTTATTTCTGAATTTATTTACTTATTTGTCCCATTTATTGACATCCATTATTTTATGTGTCTGTTTTAGCACCAGTACTATGTTGTTTTGATTATTATACCTTTGTAGTATGTTTTAAAGTCAGGTAGTAATGATTCCAGTTTTGTTTTTATTGCTCAAGATTGCTTTGGCTATTTGGAATTTTTTGTGATTACATTATACATTTTAGGATTTTTTTTCTGTAAAAAAATACTATTGGAATCTTACTTGTTTTTAGATATACATGACAGTGGAGTGTAGTTTGACATGTTATACATACATAAAGTATAACTTATTCTAATTAAGATCCCATTCTTGTGGTTGTATATGACGTTGGAGTTACACTGGTTGTGTATTCATATATGATCATAGGAAAAATATATCTGATTCATTCTACTGTCTTTCCTATTCCCATCTCCCCTCCCTTCTCTTCATTCCCCTTTGTCTAATCCAACAAACTTCTATTCTTCCTCTCTCATCCTCCCTTTTATGAGTTAGCATCTATATATATCAGAGAGAACATTTAGCCTTTGGTTTTGGGGGATTGGCTTATTTCACGTAGCATGGTAATCTCTGATTCTATTCATTTACCAGCAAATGCCATAATTTCATTCTTCTTTATGGCTGAGAAGTATTCCACTGTGTATATATGCCACGTTTTCTTTATCCATTCATCTGTTGAAGGGCACCCAGGTTGGTTCCACAGCAGGACTATTGTGAATTGAAGTGCTATAAACATTAATGTGCCTGTGTCACTGTTTTGAGCTTTTTTAAAGTCCTTTTGGAACATACTGAGGGATGGGGTTCCATTCCAAGTTTTCTAAGGAATCTCCACACTGCTTTCCAGAATCTCCACACTGCTCCATGACATTGGTCTATGAAATGATATTCTGGAAATGAAACCCAAAGGTTGCACCAATTTGCAGTCCCACCAGCAATGTATGACTGAACATTTTCCCCCACATCCTTGCCAGTATTAACTGTTAACTTTATTCTGATAATTGCCATTCTGACTTGAGTAATATGGAATCTCAGTGTAATTTTAATTTGCATTTCTCTAATTACTAGAAATGTTGAACATTTTTTCATTTGTTCACCATTTGTATTTCTTCATCTGAGAAGTACCTGTTCAGTTCCTTTGCCCATTTACTGATAAGGTTATTTGGGTTTTAGGTGTTAAGTTTTTTGGGTTCTTTGTATATTCTGGAGATTAATGCTCTATCTGAGGTGCAGGTGGTAAAGATTTTCTCACATTATGTAGACACTTTGTTAACATTTTAGATTGTTTCCTTTGCTGTGAAGAAGCTTTTTAGTTTGATACCATCCCATTTATTGATTCTTGATTTTACTTCTTGCACTTCAGGAGTCTTATTGAGGAGGTTAGTTTCTAAACTGACATAACATAGAATTGGGCCTACTTTTTTCTTCTAGTGGGCACAGGTTCTCTGGTCTAATGCTTAGATCCTTGAACCACTTTGAGTTGAATTTAGTAAAGGGTGAAAGCTGAAAGAGAAGAAGGGAAAACTATCTCATTCACAATAGCCTCAAAAAAAGTAAAATACTTGGGAATCAATCTAACAAAAAAAGAGGTGAAAGACCTCTACAATGAAAACTACAGAATGCTAAAGAAAGAAGTTAAAGAAGACCTTAGAAAATGGAAAGATCTCCCATGTTTTTGGATAGGCAGAATCAAAATTGCAAAAATGGCCATACTACCAAAAGTGCTATACAGATTTAATGAAATTCCAATTCCATTGTGCAATTGGAATTTTAATAGAGATTGATTTGAATTTTCAGATCACTTTGGATATTATGGACATTTTTTTTAAATTTTTTATTGTTGGCTGTTCAAAACATTACATAGTTCTTGATATATCATATTTCACACTTTGATTCAAGTGGGTTATGAGCTCCCATTTTTACCCCATATACAGATTGCAGAATCACATCAGTTACACATCCATTGATTTACATATTGCCATACTAGTGTCTGTTGTGTTCTGCTGCCTTTCCTATCCTCTACTATCCCCCCTCCCCTCCCCTCCCCTCTTCTCTCTCTGCCCCCTCTACTGACATTCATTTGTCCCCCTTGTATTATTTGTCCCTTTCCCCTCACTTCCTCTTGTATGTACTTTTGTATAACTCTGAGGGTCTCTTTCCATTTCCATGCAATTTCCCTTCTCTCTCCCTTTCCCTCCCTGCTGGGAGCCATTAGCCAAGTAGGTATGACAATTTCCTTGCCAGCGTACCCCATGTTGCAGTGACATTGAATGTAGGTGACCTTGCTCAAGGACCAAGGCGGTTTAGGGCGTTCCCGGTTTAGGTTCCAGGTTTAAGGTTTAAGATTATTCCTGCTGGGAATAGGGCGTATCTTGCTGCCTGAGTTCCCCTTGAGTTCTCACGGGATTCAGACAGTATATTTTGGAGATAGAAGCCCAGTGGAGGTGGATTTGGGCAGAGAACGGGGATTTGGGCAGAGAACGTGGATTTCCCCAGAACGTGATTGTAGACGGCTGGTGTGAGTTCGGGAATAAAGAGTTGCTGTTTGAATCTACAAGCTGTGTGGTGGCTCGTGATTGTGTGCCCAGCCAGACTGCGGCACCTCCCACCTCTCATCCCTGTTTAATGTTAATCTTCTTCTCATGCTCTTCGACCCTACTCTGTTCTTAGTTACTCTCCTTATATCAAAGAAGACATTTGGCATTTGTTTTTTAGGGATTGGCTAGGATTTGGGATTCTGTCTCAATGGACATTTTAACAATATGAAATCTTCCAATCAATTAACATACTATATATTTCCACTTATTTGTGTCTTCTTCTTTCATCAATATTTTATGGTTTTCAGTGAATGGATCTTTCATATCCTTGATTAAGTTTATTCCTACATATTTTATTTTTTGCAACTATTATAAATAACATCATTTTCTATATTTTTTATATCCTGCAACTTTACTGATTTTATTAGGTCACAATTGTGTGTGTGTGTGTGTGTGTGTATCTGTCATCTTCATAGTGTTATCTATAAAGATTTGCACCTAAGACCATGTTATCTGCAAAAAGGGACAATTTAACTTCTTCCTTTCTTATTTTTTCCTGTTGCCTAATTTCTCTAGCTAGTGCTTACAGTACTATGTTGCACAGAAATGGTGAAAATATTTATCCTTATCTTGACCCAAATCTTAAAGGAAAACCTTTCAAATTTTCATAGCTGATTATGATATGAGCTGATTATGATATGAGGTTATGAACAAATTTTGAATTTTGTCAAATGCATCTGAGATGATCACTGGGTTTTTGTCCTTCATTTTGTAATGCAGTGTATCTCATTTGTAGATTTCTGTATGTTAAAACATCTTTGCATCTCTGAAATAAATTGCATTTTATGATGATCAATGATCCTTTTGATATTATATTGAATTCAGTTTGCTAGTATTTTGTTGAGAGTGTTTGCCTCTATGTTCATCAGGGCTATTGGCTTGCAATTTTCTTTACTTGAGTTTCCTTGTCTGGCTTTAGTATCAGGGTAATTCTGGCCTCATGAAACAAATTTGGAAGTGTTCCCTCTTCTTCAATTTTATGGAAGAGTTTTGGAATGATTACAATTAAATATCCTGTAGAACTAAGCAGCGAAACCATCAGATATTGGGCTTTTCTTTGACAGGAGACTTTTCATACTGATTCAATCTCCTTGCTCATATATAGTTTGTTTAGATGTGCTATATTTTGTGATTCACAAATTAATGTTTCAGGATATTTTATTTCATGTTCCAAAGGAGAAAGCAGGTTTTGTTTTTGTATAAGATAGAAGCATAAGGAATATCTATTCATGCAGAATTATTTTATTACCATACCAACTTATAAATAAGGTAAATAAAATTCAATGTTGTAATCACATCAGATCCAATTTAGATATACAGTTGTAAAACCCTTGCCACAATAAAGAAAAAATACACTTCAATCCTCTCCAAAAGTTTTCATGTGCCCCTTCACTCCCTTCACCCTTGCCATAGGCAATTGCTGACCTGTTTTCTTCCCCTATAGATCACTTTTAATTTTCTAGAATTTTATGTAAATGGAACCACAGAATATATACTGTTTTCTCCTACTTCTATCCATTCAGCATAACAATTTTGTGACTCACTCATATGGATGTTTATATTAATATGTTCTTTTTTATTTCTGAGTAATATCCTTTTTATGGATATACAACAATTTGTTGATCCACTCTTGTTTTGATGGACATTTGAGTAGTTACTGGCTGCCATGAAGCATTGTGTACAAATCTTCATATGAGGTTATGCTTTCTTTTCTACTGAGAATATTCCTAGGAGTAAAAAGTGAAACCATAAGGTATGTGTATGTTCATTTAGGACAGTGCCAAAATGTTCCAAAGAGGTCCTACCAATTTATAACCCCTTCAGTAGAAATGAACATTTCAGTTAATCCACATCCTCAACAACACTTAGTATGGCCAGTTTTTAAAATGTTATATATTCAAATATTTAAGGTGTGGCATTTCATTGTTAACTTGATACTAGAAGTCCTATTAGTAACTACTGCTCTGAATAAAGGCCCTCTTAGCTTCACGTCCAATTAGCCCCCAAGAGTTTAATTAAGAGGTATGAGAGTATGTGTTGCTTGCTTCAAATGCCTCTGACTGCTTATTGGATAGGCAATTTTACATAGATATATAATGAGAGTAATTACAGTCAGGCATGCTTTTTTTCCTGTCCTAAATTTTGTTTATCACAGATATGCCTTTTTTTTTTTTTTTTAGGAAAAACACTACGCCCTTGTTTCTGGTATGCCATTTATATTGGGATGGAAGCTATACAGTCTAGCTGTCCAACCCATGATTATAGTAGAGATCATTAGTTCAACAGCTCTACATAACTTATATCCCCATTTTCAAAATCTCTCTCACCACTGTCCTAAGGCAGCCAATTCCAATTAGTTATTAAAACAGGAAATAAATTGTATTTGCTTTCTGTATTTTTGGTTAGTGGCAAAAACTTTCCCAGTAAGTTGTACTTTTCCAAATTTTACAAATGGAATTGCATTCCTATAAGATAATAGTCAATGACGAAAGCAATAAAATATTGAGGCACTTGTCAGTGGTGCTTTGGAATACCTACCCTACTCATATTCTCTTCTGTCAATGTGTATTCTAAATTTTTCAAGGTTTTCTAGGCACCATTTTTGGTCATAGAGAAAATTAACTGAACATATGTTGTTAAGAAAAACGTACATTTAGACAAAAACAAAGATTCTTTTTACAGGGAAAATACTTCTTTCCAGTCTGCTTATTTAAGTGCTGATCTGGAAGCAATTTAGTAAATCTATTGCATGTAAATTATAATTAACTTTGGACAGAAATCATTTATTTTCTTTAAAAAGAGGTAGATAAACTCAAGGACAAAGAGATCATGTTCAAATCTTAATCTCAGAGTTAAATGAGGCAGAAACAGAGCCAATATGTGGTGCCAACTATATGTATGTGCTCGACTGTTTAAATTGCTGTTACTGTCTACCATGCTACATTGTTATTTTACAATAACAAAATCTTACACATTTATTGCTCAGAATACTCAGTATTATGAATATGATCACTTTAATTTATTCTGCCAATCACATAAAACTGAGGTGAATTGAAATTACTATACAAGCAAGCACCAAGCCTGAAAATGCGACTTTTAAATTCAAAGGTTGTTAATATGAGTGTCAGTGAAATTTCTTAAATAAAACCAACATTAACCATCCAACAAAATAGATGAGGCAGAAATTAAAATTCTGCTTATGAAAAGAAATAGTGGTGCTTTGGAATACCTACCCTACTCATATTCTCTTCTGATGCTCATAGCTTTGGCTTAGTGAACAATGGACCCTACGTTTCCACCTCTCCAGCCTATAGATGGCTAGAGAGGTGTCAACCATTTTCAATCCTGAGTAAGATAAGTAATAAAAATTTAAAGGAATAGGTGCGGGAGGCAGGACAGAGGCATGGAGAAAAACAAAGATGACTGAACAAAAATATAAATAGAAGTTGTATCTTTCTTTCTGCACATCAAGGAATTTGAGATCACTGATTTTTTGCCTGGGTAATTCCTTCAAGGATGAGGTTTCAAAAATTATTCCTGTGCAAAAAAGCAAACATCTGCTGGCCAGTTTCAAGGCATTCTGTCTCTATTGGGGACTATACTGGCTACATCAGACTGAGCACTAAGCATACCAAGGAAATAGCCACAGCCTTCCATGGGATTCATAATCCTGGTTGAGCTTTTCATTATCTTCTTTTCTATCATATTTTCATAATCATCAATCTCACAGAACCTGTTTGTTAGGTGAAATGTATGTCCAAATTTACTCTTTTCTCCTGTTCTGGACCTCAGTTCCCTTGTGTTCCTTAGGCATTGCCTCGTTAGATACACATCTCCCCATTCACTCTTTTTACTCAGCTTTTATCATTAAACCTGTCTCTCTGGAGCTCCCACAGCACTGCATCTTACTACCTAGGGCCTCACTAAATTGTTGAGCCTTGCTTTAAACTTGTAATCTTCCTGCCTCAACCACCTGAGCTTCTAGGATTACAGGCATATGCCACGGCACCAGGTTGGTTTTTTACTATTTTTGAGCACTTGATGTAAGGTTATATAATTAACATGTTACCTGATTCTCTAGATTCTTATTTTTTTTTCTTTCCCTTCCCAATTAAGAATTTTGACAGACTCGGATGTACTCATAATTTCACACCTCTCATTTGCCCCTCTGCCTACTGCAACTGCCTTCTACTCTCATTCCATGATGCTCCTCTCATTATACCCTTGATCTCCAAATTGCCAAGTACAATGTCTTTTATAACCTGAGCAGAATCCTCCTCATGTACTCCACCAGATTTATTCTCCACCCTCTCCACTCTGTGCCTTGCTGAGAGAAACTGACTTATAAGAACTACATCACCAGCTCTCCTTCCTCTGACATCCAATTGGATTTTTGTCAATAAGAGGCACCACAGGAGACCAGAAGATGGTATATGCTTCCCCAGTCCCTTCTTGATACACCATGTTTTGGCAGCAACCATGTTTCTGCTACAACCTACATTGGGAGGTCTTCTATAAGTACCCCTGCAACCCATTCTATTCTTAGTTACACCATTTGAAGAGGCTAGAGGTTTCCTGGGGCAAATCTGGTTGATTCAAGTTCTTATTATAATTATCTTACTATTGTATAATGTATACTGTATATGTATAATTATCTTACTATTGAATTTTGTACTGTTAAACATCTCCTCCACCACGATATTCTCTAATGTTTTGATACTGTAAATTTTTGATTCCATTTTCAATCTACTTTGTCAGTTCTTTTTCCTCTGATAGTTTTTTTTAATTGGTATTTTTGCAGAGCCTGGATCATATTTTCTTCATATTTTCACTAGGCTATCTTGATCCAGTACCCTAATTGCCAAAAGCACAATGGTTGGTATCAAATAGGTACTCAATAATAGTTTGCTGTTTAAGTGAATTAATGCGTGTGCTGATGACCACCAACCTTAACCTCTACCTTGGGTCTCTCCCATGTCTATTTATATGTGTTTCTTATTCTCCTCTAAATAACACCACTTGGATACCTCACAACCTTCTCAAACTTGACACACACACAAAACTGGATGAATTTATCTTTAAGTCTGTGTTCTTTTATCCTCCATATTATCTAACTCAAACTTATTTACTGAGCCACTTAACTCAGAAATATAGAGGTAATCCTACACAACCACCTACTTCTACACATTGCTCATTAAATCTTGTTGATTTTACCATACTAATTTCTTATTTTTCCGTATGTTATTCTCCCTCTGCTATTCTCATCATTAAGGTTTTGGTGGCCTCTTATCTGACTAATGTGCAACATTTTTTTTTTTCTTAATCTGGATCTTGTTGGCTCCTCATTCCTTCCCTAAGGATTCTTCCAACAGCCTTCAGGCCAATCTTTTTATGTCATTTCTCTACTTAAAATAATTTAACAATTCTCATTTGCATGGCCTTCTTGATAGGCTTCCTACCTCACTTTCAAGTATTTCATCTTAAACTTCCAACAGGCACTTCACTTCAAAAAACAACATTACCTATACCCATTACAACTTTCTTTCCATATTTATTCTTCAAATTCTTCACATAATCCAAGACAACTTAAAAGTGACTTCCTCACTGATGTCATTCTTTGTAACTTCCTCTCCTTTTCTTGTTGCACATAGTTCTTTGTATTCGTATTATAAACCTGAACATGTTGTACCCAAATTTTTGTAAGACCTTGGAAAATATAGTTTGGAATCTTCAGTGCCTATCACCATGTCTGCTGTGTGTGGAGTTTAATAAATAATCATTAAATGAATTGATCTTTAAGTTCCTGCTATTTCTATTCAGAATTACCATTCCTTTTATATTAGTCTAATATAACTGATGCTGTATTGATGATGTTTTAAATCTGAAGTCCTTAGACACCTGGAAATATCTGAGCTCACTGAAAAAAAAGAGTTATAAAAATCCATTTATCAACTTAGGAGTGATACTGACAAATTAGAAAATGTTCCTAGTGAATATGACTGGAATAGTGAGGGCCTGGAAATCTATATTAAATGAGAAATGGTTTTGAATTATGTGTGCTTCATGTAGAAAAGAAGAAAGTCGTAAGCAGGGGCATCATATGAACCTTCACATATATGAAGAACTTTTCTGGGAAGAAAATTAAACTTCCCCAGCTTCTCAGGGGGTCAAGCAATAATTGATGTACTATAGTATCATTCCTGTAGGAAGACTGTAGCTTGATATCAAAATACACGCCACTGTCATATATATCTAAAAAGAATGAATAATAAAATAATAAAAGAACAAAAAAGCAAAACTTTGACAAGTGGCACTGGATAATGATTTGACTGTCTTATGAAGTGGATGTTACCTCAAGGCAATTTTTTTTAACAAAAATACCAAAATGTGAAGAAGAATGCATTGTTATATACAATACTTAGGAATAAAAAAATTAGTGATGGGTTTATTAAATACATTTGAAAGAAATTGACTCATGACTCATTTAAATGAATTTGGGAGGTAGTTGACTAATGTTTTCATAACTTTTGTCTAGACTAGAAGCTTAAAAAGCACACCTGTGACTCCCAAGCTTCCAATAAATCATGTCTGGTAAGACAGCCTTTATGTACAATAAAAAATTCATCACCCACAATACCCACAACTATGAATCTAGAGACTAAGGATGCTGAGTTGTCACTGTTAGGATCCCAAATGCTGTTTCCATATATGTCTCCAGCAGATCTTCCAAAGAGCTTTTTGGCTTTGTGTTGGTACAGAATGTATGTTCCAAGAGTGGCTCAAGGAGGGGCAATTGTGGGAATGAATAAAAGTTTGGACCATCTGTTAGTTTCCACTCCATAAAGTTTCACCACCCTTCTTCATAAATCAATTCCAGGGGCCCTGATTCTTTTTCTTCTCCCCTGCCACTCCTACCACATTTGAGACTTTGTCACTTTCTCGATTTAACACTTGGGAAAAAATGTTGTTCAAGCTGCACTAGTTTATTCTGTGTGTTTTTAGCTAAAGTGCAATACAGTTCTTCCAAATTATCTCACTGGGTAGATGTAACCATTTATTGAAAAACTCTTAATCTAAGTTTTCTATAACCTAGGAATTAATAAAATAATCCTTTAAAATAATTAAAACTTTTGTAGTCATCCTTAAGCTTTAGTTGCTAGCAGTTAAAAAAACTTTATTGATTAAATCATGTTGGCTCTCTCTGGTACATATCACAGAGCTAAATATCTCTGGCTAAAATAGCATTAAGAGTCTGAAGTCTACAGACTCCACTTCTCCAGGGCTCTGCCTTTGAATCACTCCTTAGTTCCACAGGCAGCTCTGTGACTTGAGAGATGAGACAGACATGCAAATAACTAGACAGAAATTGGGAAAGGTTAAATTTTTTTTTAAATATTGATATATTAGTTTTAGGTGGACACAGTATCTTTATATTTTATTTTTATGTGCTGCTGAGGATCAAACCCAGTGCCTCATGCATGCTAGGAAAGCGCTGCACCACTGAGCCCCAGCCCCAGCCCAGGAAAGGTTAAATTTTATTAGGAGTTTTGGACAACATCACCAGATTGGCATTTGCTTTATACACTGATAAAGTGGCATTTTGATAAATGTACAGAGAAAAAGAATGTGAATAAAGGGAAAGTTGGAGCAAAATTCACAGAAGCTTGGAAGTAGAAGTGTGTTTTCAGAGCAAAGACACACAAAAGGTGCACCCTCTGTCCTTGTTCCCTATATTCTTCATCTCTGCTTCACTCTAGAATGTTGCTTTGGTGAGAGTGATACAGCACAAAACATAGAAGGTTCACAAGTTACAGAGGCTTTATCTCTGCTCTAAATAAGCTTCCAAAGAGGAAGATAAGACTAGTAGAATATAGGAAACGTTAACATATATATAAAAGCCTTACTTACTGAATCCCAGGTCATTCACAGGTAAAAAATGCATTAGGCCTCCCAAATTAGCATTGATAATTTCTCACCATTTCTTTTCTCATAATCTCTGAAATTTCTCGAATTAATAACTCCAGATAATTAAAGATATAACCAAGCTGAAGCTTCTTAGCTCTACTATAAATTGAAGGGGCTGGATTAGCAGGTCATGAATGTTTTCTTAAGTTATAGTAGTGTTTGATTCTATATGTATAAATATAGTCAGTACATAATATCTTTCCTTTCCTTTTTCTATTCTCTGTCTTCCCCTTGTTTTCTATCTTCCTCTCTCTCTCTCTTGCATACATATAGCATAAAAATGACATATACGTTTTAACAATAAAAAATCACTTAATCCTAATTTTTGTCCCTAAGTGAACATTTTTATAGTATATTTATAAACAGAGTACAATAATTAATACAAAAATACATCATATGTATATTGTGGGTGGCACTGTTACAGACAAAATGTGATTGTGAAGCACTTATAATATAAAATGGTTAATGACAAATGTGGGTCAACATCACTATTCATCCTGAAAAGAATATCAGAGACAACTAGAAGATATAATAGAATGCTTATTTCAGTAGCCTCACTGGGCTCATCAGAATTATCCTTGCCCCCAAAGTTTAGGCTCAAAGCAGCAATGGTTAGAGTGTCTAGAGATTTCATTCTAACAAAACTGACCACCCCATAACAATTCCTCAGTCCTTGCAGAAAAATGAGGTAAATGCTCAAATCCCTTGGAGAAGTTCCTCATGGTGATCCTGAACTCTTAGGGTCCTATGGGATTTTCAGAACTATCTTCAGGAGTTCAGGGTCTTTCGGGACTAGAGTTAGCCCAGGCCTCAGACAGACCCTGAAAAACAACTTCTACTTAGAACTCTACCCATCCTGATAGTGTCCAGTTACACTGAAGCCCATACACTCACAAGAAGTTCTATTACATGCGGTTTCTTAATGCCAAATGTTAAAAAGGAAAGTGAGAGCTGTGGAAATGGAGAGTCAGCCCATGAACCAGGCCATGGAAAGTCCTAGAATGGTGGCAAAACCCAGGGAACAAGCATCTAAGCAATCCATACAAACAGAATCATAATGTATATTTCATAAACATAATGATACTTAGCTTCTCTTAAACATGTTGAATGTTACTAATTCATTAAAAGTATTTGGATAATTTCACAATAGGAATAATAAATAACTTGATCTAAATTAACAGCAATTGACTAGACTTTACTAGACTGTTATATAATGAATTATTTCTTGCAAAACAACATAGTACCTTCTATATGTTAAAAAAATTCATAAACTCCATAAAAACTTTATTCTAACATCTGTAAAAATTTATAAAGAAGAAATCATATGGAAATCTTCACTCAGTAAATCTCAGTAGCAAAATACTTGGAGATATCTTAAACTTTCTGACTCTGGGTTTTAACAAATTTTGTTAGTATATTTTAGTACATTGGTTATAACATATTCCTGGAGAGATACTTAAATTGTACCAGAGGAAAACAGAGAGAGACTTTCTAATCAAACAAACCACACTCTAAACATGCTCTGAAAGTTAAACTAAGTAAATTTTATAGAATCTTTGAATTAAACTAGCCTTTAATTAAACTAGAACTATTAGTTCTGCAACGATTAAATTATGTGTTGTCAACGTTTCCTTTAACTCCTTACATTTGGAAATTAATAACTTGATCAGAAAGTTTTACTTTTAGCTAAAGTTTGATATGAGATGACTATAATTTAACTTTAAAACTCATAATAACAACTTTACCTCAGATACAGTCAAATAGAATTTTCTAGTAATCCAGATTTTATACATTTTGTCAATGGCATCTAGTTCAGATTTGAATTGATTAATTCTAGGTTGTTAGAATTTAACATAGGTTGTACTAACATGTCATTCCCACAAAAACAAGTTTAAAATGCATTCAAAAAAATTTTTATGTTTCCTTTAGAAGTTTGTACACAGAACTTGGAAGGTAACCACAGAGGGCAAACGTATTACATATACAATGATTATAGAGAAAAACACATTATCAATTTGTTATTTCAAAGTCATAATGGATGAACTATGAAGAAACTGTCTTTGAAGCTTTTGTTTAAAAAATAACACTATCATTTTAAGAAGTGAACATGATATTTGGAACAGATTACTATAATTTTAAAAACAGAACCAATTTTAAACTTTAAATTATAAAATTATTTTAAATGTTTATGGCTTTCTAGGAAATCTATATTTTAAATTGCCTGTGCATATATGAATAAATTACATATTCCCTTAAGCAACAATTATAGTGAAGTATTAACTACATGTTTTAAACTGGTTTAATAAGAACTTAGATAAAATAGGGAATAATGGAACTATGCCCAAAGGCAAAGAAAATTATTTTTCGACTTCTGCCTGTTATTACCACCATGATAGACTGACTTAACAGTAACTATTAAATACTGCCTTACAGAAATATTAACTTAAAATATTTATACCATCTTATAGTGTCATTAAAATAGTGACTTAAATATCTAAATCTTATAAATCTGGTAATTAAATTTAAAACATGGCTGCCCTAAGTTCTGAAACTATAAATTCAGACAAGTGTGTGAACCATCTCAAATCATTCATAGAATGTTACCTATATATGAAAATGAGATGTAAAGTTTGTGCCTCCTTCTCAAGGTTTCCCCAATGTCTCTTGATCATGTAGTTCAATTATTTAGCAATTTGGGGGGATTAATTAAACATTTTAAAAAGAAAGACCCAGGAAGAGATTGTAAGATATCCCATACTAAAAAGATTATGTGGTTTATGCTTGACAAATGTGAAGTGACATCTGCTGGGCCCTTTTGTAGAATCAGATAAAGGAATTGGTTCATCAAAGAAAAAAGAATCCTTACCAGGAACCAATGAGAGGGAAAATCATCATCTAAAAAGGAGCAGGGCCAAGTAAATGTTTCACAGGGCAAGGCTCACAGGAGATGAAAGGGGATGATTTTTGATTCATCCTATGTATACCACAGATAAGGAATCCTCCAGATCAAAGCCTACCAACATAATGGGAAGGAATTGAATACAACTAGATTTTAAAACTTCTGTCAAGAGTTTATTTTTTTCTTTTCCACATTTTTTGTTGGCACATTATAGTTGTTCATAATGATGGGATTTGTTTTTACATATTCATACATGCACACAATATAACTTGGCCAAAACCACTCCCCAACACTTCCCACCTTCTTCCCCTCATTCAATCTCCTGGTTCCTTTCCTTTACTGACCTCCCTTTGATTTTCATGAGGTTCCCGCCCCCTGCTTTCTTTCCCTTTTTCCTCTCTAGCTTCCACATATGAGAGAAAACATATGACCTTTATCAAGTGTTTAATGGGCAATAATGAATACATTGGCTGTATCAAGTGATCTTTAAAGATCCTCTCAGCTTTACTGTTGTAAATATTATGTTATGAAATAAGAACTAAGAGGACTTGTTTACTTTCAAGTTGGTATTTCCAATGGGAATGGTGAAGAGTATATCACTTTGCCTCGCAATAATAAATGAGGCTATGACAAATGGCTGGAATGTAGGTACTTAAAAGTTTTTCAAGAATTTCTGATACTATTTCAGGCAAGATTCCATAAGTTTTAACATTTATAAATGAAAATCATTGGGGAAAACATTCAGTATTTTAATATTAACTGGTCAATGAGTCTATTAAAGTGTATGAGCTAAATTTCAAGTATTAGGCTCAGATCTTCATAATATCTTCCTCACAATGTTGCAGTTCTCTTCTTATAGGTGTAGCAAAGAATTAGTAGCATTCTAATGCTACTAATTCTAAAGCACAGATTTGTAACTTTGTTTTGTGAAGACTCATTTGTCTCTTAATGATGTATGGCTCTTGGGCCTCATCATTCTAGGCAAAGGATAAATAGATAAATAGCCTTAAAGAGATATTTTGCTTATTCTGCAGAGAATCTCTGACCTGGCCTTCCTTAGATATGTAAATGTTCAGCTAGCAATGCCATTGCTCTGTCAGAAGATATGATAAAACACTATTTTGAGGATTTAAAAAAAAAAAAACTGCCTCACTCAAGTGTGAAATGAGTCAGGTACTTGGGAAAATATGGTCAACAAGGAAGCCCTCAAGTTCTTTTACAGCTGGATGATAAAAGGGAGGAACTAGTTAGTGCCTTGGTGAAGGATAAACTGGACCTTTGGACTTCATGCATGAAAGAGCTTAAACACTGCAGACTGGGGAACAGCTGGAGAAGGTATTTACAGTTCATGAGGAGCAATGTAGAAATTACAAACTCATAAGCCCACAGATGCTAGCTAGACAGGTGTATTGTCTGAGTGACTCGCACTAGAAGACTTGTCTCATCTAAAAGGGACAGCTGCTTCATGGCTCCCTACAATGACACTGGTCTAAATAATTCCATGAGGAAGTATTTAGACCAGAACTGCTAGACTTTCTAATACTTTAAAAGAACCCAGAAATCCAAATTTTCACATCAAAACTGCTTTTAAATGAACCCAATGAATTTTAGATTTTATTAAAGCACAGGGATAGATTCAGCCAGAGAGATTTACATGCCATCTCCAGTTAAAGGGAACACTTTGGTTACAAGTGACTATCTATACAATGGAACTAGCTTCAGGGGTAAAAGACCAGATCTTCAATACCCTAGAAAAAACTGGTGCCATAATTAACACAGGGTTTTAATTCACACAGAAGTTTTTCATATATTACATAGTGACACCTCTAAACAGTCTACTGTAAGGGAAACTACAGAAGAATGTTTTGCAGAAGGAACCCTCTGGTTCCCTTTCAAAGCTCGCAGAGCCAATGTTTTGTTTGCTTTCCTAGGGTCATGGACCTGGGTTCAAGTCCCCTCCCTCAGGACTCCGTCTCTGTCCTTATCTTATCATTTTCATTCATACTCCCCCTGCAGTTTTTGGAGGTGATAGACAATGGGTTGAAGGATAACAAATTAGGGAGCCGGAGAGGAGGGAGTCACATGCATAGGGTAAGGCCTTTATTTAACTTCTATTGGATTAGATATTGAAGGCAAAAATCTTTCATAGTTATCTTCTAACTAGCTATTCCACACTTAGAAATCTATATATTGTTACTTGACCACATGGACCAAGTCAAGGCAGAAAAAGGAGTGAAATATATGGCCTATGTCTTGCATATGAATATTTTGAATCATAAACTGTTATACTTGGTCCAATGGAGACAAAGCTTATACAAGTCATATATAGGAATATCTCATTTTGTGGCTCCCTGGAAATGGGCTCCACCTTTTATTATGTAAAACTATTGAACTCAAGCACTTTACATATTAAATAAGACAGTAAAAATATATGTACAGACCACTGCTCTTTAAACATTTTGGTTATGCTGAGAGTTTCCTATTAGAATAGGGCATATTAAAATTAAAAGAGGTGCATTAACTTGTATATGATGACATCTCTTATAATCTCAGAAATATGTCCTCTAACCATTTTTTAACCTATTATATTATGCACTCTTGTACTCTACTATGTAATACTCTTCACTCCTATGGCTTCAATTATTATTTGTATGCTCATGGCAATCAAGTTTTTCAGCCTTTGTCCCACACAACAAACCACTCACTAGATTATTCTTGACCTACCACATACTCACATAGCTCACTTTTATTCAGTGTTCAGACTACAGTAGTATTTTCTCTGAGGAATCTACTCCAGCCTCCAAAGACCATTTCTAATATCTTTCCCATGTACTTATCTGCTCTTATCACTGAGTTTTTTCCATCTTATGTTTATTCAATCAATAACTATTGAATGCTAGGTGCTTGGAATATAAAGGTAAGTAAGCACAAGCAAATTATGTGCTAGGAAGTGATCTAATGTAGAAAAAACAATTAAATAAAGAAAAACATAAAGTTACACAATGAAAATAAGTACAAAATAGAAACATCATGCTGCGAGAGAATAACATGGGTATTTCAACTAGCCAAGGAGGTCCAGGAAGGAACCATAATAAGCATGAATTTGAGTTAACTGGGTAAAAGAGAAAGAAATAGAAATCTCAGCAGGTTGAAGAGTAGGTTGCCTGGAAACTACTTGAGGACTGGCACAGTATCTTATTTACAATCATATCGCTGACATATATAAAAGTGCCTGACCCACATAAATATTCCATAAATAATTGTCAACTCTAGACAATTGTCAACTTATTTACAATCATATTGCTGACATATATAAAAGTGCCTGACCCACATAAATATTCCATAAATAATTGTCAACTCTAGACCAACATCAATATTCAAGTGGGTGCTGTAAGATGAGGGATTACCACCAACAGAATGTTACAATGCTACTCTAGGCCAGCGTTTATGGAAGTGTGATATACGAACTAACATCTGAGCTCCACCCCAAATCTACTGAATTTCTGTGAGTTAGATATGAAGATCCATATTTCTAGGAGCTTCCCCAACTAAGTAGATAATTTTGGGAAATCATTGGTCTTAGACAAGAAAATGGCAATGAAAGGCTTAATTTTTTTAATGGTGCTGGGGACACAACTCAGGGTCACTCTACCACTGAACTATATCTCCAACCCTTTTTAAGATTTTTTAAGACAGGGTGTCCCTAAGTTGCCCAGGCTGACCTCAAAGTTGAAATCATCTTGCCTCAGCCTCCAAAGTAGCTGGGCTTACAGGTGTGCACCACTGCACCCAGCAACACAGGAAATGGATTCAACTTTAGCCAACGGTTGTTAATCCAAACAACAGGTTCAGTTATCTTGCAAAGGTTGAGAAAGATGTCAACAGAGTCCCAACTATGTGAGCTACAGATTCATGGCACACTTCAATATGAAACAATAATTTGCACTCATTAATAGTTAACATTAATGTCAACAATTGGAGACAACAATATCCCATGCTCCAGGCTGAGTAATCTATAAGATCTATGTGCATTTAAACCTCACAACAACACTATAACATAGCATTTTTATTACTCTCAAATTACAGTTAAGTAAACTGGACCACAGAATTATTTGCTAAGCTTCCCAAGATACACAATTAAATAAGGCAGAATTTTATATAAACCCAGGCAATCTATCTCCAACTGCAATCATGGAGAACCTTACACCTGTAGACTCAGCTCTGATTGGCAAAGTAGGAATCAGCAAAATAGAAGACTACTTTGGATCAGTCAAATCTCCTGGTAACACCTGCATTACTAGGAGAGGACCCATTCTAGTCCAGCTTTCTGGACCAAGGAAGATGAAGGAAGTGAATGGCTCCTGGTGTATTGAAATCTTTCATGACTTTTGGAGATGTCACTCTTTCATGCCCAGAGTCAATTGTCAATGACCTCAGAACACTTACCACTTCAGCTTACCACTGAGTAATTTCCCTAAAACAGGAAATTAGCTCCATCTTGTTCTCATACCCCAGACCGCACCAAAAGAAGACTGCCTGCAGCCTCTTGCTGCTGAGGTTTTTCATGCACAAGAGATATCAGCAACATAGGCCAAGAACAAATCTATTCTGTGAGAAACTCGTGTATGCATGCCAGGACAAAAAGTGAGAGTGAGGGTCTCATACTTCCATAAGCCTCACATCTCCTTCCAGTTCTTCCTTTCTCTGCTCACAAGATCCAAAGTTAAATCAACAAAGCTGCTGAGTAGCTGACCTCCACCCAAGAAATAAAATTCCAGTCTCCCTATTTCTCTAAATCCTCAATCTTTCTTAAGCAATTGTCTTAGATCACTCATCCTTGATAGAGAATATTGGAAACAGCCCTCTCTCTCCAGATTTCCTTCATGGACATGATCACTTCCAAAATTTAATGACTCTTGTCCTCCCTTGGGTCTATTTTTACATTGACTTGAAGGAGAATGGGTAAATGTGGTTGTTAGTGATAGAGTGGGCTTTATAATTAAGCAAGACTTACAAAAACAGTGGTTAGCCTGACTTCAATATGAAATATAAAACTTCTAGAAACTTTGCTATTCAGTTTTTGGCTTTAACTTTATATATATTTGTATTGGGAATTGAACCCAGTGGAGCTTAATCACTAAGTCACAATCCCAGCCCTTTTTTATATTTTACTTAGAGACAGGGTCTCACTGAGTTGCTTAGGACCTTGTTAAGTTGCTGAAGCTGGCTTTGAACTCATGATCCTCCTGTATCAGCCTCATGACCTGCTGGGATTACTGGCATGTACCACTGTGCCCAGCTTTGGTTTTAGCATAAATGTAAGGAAAACAAGAAAATACCATTTGATATTATCTTACAAGAATCATCATCTCTAGCAATCAGAGAAATGCAAATCAAAACTACTCTAAGATATCATCTCACTCCAGTCAAAATGGCAACTAATATGAAGACAAACAACAATAAGTGTTGGTGAGGATGTGGGGGAAAAGGCACACTCATACAATGCTGGTGGGATTGCAAATTGGTGCAGCCAATATGGAAAGCAGTATGGAGATTCCTTGGAAATCTGGGAATGGAAGCACCATTTGATCCAGCTATTCCTCTCCTTGGACTATACCCAAAGGATTTAAAAACAGCCACTATAGAGACACAGCCACATCAATGTTTATAGCAGCAGCACAATTCACAATAGCTAAACTGTGGAGCCAACCTAGATGTCCTTCAGTGAATGAATGGATTTAAAAAAGTGACATATATCCACAATGGAATTTTACTCATAATTAAAAAAGAACAAAATCATGGCATTTGCAGGTAAATTGATGGCATTGGAGAAGATAATGCTAAGTGAAGTTAGCCAATCCCCAAAAGACAAATGCCGAATGTTTTCTCTGATTTAAGGAGGCTGATTCATAGTGGGGTAGGGAGGGAGAGCATGGGAGGATTAGATAAATTCTAGATAGGGAAGAGGGATGGGAGGGAAAGGGAAGGGGCAGGGGATTAGCAAGGATGGTGGAATGTGATGGACATCATTATACAAAGTACCTGTATGAAAACAAATTGGGTATCAACATACTTTATATACAAACAGAGATATGAAAAATTGTGGTATATATGTGTATTAAGAATTGTAACGCATTCCACTGCTGTCGTGTATTTAAAAAATAAAATAAAATCAATTAAAGATAAAAAAGAATTTATCTTGTGAAAAATACCTCTCTACCTTATTCCATTTTTTATCAGTCCATGAGAGTTTATGGTGATAAAGTGAACTGTATAAATTAAAATTTTTTAAAATTTTCTGTTACCTAAGTATCAACCCAACTATGAATGTAGACATGTGTATTATTGGATAAAAATTGCACCAAATCTGCTCTTGCTAGGAATAGCTCCAATTCAATCGTAGCTCAACTTCTCTCTGCAGAATCGTGATTCCATCACATCCTTTCCTCATTGTTAATTTCAAGCAGACTCTGCAATACATATCCCATATGTGTTCTTTTGTTTAAATTCTGGAAAAAATGTTATCTAAGGAAATATTTTAGAATATAAGTTAAAATGATAATTTGAGAAATTGGATTTAGTCTTAGATTGGAACAATCACAAAAGGAATAATAGAAAATGAGACAATTAGGTTATTTTTAATGATAACATTCTATAGGATTTCTGTACTCTGTTGTTTTTGTGACATTTGAATTTTAAAAATATTACATAGATAGAATCTATACAATAAGAGGATTGTTTACTGACAGAAACAACTGAAGAACATGTAAGAAGAACATGTATGTATGCAAAAATAACCAGAGGTACACATACAGCTCAGGAAAGGGAGTAGTCAGGATAAAGAGTTGCAGCATTATGCTGAGGCCAAGCTCCACACTAGAAACAATGAGAAGGTCACTATCTTGTCTACTCAAAGTTTCTTTTATAAATATTTCTCCAAGACCCCCACTTTGCAATAGAGTTAGCCTTCACACAGGAGAGGAGTCTGGAGTAAACACATTTTGTGTCTTTTCTAAAGTTTTCTAGTATAAAACCTTTCTCTTTCAGTGATCAGTGGTGGTTCCCACTTGCCCTCTGTTCCAAGTGAAGAGCATGAAATTGAACCCGTTTGCTCCCATGCGGACAACGCAATAACATGCCTTAATGAGTGTTTTGAATGTACTTGATTTCAAGTAGGTGGAACTCTATTTAGTTCTTTTTTATTTTAGTTCTTTTTAAAACATTTCTCTCTATTTTGATCAAACACACAGAAAACCTTGAAAATATATGGTAATGACTTTCTTGCAACATTTTGCAAGAGATATCTAGGAAGTAACATATGCCTAACACTTTTCTATTTAGTCATCAGAAGTTTTCATTAAATCTAGCCAAATAGATCTGATAAACCTATTTCAGTTCCATGATGAAAACAAATATTCCTAAGTAAAGGCACTGGTATGACATTGAATTTTCAGAGAATACATTTTAAATTTGACACTAAGAGCAATTTTGTCCCATAAAACTCGAAAAAGAAATTTGCTTACCTTGCTGACTTATTTTCAATGATTTATAATTTTACAAGCAGACTTGTAATTGTAGAAATTTATAAGTGTATGTACTTCTTGAAATTATATTTAATTATAGTTATAGGAAACACTGGTAATTAAGCAATTGAAATATAATTTCCTAAAGTAGTATAGGTTTGTTCTTGCATCCTGGAGATTTGAATGGGCTTTGGTCAGATAGCATTTTCCTCAGGCACTACCTAGAAATACTATCTTCGAAAGGAATCAAACTTATTAATCTACTAATCACATTATTTAAACTTACTTCTTGATTTTTTGAGACTTTCCCAAATTTTCTTAAATAATGGTCACTTCTATAACTCCCAGAGTTGCATAAATAACCTCAAATAATAAAAAATTATGGTTTTAATACACATGTTAAAGTGCAAAATATCATGTCCTTCAATTTATGACAATATTATCAATTTAATGTTAACTTTCAAATTCTAACTTTTTACTCATGTTTTTAATAAAAATCATTTGATTAAAATATGTTATGAGTAAATATAATTTTTTACTTTGATTTTAGGGTAGTAAAGTCATGGTTTTATTAAAATACAGTGAGTAAACTGAAATATATTTACCCTTTTTGCATTCTTGTAATATTTGTGATTAATTTCAAATGAGATCAAAGAATTGGTTTAACTTAAAAGGTAGATAATACCAAAACAATAACAATACAGAATCCACAGTGGAATTATGTTTACAAAGTACTTTTACTTCTGTTAGAACATTTGATACATCAATTATCCCTTAGAAGAGAACTAGTATGTTAAGGAGAAAGTATGGGTTTCAGTATCTAGTGGATCTCCATATAGGCAACTTAACTAAATTCTAAGCCTCAGTTTCTATAAATAAGGATGTATTAAAGTAAATTATATTATATGTATATATAAATATGTTAAATGAAGTCCACTACTGTGTATAGTTGTAATAACACTAATAAAAACATAAACAAAAAGGGGAAAAAAAGGTAACTTACAATGTGATTGTAAGAAAAATCAAGATGATACAGGTAATTCACTTAGCAGGTATAAAATCCCTGGCACATAGGTAGGATTCAAAATACCAAAACTATCATTAATATTTGTAGTCAAAATATCTGAATTCCTATTTCTATAATTTGCTGAGTTCCAGACAATTCAAGATCCTCTGCCTTGCATACAGGGTATTAATAATATCTGACTAGTCTTTGGACGAGTTGTTTTGAGGATTAAATGAGATAGTGTCTATTACAGTAAAATTTTCAGATGAGGAAACTGAGAACTACTAGTTGAAAGTAAACTGCTCATTGTCATAGTACTAGGAAGTAGCAGAGCAAGGACAGGTAATCAAAGCTTTATTCCAGAACCCAGGACTCATTTCATTTTATCACACAGCTGCCTCTCATAAAGTTTTAAAGAACTTCCTTTGCATAGGCCAGGATTAGTTTCAGAGCATGGGGTGGGATTAAACCAAAAAAAGAAGTGAAAGAATCTCAGCTGCTGGGGTGAAAGGTTATGGGAGTGGTGAGTTAGGACAGATAACATACCAACCAGTCTGCTTCTAATAATAGCCTTCCGTCTAGTGAATTCAATGTCCTAAAGTCAATCTTTGACTTAATCATTCATAGTTGTTCTTCCAAATCCCACTATCTTTTCCTTTAAAATATTTCATTATCCACACACCCTTCCCGCTTGCATAGATGCCACTGTAATATAGCTTTTATTGCTCTATTCCTGCCTACAGCAAACACCCTCCGTCTGCTATCCCCTTCCTCTGCCAAGTCACTCTCAGCAATACTAATCGAGAGTTCTTCCAAAGGTATCACTTCTAAGATTTATGAGAGCTGGGATCTGCCAGTGCTGTGCTGGAGCAGGCTCACACCAGGGGAGAAAAGGGACTATGAGCATTTCTTCTCAAACTTCACATTTGATCATGTTATGTGGATAGCCTGAAATTGTTCATTCTGGGTGTATTTATGCCATTGAAATCAGCAAATACTATAAATTAGGGCTTTCCCCAAGGAGCCAGTTCTTAAACATGTAACAGCAAAAATCACACAGTAGTCACTCATTATAGGCACCATGCACAGTGTCTGACACATAGTAGCACTCGATATGCATTTGCTCAATAAATTTAAATCATTCTCTAACTCAAAAATCTTACTTACCATACTTATAGTCCAATTTCTCGCCTAGCTTTCTAGACCTCCCTGACTTGGTTCTTCTCTATGAAGTCAATATTGTTGTCATTTTTTTTTTTTTTTGTAAGACCAAATTCCAGTTAAGCTGGCACAGCCAATCTTGGTGCTGGCACAAACTTATCCTCATTCCCCTCCCCCCACCACTGTGTTTCATTTCATGCTCTTCCTCCTACTTGGAAAGATTTGTTCTTCTGAATTAACAAATCCTACTAGTTCCTATGATCAGAATTTCACATCTTCCTTAAGTTTTCCGTCATTCTAGGGCCTTCTGAACTCTATAGTCCATTTAGTTAGCTTTTAATTATTTTGTATTGTTTTATTTCTGTTAGTTTTATTTTTGTAGCTATATCACAGACTCCTTGAAAGCAAAGTCTACATATTTTTCTAATTTGTATTTCCACAAATAAGGTAATATGTATTAAGACTCAAGAAGTTCCTCCAGCCCAGTGGTTTCCAAACACTTCTCCATGATCTTATGCAAATCATGCTTCTCAGATACATTCTAGACTGCTTCTCTTGGAGGCATTTGGTACACAATCCTTCCCCATCCCCATGCTCACTGTGCTCAGTGAGAAGAGAACCCTTGAGCTCCACTTCGTCACTGGCCAGCTCACCCAAACTGCAGTCAAAGGCATAGGGCAATCGTTGCTTTGACTTTCAAAGTTTTCCCAGAACACAACACATCTAAGTGAAATAGTATTTTCTATATTAAGTTATAAAAAGTAATATAGGAGGATAGCAAAAAGTTAGATGAATGAGCTCTACTTTGTGATATAGAATTAAATATGGATTTCCAAATTAACAATTTTCAATAAATGACTAAATAGAGAACAATAAAATAAAATTTTTATATTATAACATATATTTAATAATATTTTTGCACTGTGTTGCATATTTGTATGTGTGTGCATGAATATTTTTTCCTGATGAGGTCGTTTTTATTATGTACTTGAGTCCTTACACATTTTTTTGCTGGTAAAATGATCTTTGTTTTATGAAATGATGGTGGTAATTTAATATAGTCTTAATAGCTTTATTTGCAAAATTAAAATTGGTAACTCAATGATTTTTTTTCCTACATCCATCCTCACAAAATCTTAAAACTATATACATATGTATATATATTTATGTGTGTGTTTGTATTAGTCCATTTGGGCAACTACTATAAAATTACCATAGATTATTTTATAAATAATAGAAATTTATTTGCTTATAATTCTAGAAGTGAGAAGTCCAACATCAAGGCATCAACAGATTCAATGTCTAGTGAGATTTTGATCTCTGCTTTAAAATGGCACCTCTCACCGTGTCCCTACATGGAAGAGAGAAAGAATAGTAATTGATATTGCAAAAGGAACTGGAGAGCTCTCTTCAACTTCTTTCATAAGGGCACAAACTCTTTCATGAAGGTGAAACCCTCAAGACTTAATCACATCTCATAAGGTCCTACCTAATAATACTATTACAAGAAGAATTATGTTTTAACATGAATTTTGCGGTGATGCAATATGTATATGCAGTAAATATGTATGTGCAATAGAGGGTTAACTCAGGCTTGGGATGTCCAAATCTGGTACAAGTCTTTAAGACTGGCCCTCAATTGTCTCCTGGATGATAACCTGTAAGCCCTTGAAATATCTTGCCTAATAACAATGTCTTTGTATACCTGGGTTTGATTATTTATCATCAATTACATTACTAGTTGACATTTTTTTCTGTGCCAGAAAATTTCAACTAATATGTAATTGATGATGAATACCTTTTTTTGTTCACTGGGTCCCTATTCCATATCTGTTTGACCTAGAGAAACTGTAAACTGAGAAGCTAAGGTTGGTTACTCCATGCCATATGACTGACCCCCAATACTAACCCTGGATACTAATCCTGAACACCAACACAAGTGAACTTCTTTCTTTGGCCACACATTATAACTGAGAGAATTAAGTGCCGTCTGCTGTCTTTGATTTCGCAGGGAGAGGATGCCTGAAAGCTTGTACCTTATCTCTCCTAGATTCTACCCTGTGTGCATTTTTCCTTTGCCCATTTTAACTTGTAACCTTTTGCTATAAACTGCAATCAGGGACATGACTTAAATCAAAGAATACTGATTCGTAGAACAGAGCCGAAGCTCTTGGCCATATAGGCTATGAGAGTGGCACCTTCTGGAGGTATTTAATACAGTGGACTTACCTTAAGCCAATTTGCTGGGAAATTGGGCACTTTGAGAAGTTAAAGGTGTAATAGAGGGATAATAAGAGGTTTGCAACTGGGATTATACATTTATCTGCAAATAAGATTCTACTTGTAGTGCAAAAGGTTAGGTGTTTACGTTGTTGTTTGCTAAGTAATTCAGAGGATACAAAAATGGATCAGATCATGTTTCTGCCCTCATATTCCTTACAATCTAGTAAGAGAGAAAGGCCAATATGCTACACACTGATAATAATTCACTAAAGACTGAAATCTACCAGGCCATCAATTTTAACTCAAAACAATGCAGCAAATTCATCATCATTTTCTGAGAGACAGAACAATGATGTAGCTGACAACACAGATGGGTGAATTTGAATCCCAGCTTGCAATGCCAAAATTTCCCATGCGTTAAATGTGGGTAATAATAATTATATCTACCTCTTAGGAGTGTTAGGAGATGTAAAATGAGTTGATATTTTGAAATGTTTATTTAGTACAAGGTCTGTCATGTGGTAAGTGCTGAGAGATAACTTGAAGATCTATTTTCTTCCTGGTCTTTTTTTCTTTTTCTTTTTTTGTACTAAGGATTGAAGCCCAGGAACACTTCACCACAGAGCAATTCAACTACTCAGACCTTTTTTTTTTTTTTTCTTTGAGACTGGGTTATACTAAGTTGCTCATGATGGTCTCAAAATTGGATCCCCCGACTCAAGCCTCCAAAGTAGCGGGAATCCCAGCTACATGCGTGTACCATCACACCTTGTTGCTTTACCAATTTTTTGTTGGTGGTGTTACCAGTTTATCAATTCTTAACCTTGTCTCATACATCAGAAAACTATTTACATTGTTTGGTCTCATTTGAGGAAAGAACAAGACAAAAACAAAAGAGGGTAAATAATCTGTATTATATCATTGCTTTTCTTATCATGAATAGAATGAAAATTCCCTCAGGATGCAGCATTTCTGGTTCCTGGGAAACTGTAAAACTAGAGTTACTTCACTTCACAGAAACAATCACGTGCAAATATTTTACGAAGTTCTAACCAACAGGTGAGGAAATTAAAGCCTGTTTGGAAATTAAAGTCTGTTTGGAAAAGGCTTGAATTCTAACCTAAATTTAATTTGCATCAACTGGATTGGAGGGATTCAATAAAAACTGGAAATTTCAGGGGCTCACAAACAAAATAAATTCAAAATTTAAGTTAACCTCATAATTGCCTTCTCCTGTCCAAGCAGATTGAAAGAATGAAGCACAATTCTGAAATGCAATGACATTGAGTTACCCTGCACAAATACTTTTAGGAATTGGCCTAGAGTCTAATCAAAAAAGCATTGGAACAAAAGAAAGACTTCTATATTTGTTATATTTTCTTTAATCTAATTTAGTGGCAAAACCAAGACTCAACATTTACAATAATCATGTACATACCACTGGGATATTTAAAGGAGCAGTAGACCTTTTACATGTTGAGATGGTTATAGTTTATTATTTACTTAAAAATAACATAGTAGCCATTTTAAGTTAACTTTTCTTACTTTCTATCCTGTTGATTTAAAGCAGACTTTTCCTATATAAGCAAGCAAAATCTTAATGATTAATTGACAGCAAGAAAATTTAATCATGATCTCTTCTCCCCCACAAGAGGTAGCAAAGATTAAGCCTTTAAGCCTACATATTTCATTTAGGCATGACTCCTTAGCTGTTAAAAAAAAAAAAAAGCCTTGGAAATATTTCCAGATAACACCCTTCACTGGTTTCATCTGAAGATACCTGAAAATGCTAAAATAAACTGTCCAAAATAACTTTTCAGAAATTGTGATCAAATCAAATAGCTCTATTTTTATAATATCTATTTTAAAAATTAGGACAAAAAATGTGATTCCATGAAAGCACAAAATTACCACATAAAAAGTGAGCACAATTTCTCATGTTTTTACTTCTTAAACATTATAAAAAGTAGAACGATTTTAAAAATTGCTTGATTAACGCTAGAGAAAGGAGAGAAAAGGGAATATAAAACACAAAAAAGGCCTGTGTGCCACAGTCTGGCTGGGCAAAATAACCGGGGGTGGGGGGGAGAGT
>NW_025999960.1:10320796-10350249 GCF_001458135.2 Marmota marmota marmota
AGGGGGGATAGTGGAGGATAGGAAAGGCAGCAGAACACAACAGACACTAGTATGGCAATATGTAAATCAATGGATGTGTAACTGATGTGATTCTGCAATCTGTATATGGGGTAAAAATGGGAGCTCATAACCCACTTGAATCAAAGTGTGAAATATGATATATCAAGAACTATGTAATGTTTTGAACAGCCAACAATAAAAAATTAAAAAAAAAAAGAAACTGACAAATATATTTAAAACAATGAAGAATACACAAGGAAAAGAATGCACAAAGAAAAATCTAATCACAGTGGCTGTTAGTGAATTCAACCAAATATTTAAGAAATAATAGCAGTCTTACACATTTCCAAAGAATAACAAATTGAAAACACTTCCCAACTGATGAAATTTGATAAGGAAAAAGAATGATGGGAGTTGATTTTTAAAATAGTTTGTGGGAATATGGACATAAACTTTAAAGATGCATACAATTTTGGAACTTTTAGACTTTTTTTAACCTTGTTTTGATCTTGAATTTTAATCAGAACTCAAATAAATTACTATTAATGTGACTCAATTTTTTTTTAACCAATGGAAGGTGGGGTTGGCAGTAATTCTAGTTAATTCAGATCCATGCAAATTCATTAAATCAGAATTTGAAATAACACTCTATAACATATGTTAGATGCTTTTCTTCCAGCTGCCTTTTAACTTCTCCCCTGACCATGGCTTACCCTCTTCATGTGAGCATGCTCAATCACCTTTCTTCTTCAGAACTCTCCTTCACCCCTGCAGTTTCCTCTGCCACTCTATTCCTTTTCCCTGACCATTAGGACTTAAAAAAAAAAAATTAACCTGATCTTTTGTCGCTATTTTTTAAATTTGCATTTTCTCTTTCAGCCTTAGCAATCTGATTTCCAACCATACCTTTCTAATCAAAGTGCTCTCAGAAATTTCCCCAATGAATCCCCAATTGCCAAATGCAATGGGAGCTTTTTAGTCTTTGTTTTACTGGACTTTTCTGGTGCATTTAACACTGTCAACATGGACTGCTTCTTGAAACAGTACTCCTTTGACAACCTTGACAATAATCTCTTCTGGCTTTCTAATCAGTGTGTTTCTGCTGGTTTGGATCCTTCCTTTTCTAACTATTTCTTATCTTTCCTTCAGGGGCCCAAGGAGTGTCCAAATTATAGATGAGTACAGCATCAAATAAAAATAAAATAAAAGTATTGTGTCCAACTACAACTAAAAAAAAACCAAAACTAACAGCTTTTCAGAAAAATCTAATGAAAAACAAATTTATGGCTTACACACATGAAGTAGAATTATTTGAATATATTTTGAAATCGATGTCCTGTTCAACTTTTTAACATGCAGTATTTTTATTTAGCAAAATAATTTGCACATCCATAATTGCTATAGAAAAAGCTTTAAGAGACATTTAAGTTGGTTAAATATTTCCACCTATTTCACTATGAATGTACCTATTACCAAAAATTAAATAGTCTAGAAATAAAATCTAACATGTACTAGTATGTTGCCAGAAATTCTGATTTGTTGAATTTGCCTGGGTCTGAATCAATTAGAATTACTGCCAACTCCACTTCCATTGACTGAAACATTTGAAGTAATTTTAAATGCATGATGAGAAGTCGTATTATCATCCTTAAAATAAACAATAATATTCAGAAAAGGTAATGACCACAAATTTAATCTTCTCTTTTGCTCATCTTTTGAAAATTTAAGAACTGCCTCTGAGTTTGTTTGTTTGTTTGTTTTGTTGCTTTCAAGATAAATCAGAATTTTCAGAGTTCAGAAGATAAATGACAAGATTAATAAAATATATGTTACTCTCCCTCAAATCCCCAAAGACAATGCAGCTAATCACCAGGGCTTCAACCTCATACACAATTCAGAGACTGGGATAGATTCTTTGTAGAAGAACTTCACTATTGGCTCTTTCTACATGGGAAATAAGAACATAATTGTAATCTCCACCTAATAGCCTAAAGCTTTCCCCTTACTTTGAACTGACTTAAACTACACATGAATTTACAAGTCGACAATTAAAAGGAGAGTACAGAATATGGGCAAAGAGAGTACTGATCCAGATGTTAGAAAACTACAACTTTCATAAGTACCTGATAGTATTTAAATTAACTTGTCCTTTGGTTTAAAAAAAATGATAAGTTTTTACATTTGTCAAACACTTGTCTTACATCAGAAAAGCAGTGTTCTTTACCTCACTGTAAACTGATAGTACATTTTAAATTCTAAATGTCCCCTCAAATTAAGGGACAGCTATTTTATTAAAGTAACCATTCATAAACTTAACATATATGATTCTGGTAAATTCCCTGTTTAAATTGAGTTTGGCAAATTTACAAAATAGGAAAACATATGTTGAATTCACCCAAACAAAGCACTTCTACTATTTGTCTACAAATTATTATCTCTCACGGGTATTGACTCCTTTCATAAATTATAGCCTGATTAATAATCTAGTGCACCACAAAATTAGAGAAAAACATACCAAAGAATTTAGTATGTTTATTTAAAATTTTTAAATCTTTCTAAAAATAATTTTAAAACATTGTCTAATAAAAGTTATATTCTTTATTCTTTAGTTTGGCTTTATCTCTAATTATCACATAATCCTTTCATCAAATTGATATAAGTTATTAAGGAATGAAAATTTTCTAAGTAGGAAAAAACTCAATGAATGAGGAGAAATTTGTGTGGAAAAGTTACTCTACTTGGAAAGGTATAGCTCAGATTTGTAAATAAATTTTTCTGTTATGAAGGACATAAAGTTATTAAACTGAAACAGAATCTATAACTCTTTCATTATATTTCAGTTTTAGGTAAAATTTCTTCACCAAATATGAGGCCATTTGTCAAAAACAATTCTTTCTTCCTACGTAAAATGTCTAGCTGCCCTTTGGGTCACTGTGAAGAATGGGCCTGAAAAACACAAATATGTATGTGCATTAGCATATAATCCAGTTCTAAGAAAGAGCCCGCTAATGTCAATTCCTGTGAGTCTTCATCTAGTGGAGAGTTTTGCAAAACTGATGGTGCCTTCTTTGAAAGTGTCTTCGTTCATAGTCACAACATAAAGACAGAATAAGGGATACCATAAGAGTGCATAACATATCTGGCTGAAATAAATTTGAGCATTTTCAATTGGTATCTTAATGTCTGTTTCCCATTAATGATAGAACAAAGTACTAGAGGCAGCTAGTGCCCATGCCTCCCACCACCCCAGTTCAGCCCTGTCAATCTTCACTGCAACAGATTTTTCTATTAACTGACATGAACAGAAGTCTCCACCACGCCTGTAACCCTAGCTCTCAGCTATGACTTTAAAGATCTAGCAGAACCAAGATAAGATGAATGAGGCAGGAAAGAAAATTGAATCACATTTTCATTTTGTTGACCCTAGTCTGGACCCACTTCCATGCCAGGTTTCTTGTCTGGCCTTTACCATAGATCATCTGAATTTATCTGAGTTTCTTCTTGTTACCTTACAAACCTCACACTCTCCTCTTTCTGCATCTTCCTGGTTGCAATACCACAGCCCCCTTCAAGGAAAATCCCTGTCTCCTATTAAAACTGTCTTTCTCCATCCTCATCCTCCTCTATTTCTTCCAAATTGTCTAATGGAGAGAGAGAAAATCCTGAAAGCACCAGCCACTCCCCACAAAAATAAATACATTTTAACAATAATTTGGTATAGAGAAAAATAATATTTTTGGTCAAAAAAAGAGAATTACATTTTGAGACTGGATGAAAAACTGAATATCTTCCCCTCCCTTTTTCTGCACTTGTACTATTATTTCTTTTTTCACTCCTCAGATCAGCACATTGCCACAGAAAAGGTTAAGTGCCCAAGTGTGACCCTCTGTGCAACTTACTGGGTATATTTTCTAGGACAAGTAATTTAGTCTTCCTATCAGGCTCTCAATTGTACATAGAATTACAAAAAAATGCCTAACTCTTGAGGTTGTTGTATGGATCACACATGAAAAACATCACAAAAATGAAAATTTCTCCTTCATTATTTAGTTAATTCTATTATAAGCCCTAGCTTTCTATTATCTGATTCTAACTTATCAAACAATATTTTTCTAGTTTTAATCAAAGAGCACATTCTCTAATGCCACATTTTAAAATGTGTTGCAGCTTTAACTCTGTACAGTCGGTAACATTTTCTTAATGAACTACATGTGACACATTCTTCACAGTAAATAACCAGGCAAGAATAACTAAAAGCAAGACCTTGGCATGTGGCCAAGCTGTCATCATTGAAACTGGGTTTGGCTTGTGTGAAAAGAAGATGGTTGAATTTCCCGATAGTCCTACAGCAAAAATATATTGTCCATATGCCAAGCAGGCAGCAAAGAAATGAGTATATAGTGGTGTAACTGCAGGCTTTTGGCATAGCTATGAAAAACACAGAAGCTACACAGAGTCACCACTTTTCAGGAAAGTTATACAAAAGAAGAGGTTAACATTAAAGAAATGTTTTGAGAGTCTTAAAGTAGAAGAGAGAATCAACAATACTGGCCAAATCTCAAGGTCTCAAAATAGTGGTCTATGGTTAATGTTGACATTTTGCTGTTAGGAAGACTAATGGTTACAGATTGACTAAACAACATTTACTGACAAAGTATAATTATACATTTTATTTTAAAGCCTCTAAGAATCTCTCCCCCACTAATTTTTAATCTGAATGACAATTCCTTTGGCAACCAGAAAGTAAAATGGCTGATGAGCTCAAGGCTACCCAGTCCTAGGAAAACCTAAAGTAGATTTCAGATAACCAGTTCTTATATTGCTCAAAGAGATAAAGATAATTCTCTCTTTTTGGAATAGCTTTCTTCTTTGGAATGCATTCTTCATATTAATTTAAACATTTCTAATCATGCTATGTGTTGGCTGTCTTTTTAAAAGTCTATATTAGGGTTGGGGATGTATCTCAATGGTTAAATGCTTGTCTGGCATGAGGCCCTGTATTCAATACCCAGTACCACACACACACACACACACACACACACACACACACAATTATTAGAAAAGTGTTATTTCATTCAAATGTCAAAATAGATAAAAATTTATCTTTGAAATAATATCTCCTTCACTATTTCTTATTCCACAATAAAATCACTTATCTTGAATAGTTATGAGTGGGATTTATTTACTTATTTATTTATTTATTTATTTATTGTAAACAGCAATTTATTCTCACAGCTCTGTAGGCTGGAATATTAAGGTACACCAGATTCAGTATCTGGTGGGGCCCATTCCTTATAAGTGTCACCTTCTATGTGTGCTCACATGGCAAAGGGTAAATAAGCTCCCAGGCCTCTTTTATAATGTACTAATTATTCCATTCATGAGGGCTCTATTCTTATGACCTAATCAACTCCTCAAGGCCTCACCTCATAATATTATCACCTTGAGAGTTCAGTTTCAATGTATGAATTTGGGAATCACATAAATACTCAAACCATAGAAGGCCTTCTCATCTATGTTTGGGGTTTTCTTATGTTGAATTTTTAAATTGACAAACTAGGCATGATGTCTGCATGGATAGTGAGTTGCATTTCAGAAGTGTAATCCTGAAGCCTTAGAGAGAACCCAGATCTTCATAATGAGTAATTAGCCTGCCTGACTTTGCACTTAAGAGTGACATATTTAGTATATTGCATAATAAACAAACGTGCACTTTGCCCTGGAGAAGCCTACTATTTCTGTCTTCCAAGGCCAATTCTTATACCAGGGGTCAGCAAACTGTTTTTTTACAAGATAGAAAACTTGCTAAGCTGTCTGGGCCATATAGTAATGTTGCATTTACTGCTTTGCTGTTATACTATAAAAGCAAAAACAGACAATATATAAATAAATGGTCTTGGAATGTTCCAATAAAACTTTATTTATAAACAACAGATGGTAAGTTCATTTGACTTGACCCATGGCCATCTATGGTATAAAAATATCTCTGAAAATATAGTATGAAACAAAGGCACTTAGTGTCTCTGCTTATAAAATATGTAGCAATGTAAGAGATAATAGAGAACTGTTTCCAAACATTATGAAGCAGTTTTCAGATATAATTTAAGGCCAGATATATAAATAAATTATATATCCAGTGATACACACATGCACACACACACACACACACACACGATATCAGAGAAAATATCATTTAAAATGACTCTGTATAAGCAAACTGGCCCATTTATTCAATAAATGTTTATTAAGCATCTGCTTTGTGACAGGAATTATTCTAGGTGCTGGGGAAACAAAGTTAACAAATCAATAGAGTTTAAAGTGGAGTAGCAGGAAAGAGATCATGAACAAATATGCAAGTTAAGTGTAAATAAGTACTAAAGAATACCAAATAGAATGACTGTGAAACATTTTAATATTATAAAAACACAATCAACAGACTTAACATATAACCTAAACTGATACCTGACAGATGAGGCAAATGGGGAAAACCTGGAAGTTTCAATAAATAATTTTTCAAAACTGGCTAACAAAATGCAAGAAACAAAATTACAACTTTACCTCACATAATACACACAAATACTGTCTAGATGAATCAATAATCTGAACACAAATTAAAATTCAAGAGAACATGAAGAATATGTCTGGTTGTGGAGAAAAGATTTTCCTTCATACACTTTTTAAAAATATTTTTTATTTGTTCAGACTCTTATTTAATACTACATTTGTACACAAAAATTCCTATTCCAGGATACTGTCTATAATAGTAACATGATTTACACAGATGATCCTCAACTTACGATAGTTTGACTTGCAATTTTTCAATTTTACAATGATGTGACACTAACATACAACCAGTAGAAGGTATACCTGGAATTTTGAATTTTGCAGATGAGCTATACAGAACAGCTATTCTGTTTTTCACTTTCAGTATAGTATTTAATAAATATCATGAGATATTCAACACTTTGTTATAAAAAAGCCTTTGTGTTAAAAGAGTTTGACCAAATGTAGGCTTATGTGAGTATTCTGAGCACACCAAAGGTAGACAAAGCAAAACTATCATGTTTGCTTTGTTAATTGTATTAAATGTATTTTGACTTATGACATTTTCAATTTACAATGTGCCTATTGGAATTTAACCCCATCATAAATCAAAGAACACCTATAATACCAAAAGCTAGAAGAAATCAAATATCCATAAATAGGGGAATAGAAAAAATATGGTTCATATTTTAAGATAGAATACTGTAATTAAAATAAAGTATATTTAACTATGTCAATGTAAGTTTATTTCAAAAACATTTGGAGTGGAAAAAAAGCCAAGATGCATAATAATTTGTATAGTTTGTTAACATTTGGCGGGTTTAAATTATGTGCACATAAACACAATAAAATAGTACTATATATTTTCTATGGATGTGAATGTATAGAGTAGTAAAGGCTTTTAAAATTACTAGTATAGTTATTGCTAGTGGTACTGCAAATTAGTGCAACCACTCTGGAAAGCAGTATTGTGATTCCTCAGAAAACTTGGAATGGAACCACCATTTGATCCTGTTATCCCACTCCTGGTTATATATCCAAAAAACTTAAAATCAGCATACTATAATGATGAAGCTACATCAATGTTTATAGCGACTCAGTTCACAATAACTAAGCTATGTAACCAACCTAGATACCCTCCAATAGATGAATGGATAAAGAAAATGTGGTACATATACACAATGGAATATTACTCAGTCCCAAAGAAGAATGAAATTACGGCTTTTGCTGGTAAATGGATGGAACTGGAGACTATCATGTTAAGTGAAATAAGCCATTCTCAAAAAACCAAAGGCCAAATGTTCTCTCTGAAATGCGGATGCTGATTCACAATAGGAAGGAGGGAGGGAGGAGTGGAGGTTCACTGAATTGGACAGGGAGGAGTTGGAGGAAACATAGGAGGGATGGGACTGGGAAAGACAGTAGAATGAATCAGACATAACACTCCCATGTTCATACATGAATACATGACCAATGTAACTTCACATCAAGTACAGCCACAAAAATTGGAATTTATACTCCATGCATGTATGTCAAAATACATTTTATTGTCATGTATAACTAAAAAGAACAAATTAAAAACTTTAAAAATATTAAAGAGGAAAAAAAAGAACTAGTATAGCTAACTAAATATAGTGATGATATTTGAAAAATTGTGGAGACGTCCAAAATTGGGAACAGCAGTCAATTGAGATTTTTAGCTTTAACTGTAACATCCTATAGTTTAATTCAAATAGACCATATATTTACATATGTGGTAGGCTGAATATATTCCACCTCAAAAAATCGGGTGTTCAATTCTAGTCCCATCTTATAACTTTAATTAACCATATATGGCAAACCAGTAGTCTGCTTTTCACTATTGTAACTCAAATACCTAACAAGAATAACTTAGAGGAAGGAAGGATTTGTTTTGGCTTACAAATTCAGGCATTGTAGTCCTTAGTCAGGAGGCCCCATTGTTTGGGGCCTGAGGGAAGCAGAATATCATGGCGGAAGGGTGTGGCAGAGGAAAGCAACTCAGCTCATGGCAACTGGAAAGCAGAGAGACAGAGAGAGAGAAAGGAACTAGGGAGAAGATAAGCCCATCCAGGGCACACCCCAATATTCTATTTCTTCTAACTAGATACCATCTCCCTATAATTCATTGAGCTACCAGTGGATTAATCCACCGATGGATTAATTCACTGATAACATCAGAGCCCTCATGATCTATTTACTGCCCAAAAGTCCCATCTCTGAACCTTGCTGCATTGGGGACCATGCTTTCAACATGAGATTTGAGGTACATTCAGATCCAAACTATAACACAGATATGATTACATTAAGAATCTTGAGATGAAGAGATGATCCTAAATTATCTGGATGGGTCCTACAGGTGATCTCAGCCTATTCATAACGAGAAGTACAGGGATATTTGGCACAGAACACAGAGGAGAAGAAAGACCAAAGAGAGATTTGGTGATGCTGACCCTGAAGACTGGAGTAACACAGCCATAAGCAAAGGACCAGCAGCATCCCCCAGAAGCTGGGAAAGGTGGGGAAGAGAATATTAAGACAAGAGCTTCTGGAAGAAGCACAGCCCTACTGACATCTGAATTTCAGGCCAGTACAACTGACTTCAGACTTAGGGCCTCCAGAACTGTGAGAGAATAAATTTCTGTTGTTTGAAATCATCCAGTTTGTGATGATTTTTAATAGCGGTCACCGGAAATTAATGAAATGTTACTTATGCAATCTCTTAAAAGAATACACAGAGAAAAGAGAACAGCAAAAAAGCCAAAATGTTAACAGCTATTGGTTTTGGTCATGGAATGTGGTCATTATTAATTTTTAATAGCAGTCACCGGAAATTAATGAAATGTTACTTATGCAGTCTCTTAAAAGAATACACGGAGAAAAAAGAACAACAAAAAAGCCAAAATGTTAACAGCTATTGGTTCTGGTCATGGAATGTGGTCATTTTTAATTTCTTCCTTTTCTGATTTTCTGATTAAAAAAGGGAAAAAGAGAACAATAAACAGGACAGGAAGAGGAGAAGGAGAATCACTCTGAAAAATTGTGAGAAATTAGAGTACTTAACAGAATTTCATCTTGGAGCTAAATTTCTCAGATAGGCTATTAATTTAAAGATCATATTGTTTTCTAAAATGGATTAATGTCCTTAAAAATCAAAGAACCATTCCTTTTAGATTAATTTAGTTATTATATAAGTCCAAAGTTTTTGGAATACCATGAAGAAAATCTGGATTCTATGTAATATTCTTGGGGTTCCTTGCTTGTTTCCAGACACTGGAGAATTAGCATTCCATAGACCCAGACTACAGAGAGCTCGCTTTGGCCCGGAGCTTCTATGTCAAAGAAGGTCATTGGCCTCTGGTGGAGAGCAGAGGATTGGACAAGGCTATTAGTCACTATCTAAATTAGCAGTCTTCAAATTGACATATGTTTATCCCAGATACACCTAGATAGCACAAACACAAGAATATTTTTCAGGTGATTACATTTATAGGGATCCTAAAATAATATCCTAAGACCCTGATTGAAAAAGTGCCTTTGCTAGAAAGCAGGTTTTTCTTCCCCATATTACGTTTTAAGGAAAAGATAGCTTCTCCCTTGCAAGAAAATATAATATTCTCACCCACCCTAAATCTTACAATGTATATTGCCTTAGTAAATACCTTAGCATTAACTAATGCTCATCCATGGATACAAACTAATTATGGAAAATAGCCCCCCGCCCCTCTCACTTAGTGACATGTTACCAATAACAGTTTATTTTTATACTTACCATTCATGTATCAAATTGCATATGTTCATGTTTTAGCATTTGTGTATTCATTATTATAATAATTGAGAAACTTTTTTAAACTTAGAGCTTATGATCACAGAACATAAGAAGTTAAATCCCAGTGTATATATACATTTGTATGAAAAATAAGTATGATGGGTACTTAATTTAGTATGTCTCTGAATAAAGTCATTATTTTTTGCACATTTATTTATTTTTGATTGGTACTTTCTACATGCAAGTAAAGGTGAAATTCTCTTCTGTACATTTTTATATGCATGTAACATGCTTTTGTTAAATCCATTTCATATTTCTTTTCTATCCTTTTTTATCCCCTTTTCTATCCTTCCTCTCTCCCTCTTATTCTCCTTCTTCTGCTCCACTGTTCTCCCTCTTATACTTATGATATCCAATCCCCACCCCATGACCTTCTTTCCCTTATTTTGCTCTAGCTTCCATGTATGAGAGAAAACATTTGATCCTTGATTTTCTGAGTTGGGCTTTTTTCACTTAGCATGGTATTTTCCAGTTCCATACATTTACCGGCAAATGCCATTATTTCATTCTTCTTTGTGGCTGATCCATTCTTCTACTGATGCTTATCTGGGCTGATTCCATATTTTGGATATTGTGAATTGTGCTGCTATAAACATTGAAGTGGTTGTATTACTATAGTATTCTGATTTTAGTTCTTTTGAATAAACACTAAGGAGTGGAATAGCAGGGTCTTATGGTGGTTCCATTTCTAGTTTTTTGAGGAATCTGCACACTATAAAGTTATCATTTTAATGAGGGAGGTAAACCCAGGACATTGGGGTAAAGGATAAGAAAAGGAAGGCACAGAAGGAGGATGTACAGAGGAGGGCCAGATTTGTGCCCAATACTAAGAAGACTCAAAGTGGGGAAGGAAACTTATTCCAACAACCTTGGCAGCATCAGAGCAAAAGGATATGAGTACTGGCAAAATGGGTGTTTTCCTATTGCCAAGAGTCCTTAGACCTGAAATTTTTAACCTTTTGCTTCATTTTTCCTCTATTTAAAAAACAAACAAACAAATTTGGGAATGGGGCATATAATTCAGTGGCAGAGATTTTACCTCACAAGCATGAGGCCCTGGGTTCAATCCCAAGTATCACAGACACACAAAAACTCTCTACTTTTATTGCTTGATATGTTTGCTATTTTAGAAAAAAGAAAAACAAACTAGGAAAGGAAATATACAATGGGATGTAGTTTTACAAAACCATTCATCTTCTCCTTGATTTTACATTTTGATACTGTAAACAAACTTCTTTGTTGTTTAAAAAAAACAAACAAATAGAATTATAATTTTACAGAGGTTTAATTTTGGATTTTAGAATAACAATCATTTCATTAATCCCAATTGCTCCATTGAAGTATCTAAGCATCTCCAATTATAAAGGGCATTTTCAACAGGCAGACCAATAATTATATTATCTTTAGTCTGGATATTTGATCAAGGAGTTTCCGGTCACCTTGGAGCAGGAATTTCTGTTTAGATTACCAGTCAGATACATGCTCTATATTCTTTTTAATCAAGCTAACAACTCTTCAGGCAAGACTACAATGCAACCAAAAGAGACAGAGAAGCATGCATCTGCCAGGAGGGAAAGACCCACGTCACATCACCACACACTATGATGACCTGTTTGCTGTTAGTGAAAAGGCTCACTGCTTCTTTAACAAAATCACACTAAAATTCATTTTAGGCATATCCTTCCAGCATACAGTGGTCTAGCAACAGTCTATAACCTAATTCTCAGTCAATTTTAGATTATAAATCTTTTTAGAATAACTCTGTTTTATTAATCAATAACCCCACATGCCTTCTTTTGCTGTACTGATTCTTTTTTTCTTGATGGATGACACCTAAGAAATTTTGTGTTCAAAACCGAATTTTGAGAATTATTCCTCTCAAGCAGTTCCTAGTGAGAATTAAATTACCCTCTTAGCTCTCACATTCCTAAACTATAGGAGTAGTGATAAGACCTTTTCCACTCTTAGCGACTATCCCTTACCCCACAGACCCAGAATTTGAGGCAGAAGTAACAAGGGAATTGGATGAGGCTACTGTAGTATTTTTCTAAATGTTTCAAAAACTCTAGTGTCAAGGGATGATCCAAGAGTCTCTGCTTCCTACCACTGAATCTTCTTGTCAAGGACTCTGGGGCCTGATTTTTGTTGAAAGGTTGCTTAAAAGTACAGACCAGAGTTTTGGGGGGTTTTTTTCTAAATGAAATGCTTTAAGTGGATATTTAAATAAATATTGTTATTCTCCAAGTCAAATAAACATTCAGGTAATTCTGAGCTTTGAAAGAAATTTAATTATCAAGGACAAAAGCCCCCTCATTTTGTTGAAAAGCTGAACAATTTTCTACTGTGTTTCCTTTTAAGTGGAGGCCTCTCAATAGTGTTCAACCCTCAATAAGAAAACTCTGGGGTGGACCCATCAGCTCTGGGTACATCATTATTTTTCAGGATGATTGGTGATTAACAAATGCATTATATCATCAACTTGCATTTATTAAGTGCCCAAATGAACATAATGTTATGCTGCGTGCTGTATGAGGCAAGTTAAATAGACACAATCCCTACCCTCTAGAAGGAAATTATTCATATTTATCAGATAGCAGCATGAGGTAATCCATTGTTCCTTTCTTTTTGCATAGGTGTTCTAATACTGCTTCATTTCAGTATGGGAAAATCTGGCAACCATGAAACCAACTTTAGAAAAGTTTCTATTTCGTCTGATTAATTAAGGTGGTTATGAGAGAGCTTCCAAAAGGGTAGTAAACTTATGATTACCTAAAACTAACTCAAGGTAATACATGAATGACATCTCAACTTAAATAGCTGTATATTTATTATAAAACGTGGTAGAAGATATTAGTGGATTAGATCCTTAAATCATGATATAAAATGTCCTTTTAGATAAACTTTAAAAAATGATTTGATTTAAAAAAATATACTAAATGGCTAGTAGATGTGAAGGTAGAAAGAAGATAATAAACTTTGGAAAACATTTGATTAGAGTATGAATTTGGTATCTAAGTAGCAAGAGAGCAATGCCAACATAGACAGGCTGGCTTTTCACATTAAACTGTCTCATTTGATATTGTGATGACTTTTTCCGCGTAGAAACACACAATTGAAATATTGGGTAAGAGACTGAATACATTTATAAAGTCTATCAAAACTCATTAAATAATTTAAAATTTATAAACAAAAACCCCAAACCATTACAATTACAATAATCTAATAAAATGTTATAAAAACAATAGAACAGTTAAGAAAAATTTTTATTAAATTTGAAATAAAAAATACCATTGAGGCAAATTAAAGATATAAATGAATGACATATTGCTTGTAAATGGTTTGAATCACAATATTGTTCAAATGCAGTACTCCACAAATTGACCAGAGATTCAATGAGATTCTTTGTAAAATTTCATCTCTTTTGGAGAAATAGACAAGCTAATTCTAAAATTCATATAGACATGTAAGGGACCCAGAACACACAAAACAATCTTTCAAAAGAAGAACAAAGTTGGAGAATTCTCACTTTTTTATTTTCTAATTTTATTTTGTTTTCTTTTTTATTTGTTCTTTTAAATTTACTACATAATTAAGACAATAGAGTAATTCCTAGGCATAGGAATAGAAATGCAATGCAGCTTAATGAAATATAAATTAGAGTCCAGAAAAAAACTTATATCCATGGATTTTGGGCAAGGGTGACAAGAAAATACAATGAGGAAAGAATAGTTTTTCAAAAAAAAAATAATAATTCTGGTAAAACTGGACATCCACATGCAAAAGAATCAAGTTAGACCCTTACTGCATCCCCTATTTATAATTTAGCTCAAAATGCACCAAGAAACTAAATGTAAACATTACAACCACAAAAATCCTGAAAGAAAACATAAATATAAATTTTTACTTGAGAAAAAGGTGCCCATTCCTTAGATATTACACAGAAGCACAAATAGCAAAAGAAAAAGTAGATGGGTTGTACTTAGAATTGAAATCATATAGAGTATCTTTTTCAGTCACAATGCAATACAAGTAAAAATCAACAAGAAACACTTTGGAAACTATACAAGTACATGAAACTTACTTTTGAACATCCAGTGAGTGGATCAAGAAAGAAATCAGAAAGGAAATTTAAAATTTTCTTGAAGCAAATGAAAATGTAACCACAACATAACAAAACTACTGGATAAAGCAAAAACATTAATAAGAAGGGAAGTTTAAAGCAATTAACACACCAAAAAAAATAAAATAAAAAGATTTCAAATAAACAACCTATCACTGCATCTCAAGGAGCTAGAAAAACAAGAACAAAAATTAATTTAAAAAACAGACCTTAAATTAGTAAAGGGAAAGAAATAAGGTCAGAAGAGAAATAAAACTGAATCTTTTTTTTTAACACAGCAAATTTTACTTATTCAAGTAAGTGCTGTTTTAAAATGGTCCTCCCAGGAGGAATGCACTCATTGCCACTATACAACTCTTGCTCAATGTATTTTTGGAACTCCACTTTTGGACCTATCTTCAGAATCTTTTTATGAATTAGCAAGAAAATCAACTTTTCTGCTACATAATTACATACAATGTAGCATTATCTGCCTCATTCATCAGACTTAGTCCCAGATGATTCCCAGCTCTTAAAAGAATTAAATCCATCTGGAAGTGTATAAACGCTGATGAGTGTACATATTTATTTTAGGAAATAAATAAGCAAAAAGGAAAATTTCCATCAACCTAGCAAAAAGTTTCCTGTTTGGAATGATTTGGTATATCTCTTTTCAGTTCTTTTTCTATGTAGGTATATGTTTATAAGCCTATTATCAAGCCACACATACTTTTTTGTAACAAAAATTAAATGTTACTTAAGTGTAAGCAATTATTATTACTGTAATTACAACCATTTTTTCATTTGAAAGCATTTTTAAATTTTTTTTAGTTGTAGATGGACACAATACCCTTATTTATTTGTATGTGGTGCTGAGGATCAAACCCAGTGCCTCACACATGCAAGGCAAATGCTCTACCACTGAGCCACAACCCCAGCCCCCATTTGAAAGTATTTTATGAATATTTATACACACACACACACACATTAATTTATTGGCTACATAGAATTTCACTGTTGGTTTTACCACAACTTATCTAATCAACTTTTGTTAAAAGTCATGTGGTTCAAATTTGCTTTTACTATTATCATGGTGATACAACAAGCTACCTGATACATACGTCTTTGAAAACTTGTCCAGTTATTTATTTTTTAAATATTTGTAGAAACGAAATTGCTGAGTTAAAGTTTGAGTTTTGATAAGTTTTGCCAAATGATCGTTCATATTATTGTCCATATATTGAGGGCCACGTATTGCTCAGGCCTAGAGGTAAACAAGGTTGACAAGATGTTTGTACTAAGATAATGTACCTTCCATTATAGGGATAGATTTGGGTCAATAAGTATAGGTTTGTGAGAGGGGAAAGAGTGGTTGATTGCCTAGAAGTGTCTCTCAATCTAGTGGTTCAGTGAATATTTTTCTGAGAGATATTTAAACTGAGATTCTGAAGAACAGAGGTTACACCAGAAAAAATGTATTTCAGGAAGAGTGAAACAGTATAATAGATGAACCAGGGTTAAAATAGAATACATCATTCAGAGAAAATTAATCAAGTCCAGTTTATCCGGAGATATACATTTTTAGGGACAAAAAATTAATATCTTTGCTATATGAAGAATTCTTATAAATGAGTAGAGAAAGTTTGATTACATCAGTGGGAAGAGACAATTCATCAAAACAGAAATATGAATATACTACATTTTTAAGTTCAATATCATTAACCAATAATGTGATTTTAATAAGGAATTTTAAAAATTATTTTTCCCATTATATCAACACTGTTTCAAAATAATCAGTATCCAAAATCTGGCAAGGGGCAACATGAACAGCAATACCTAATAGTGAAACACTTGGCTTTAGAGCCAGACTGCTAGGTTCAAAATCTGCCTCTTTCACTTAGCAACTATATGATCTTTGCCAACTTTTTTTTAAGCACTCTATGTTTCAGTATCCACATCTATAAATGGTACTAATACAACCTCATCAGGTTATTGTGAGGATTAAATCATATATGTAAGTGCTTACAGTAGCATCTGATGCATAGCGAATACACAACAAATGCTGTTATTATGCGACTTTCCCGAAGACTTTACAGACCATTGCATTCATATACTAACTCATAAGAGAAATGAAATTTTGGCTTACTTGCCAGCTTGACACTGTTACAATACTAATTTAATTACACAATACATGCTAATATAGTACATGTTAATGACTGAAGTCTTATATTTTAAAATAAATATTTATGACAGGATAACTTCCCTGATTATTATTCTTTTGAAGTTTGTGAAAATTGCCTCACTATTTTCACACATCTTTTTCCAAAATACATGGTATAATACTTGTTTTAATTTTCAAATTGAAAAGTAAAATGTTAACAAAACTAAGGCTTGGAAATATATTTAATATTATACAGTGATATATTGAGAAAGGACATTCTTACCATATTGATAGTGTCCAACAACAATTTATATGCTATCCCCCTTTATTTATTTTATCCATTTATGTTCCTTCATATATATGTTTGTGTGCTATATGCATATATGTTCAATAAATAGTTCATATAAGCTATTTGAAGAAAAAAACTCATATACATAAGTATGTGTGCTGTGTACATATATATGTTTGTATGAATGTAGATACAAAATAAATTCTGCAGAAAAATTCCAAAATTCTATTTATTGCAAGCACTGTTAAAATAAGTGAATAAGCATGTCACTTCCAAAAATGACTCTATTTTAAAGGAGAAGCAAATCATTTTAAAGTAAAATTACATTTAGCTAAAAATGAATCCCATTACGTCATAGTTAAATTATGTACATTAGTAATACATAAATATAAAGTATTGAGAAATTCTTTATTTTTTAAGTAAAAATACATTTACATACACAAATACATCTGTTATGTTCGGATCATGAAAAAAAATCTTTGTATCCCAAAGACCCAAGTATTAAAGGCTTGGTTCCAGCCTGCAGTGCTTTTAGGAGGCAGCGGGTCATTTAGGAGGTGGGGCCTAAGAGAAGTTAGGTCACTGGGGGGAAGCCCTTGAAGGGGATATTGGGACACCAGGCCCTCCTCTTCCTCTCTGACTTTCTAGCTGCCATGAGTAGCTTCCTCCACCAAGTACACCACAACGTGCTTCCTTATCACAAGCCTCAAAGCAACAGGCCAACCAAGCATGGACTGAAACCTCCAAAACAGTGGGCCAAAAGAAACTTTCCCTCTCTTTAAGTTGATAATCTCAGGTATTTGTTACTGTAATGAAAATCCAACTAACCCAATACCCAACTTTTTATTTTATTATTTAATTTATAGGTGAGTTATACTCACTAGATTTCGTGGTACTTCGATTGCTACTTGAAACAGTTTTCATACCAGAAAATCAATATATATAGGATAAACAGATGTCATTTAACATAATTCTTTTCAGAAGGAAAAATCCTTTATTAATCATTTACCTTTTAGAAAAGAAACTATATGGTCTCTTGTTAAAGAGAAAACAAAAGGGCAGTCTCTAAGTCCTAGCACATGGGCTGAAATAGTTCCCCATGAGCAGTCAGGAGCCTGGTATGCACTGTTCCAACTTCTATTCTGTCACTTAGTAAATACAGTACTTAATACCAATAAAAGCTATTAAGTAAAAAGGTAAGATTAGATGAAGTATAAGAAGTCCAGGGCAAAGCCTCTAAAAATACATGAACACTGTGGACCAGACTCTCTATGATGCTGAAAGCTTCAGGGTCTCTCACTTACACAGGCAGCCTCCAAGACCCCAGGACAGACCTCAGAACTGTGGATGCATAGTCATTTTTTAAGCTTGCAAAAATGTTTGTATTCTTATAGAGGATTCTCCCTCCACCCCACCCCCTGCCATATTATGTGAATTTCAGGCCTCAGAAAACTAGAATTTATCCCTCTTCTCACTCTTGGAAAGACACTCGCACTCCCTTTAGTGAGTCTTCTCCCCACTAAAAGTAAAAGGAATGCATCCTCTTGACATGTCAAGATCCTTGTTGCTCTTGGATATCACTCCAATAAGCTAAAGGAAAAAGGAAGGATGAAAATTTTCCAAATAATTTGAATTTCTAATTAGAAAGAAAAAAAGGATGGTTTGTAGAAGTCTTATTATACTGCACAGAGTGTTAATAGCAAACTTATAATTCTTGTGTCCTACAAAATATATGTTGATGTTGTTATAAATTCCTGGCTATGGTTGAGGAAGAAACCAAGAAAGACCTCTTTGTATTATCATCCCACCTTATCCTAAAACACAGCTGCTTCTAGAAAGAAAGGAAGGGAGTGGGCAGTAGATGCCTTGAACAGTCCTTAAAGTTTTACTTTGGTTACAATTTCATAGCAGGAGAGATGAGAAAAATGCTAAGATTAGTGAGGGAATATAATTATTTAATAAATGACATCTGTTTGAAAGTAACATTAAAGAATTCAATCTTTTCAAGTGTAAAAACATTGAGAACTCTAAACTCCCCTTCAAGAAGTAAAGTATAAATTGGATAAAGCATTTCTGAAGGAGGGGGGAGAATAACACATTTTTTATATATTGAAAATTAATATGCAAGAAAAAGGACAAAACTGTGGAAAACAAGTGATATAAACAATGAATTAAGAAAGCAGTAAAGTTGGAACTTTCTGGTGTTAATATTCTTTTTAAACTTAAGTTTCTAGACATTTATTCCTCTTAAAAATGTATTCATACATGATACCAAAATACCAAGGAAATGTAAAAGCTAACATTGTTGCACTAAGATTTCATTATAGTTTTTTCTACAATTTGTGGATGTCTTCCTAATTGTCTCTCATGCTGTCGCAGCCAGTCCCTACCTTCTGCTAAATGATGCTTGTCAGAATTCTTAATCCACCTCATTTGTTTCAACCACATGCCTGTTCTTTTCTTCACCTACAAAGCAACAACACAGGAATATGAAGTTACTGAAATGCTAACTGACTAAGGAGATTTAAATCAATTTCAGATAATTTTGAACTATTCTTATTCTTTGTACCTGACCTGATTTGGTAAATAAATAATCAAAACATATGGCTAATGTTTTATTTTTACTACTTTTTATGTCTTATTCCAACCATATTTAATTTATTAAGCTGAAAACAAACATGGCAGGTTATAAGACGTAAGCACATTGTAATTTTTATGTTAAAATATCACAGACTATCTCGACTATCTACCATGACTAATTGAAATATTTCATTTATTTTCAGAGCATCTTTAGCTTAAAGTAACTTACACTCCACATTGCCTCCAATAGTACTTCTTTTCATCTAGATAGATTCATGGATGCTTCAATGGTTTGGGTATTGGATATTGAGTTTCCACCAAAGGACCATATGTTACTGTTCAGTACTCAGGGTGGAGCTTTAGGAGATGAGGAGGAGGGTCCAGTGGGAAGTTCTTAGGCCACTGGGATTGCGTTTTCAAAAAGAATGTGGAAGACTCTAGCCCTTTCCTCATTCTGTTTTGCACCCTGGCCATAAGGTAAAAAGTTTGTTTTGTCTTGTGCTCCTGGCTATTGTCATTTGGTATCCCCACCACAGTCCTAAGAGCAACCAGTCCACCCAATCATGGACTGCACCCTTTAAAATCATGAACCAAAACACATTTTTCCCTTCATAAGTTAATTATCTCAGGTGTTGTTAAAATGATAGAAATCTAACTAACCCAGCTGTCCAAAATACAAACAAAATTTTCTAGCATCCATTGTAGCTTCATGTGGCATACAACTGAATTCTAGCAAGAATATGTGAACAATAGCTTTGTATTAAAAGAGGAGATACTGAAGAATGAAATCCACCAAACTATTATTGTTATCTTGTGTGCATATATGTAAAAATGAATCCCACTATTATGTATAATTAAAATGTACAAATAAAATTTTTTTACAAAGGTGACACACAGTTTTTGTCTTTTTCTTGGTCTATTTTCCTTCCTGCCTGGTAGAATATGGATGGAGCAGTGAACTTAAACCATGAATGGACTTCGGGAATTAAGTCCTTATACATCTTTAATAACCTAGAATGTAAATTCAACAACTACAGAGATTGGTTAATTGGATGAGAACTCAAGAACCAGCCATATTCTGCCTAAAAGAAATTCACTTCATTAGTAAAGAAATGCAGGCTGAAAATGGAAGGATGGAAAAAGATATTCCACACAAAAAGAAATCAAAATAGAGGAAGAGTATCAATTTCCGTATCAGACAAAACAGACCTGTTTTAGTCATTTGTTTTCTCCTGCTAAGACAAGAAGACCTGAGAAGAACAATTATAGGAGAAAAAGTTTATTTGGGAGCTCACAGTTTCAGAAGTCTCAGTCCATAGACAAGTCACTTCTATTCCTTTGAGCGCAAGATGAGGCAGCACATCATAACCAGACAGTGTGGCGGAGGAAAGCAGAAGGGAAGCAGAGCAAAAGAGAGATTCTCCTCACCAGGACAAAATATAAACCCGGAAGGCATGCCTGCTAGGGACCCACCTCCTCCAACCACACACTCTCTACCTACAGTTACCACTCAGATAATTCCTATCAGGGGATTAATTCACTGATTGAGTTGAGGGTCTCATAACCCAAACATTTAACCTCTAAACCTCTTGTATTATCTTACACATAAGCTTTGGGGGGGTGTCCTCACATCTAAACCATAACAAGACCTTATGACAAAAACTGTAAAAAGGAGACAAAGAATGTCATGATATAATGATCAAGGGGTCAATTCTACAAGAAGACAAGAAAATCATAAATGTATATTCACCTAATGCCAGAGCACTCAGTTTTATAAAACAAATCTCATTAGAGCTAAAGGAAGAAATAGGATTCAATGCAATAATAGTGGGAGACTTCAAAATATCAAAAAAGAAACATCAAATTTAAATTATAATATAGATCAAATGGACTCCCAGACATTTCCAGAATATTTCATCAACAGCTTCAAAATACACATTTTTTTCATCAGCACATGGAGTTTTCTCTAGAATGCATTTTCATACATCAATAATGAGATTGCTGAGAAAGAAATTATTAAAACAAATCCCATTAACAATAGCTATTAAAAATACCTAGGAACAAATTTAACCAAGGAAGTAAAAGACCTCCACAATGAAAATTTTAAAGCTCTGAAACTGAAGAGAACGTTAAAAAAAAGGGAAAGATTTCCCATGTTCATGGATTAAAAATAATTAATGTCCACATTACCCAAAGTAACTTACAAATTCAGTCCTCATCAAAATATCAATGACATTCATCACATAGCTAGAGAAAAATGTTAAATTTCATATGGATGCAAAAAAGGCTCCAACTATCCAAAGCCATCTTGAGCAAAAAAAAAAAAAAAAAAACCCAAAGGTGGAGCTGGGCTGGGCATGTTGGTGTACATCAGTAATCCTAGTAACTAGGGAGGCTGAGACAGAACTCATGAGTTCAAAGCCAGCCTCAGGAACTAAGCAAGACCCTGAGCAACTTAGTGAGACCCTATCTCTAAATAAAATATTAAAAGTGCTGGGAATGTGGCTCAGTGGTTAAGTCCCACTAGATTGAATCCCTGATACCAAAGGGGAAAAAAAACAACAAAGGTGAAGATATCACAATACTGGATTTCAAAGTATGTTACTGAGGCATCAGTAATTCAAACATCATGTAATTCAAACAGACACAAAGACCAATGGAATAGAATAGAGTACTCAGAAATAGTACTATGCCCTTATAGCCTATTGATTCTCAACAAAGGTGCCATAAACAGACATTGGAGAAATGACAACCTCTTCAATAAATGACTCTGAAAAACATGGCTATTTATGTGCAGAAGATTGAAACTAGACCCCTATCTTTTATCCTATAAAAAAATAAACTCAAAATGGGTCAAAGATCTAAATGTAAGTCCTAAAACTGTGAAACTACCAGAAAAAAAAAACACAGGCAAAACATTTTAAGGTATCAGTAATGATTTTTGGATAAACCCTAAAAGCATAGTATACAAAAACAAAAATAGATAAATGGGAACACATAGAACATCAAAGGCAACAGATAAAAAGCCAACTGACAGAATGGGAAAACACTGCAACTATTTATCAGATTAAGCATTGATATCCAAAAAATATAGGGAACTTAACTCAGTAACAAAAAATTAATAACCAATTTAAAAATAGACAAAGAATATAAACAGACACTTGTCAAAAGAAGAAACTCAAATAGCCACCAAATTTATGAAAAAATATTCAACTTCATTAGCTGTCAAGGAATGCAAGTCAAAATTTTAATGAAATATCATCCCACTTCAGTTTGAATGACTATTAGCAAAAAGACAAAAAAATTAACTATATTGGTAAGGATGTGGAGAAAAGTGAGATTGGAAGTTAGTACAGCCACTATGAAGAAGAGTCTGGAGTTTTCTTGACACTAAAAATAGATCTACCATATAATCAGATATCCCACTTATGGATGTATATCCAAAGAAAATGATATCAGTGTATCAAAGACACACAACACATCCATATTTGTTGCTGCATTATTCACAAAAGCTAAGGTATGGAATCAACCTAGATGCCCATCAATGGATGATGGATACAGAAAATGTAGTTTATATACCCAGTGTAAGATTAGTAAGTCTATCCTATCATTTTCAGTAAAATGCACGAAACTAGAAAACATTATCTGAAGTAAAAAAAAATTCAGATGCAACATAACATGTTCTCTCGCATATGTAGATATTTTTAAAACGTTGATTGGACTGTATAATAGTGGTAGACACTGGGAAGAGTTGGGGGCAGGAACAAGGTGGGAGATTACATACTGGGTGCCTAAAAATAATTAAATAGAAGTAATATATTCAATAGAAGAGTGAGGGGACTATAGGTTGCAATAATCCATTATATATTTTGTAAATAACTAGAAGAAAGGAACTTGAAGACTCCAAACTCAAAGTAACAATAAGTTAATAGAAACATTAACTACCTTGATTGTATCAGTACATACTAATATACTTATTGGAATATCATACTATACTCCATAAATATGTATGTTTTACATGCTAATCAAAAAAATGTTGGGCTGGGTTGTGGCTCAGTGGTAGAATGCTTGCCTGGCACATGTGAGGCACTGTGTTCTATCCTCAACACTACATAAAAATAAATAAATAAAGTTATTTTTTAAATGTTATATGTTTAAGGAAATGGAAATGTTAATTACTCTGATTTGGTTATTACATACTATACACGTGTGTCAAATTATTACCCTGTACTCCATAAATTTTGTATAATCAAACTAATAATTTAAAAGTTTAAAAATGTTTTAAATGAAGGGATAGATAAATTCAGTGGATACTTTTATCACATTCTTACTTTGGTAGAATTAAGTATATGCTGACCTGTCTCATGTCTTAAAAGGATAATGCATAATCTAAATTATTGCTGAGAATCTGAAATAAGATATTTGATTTCAAACCTAACAATGTGAACCCTAGAAGTTGAGTCACCTGAGGTCATAACAGATACTGTGAATACTGCTATGAGGAAAAACCAATCAGGTAATAGGAACAAGCAGTACTGTGAGCTCCTTGTACACAAAATCAGTTTATTTGCCTCAGTGTAGGACAGAAATCTACCAACTTTTCATAGTAACATTTTACTTACCCAGATTTTACCTACTCCTAGAATTTCATCATCATTAAACAATATAAAATTCTAGTTTTTAAATTTAGATTGATTTTTAGAAAGAGGGCAGGGATAGGCTTTCTTCCATCCACACATAGCTAAATTATGAACTCTAATAGTATATATGTGATATGAATAGATAAACTTGTTCTGCTGTACTGTGCACAGAAAAATAGTAAAGTTTGAACAAACACAGATAAAGAGATACTGCTATAGAAAAATCAACAGATCTAGATTTCTAAAGGGAGAGGGAAAAAAGTGAGAGCACAAAAATCTAAAGTAAAGGGATAAAATTACAAAATGGGCTTTCAGACAAGCTGTAAGTACTCCAGGCAATGAAGGATGACTGAAGACTTGAATTTAAAACAGATTCAGCCAACAAGAAACATATTTTGTGAGGAAGGACAGATGCAATGGCTTGAGGGGAAGAAAGGAAGTAAGCAGTGGAGCACCGAACAGGAAAGAGTGACTCAGCTGCAGTCACAGAAAGGTGATCAGAGAAGAGAGGTTAGAAAGTACAAAAATGAACGAATAGAAATTGGCTTTGCAAGTCAAGCAGGAAATCTGAAATTTGTTTCAGAGTTTAATTAGACAGAGTGAAATGGTAGATGATACATAATTCACTGTCTCTCATTCTCAAAATTCTTGAAGTGAGAAGAAGATGGGAATGTACAGGTGAGAAAAAATTAACAGCTGCTACATTAGACAAAACAAGTAGAAAGGAATTCAAGCAAAGGACAACTCATTGATTACCTAATTTAGTAACTATAAAATGCAAAGAACTGTGATATGGTGAAAGGTTTTCGGTTCAATTGTTGGCTGTTCCTCTTACCATCTCATCATCTCATGCAAGCTCTTGACTTTGACCAAAAGAATCTTCACTGATAAAGTGAAAATAATAACCTATTTAACAGAATATAATCAGGATTATATCTAATATACATGTAAATCATGTTTATTATTATTGAAAATAAGAGCAAATATTTGTTTTTTAGAGTACTTTTAAGCAGAAGAGAAAACTACTTAGAGAAGTGGAGTCATGTACCCACAGGGAAACAGTGACAGAGCATACATTTGCCCAAGGTAGTGCAGCTATGAGGAAGTTCATGATTCAAAAGTCCTCGGCTATACTGCCTCAGTCTCCAGTTTCAGGAAATCTACAATCTAGTTGAGAAAGTATGTGTAATGCTGAAAAATAAGACAATAAAAGGTAACAAAGGAACTATGATTCCATGTCAAATGAATGTTAGACTCAGGGAGGTTTACATTGGAATATCTTTAGAAGACCTCCAAAGAGAAAGAAGAGGAGTTATGCTAATGGGCATAATTGGAATTGGCTAATAAGAATAAGGAATAAGAACAGAAAAAAAACAAGTGAAATAAAAGGCTAAAAATATAAAGCATAGTTTTCAGATTACTTATTCCCATTTATGTGAAAGAGTTTCAAAATAAAACAGAATAGAAATGTAAAATACTGCTTACTTTGAACTTCAAATATTGAATACTCAATATCAACATATAGGATATAGCTATTAAAAGTATTTATTTACTATTTAAAGGAAGTTTCAAAATAAAGTTTCAAAATAAATGGGGCATACCAACCAGGAACAAAAAAAATCAATAAAAGAAAATATAGGACAAAATAAGCATAATACTTTAAATATTTTATATTTAGATTAAACAGTAGTTTTTAAAAGAAAAACATTTAAAATATTGTTTCTTAGTTTTAAGGCTTCTTTCAGAAATGAGGTTTAATAAAATACGGTTTCCAAAATGTTTATTTCCATTGGCCTTGAAAAAGGCTATGAAAAAAATTTACTCATAAGAATAGTCCTATCTAAAAAACTATTAAGCCTTATTATTACATGGACTTACAAAGTATAAAAGCTGCATTATATAATCTCTTTTTACTCTGTGGGAATTTTGAAAACACTAAGCTAAAACTCAACCTGGAAACCCAGTTAAAATATATGAGAAAATATCTGTGTTTAAATTAAAATGAAGATTACCAAAGCTTGGAGGTGCATTTAGGAAGCATAGATCTGAAAACAGTTCCTACTTTCTGCATCTCTTTGTATCTTTCTTTGCTTTTTTGACTTCTGACAAAAGTATGAAATCTGAATGTTGTCTGTGTACTGGTAAGAGTGGGAAATATTGTTCAGGATGGTCTCTGGGAAACTTCTGAATAAGAACTTACCATATTATAACCAAAATGTTTGTTCCACTAAAGCATTTCTTATAATAATGCAAGTAGTATCTGGCAAGAATAATACATTCTATGATTAAAACCATGATTAACATTCATTATCAGCTTAGGTATCTACTTCCCTGGCAGGGCTAAATTTCCCAGAGGACTTATATGGAAAGCTAGAGAAGACACTGGCATGGCTTATGTATTATTTAGGATTCTTTCGTAACAAGCAACAGAAACCAAACTTGGATAACTTAAGTCAAAGCAAACATAATATGAACAGCTCTTAGGACCTAAGGGAGGGCTGAGAAAAAAATGGGCAAAGTGAAACCAGACCGCTTCAAAAGATCTTCCCAATCCCACGTGGACACCAGTGCACAGATATGAACAACTGTTTTTCCTATCTTTACATTACTTCACTCAAGAGTCAGTGTCTCAGGAGAGTAACTGATTGACCATGTGCATTACTTCCTTTCCTCTTGACAATACTGGGAAGCTCATGGGAAGCATTTGGCAGAAATATCCAAAGAAATTCTCTGGTTTCTCTCAGAGCAAACCAGGCACCTGGATTTTATACAAATGTATGAATTTTATACTTCATGCAGTGAAGGAGAGTAATATGAAAAGAACAAAATCAAGGTGACATTAGTAAAGGGAAAAAGTCTGGATGGGGCAGAGGGGGAAGCAAATGGCTATAATTAGAGTTTTCATGGAAGTTCTTCAAATGAAGCAGCCCAGGATATCCAAAGGCAGTGGCCTAGAAAGAAATAATGCTAATGTGCATTCATTGAGAACACAGAACATACACTATTAAATAACTCAGTATTGAGCACTGGAGAAAAGGAATGAATATAGAATATACTAATCAGAAACCAAAAGGCAATTTTAAAAATGCCAAAATAAAGACAACAGAGTTTTAAAAATAATTAGTCAATAAAACAAAAAATAATAAAATAAAATAAATACTATTGGCTAAGAGCATAGACTCTGGGACCAGCTTGGTTTTATAACCCTTAATGAGCTATTGAATCTCAAATAGTTCATATGACTTTGCATACCATAAAGATTGTTTTCATGTATAGACAAGGCAAAATTCTTGAAACTGGTAGCATATGTAACACAAATTACTATATAAACTTGGGAAACATATAAAGTTACTTCTTTTTTATTTTCCTAATTAATTGCTATGTCCATACTTTAATAGTAAAGTTGCTACTTTAATAGTCAATTTGGCATCTTACCTTTGGATGTCTCTTTTCCTTAGAATTTTCCAAAATCCCTGGCTTAACCCAGTAGAAGAAAAGTTCATTCTGCCTTCTTCACACACAGAGAGAAACAGAGAGAGTGCAAGCTGGTTCTGCCATTACTCCTTCCTGCTACCATATGTATGTTGATATTGAAAGTTAGTGCTATAGTCTTGTCAAATTGTGCATGTTCATCCCACTGAGGAGAGGATACCCCACACTTGGTTCCCAAGGTTACAACGGGCTATTCCGATTCTTTACCATATTAAAGATAAAGACCCAGAATTTCTGTCTTTTTTTTCCTCCCTAAAGATCTGGGAGTGTTTTGCCATTGAACCTCCTAAACCCCAAATTCAGTTTACATCCTTCTTCCCCTAACAAGGCACTTTTCCAGAAATGACACTCTGAGTGTCTCCTCCCTCCACTTCCCAAGGGGATCACCTTCAGTGTCTCCAAGGTGGTTTATTGGCCTCAAAGACTCTCCCACTTTCAATTTCTTGATTGAGTTCACGTTGTCTTAGATATCAACTGTAAGCACAGTTTACTTATTTTATATTTTTATCAAACAATCTCGTTTGTGAATACCCATGCTCAGTGTGGGTGCATGAAGAGTGGAATCCATGGCTTGGGAAGCCTTGCAGGATGGGTCTTCCTGAGTGTTATACTATGTAACCTATGCACTCATACCATCAGCCTTCCTTTCCATTATGCCAAGCTAAGGTGCTGTTCAATGCCTTGGACTCAATGCTCCCTCTGAAGGCTTTTCCCATGACTTTTCAAGTAGTTGATTCTTACTCTTCACTTCTCAGTTCCAATGTCACCATCTCAAGAGAGTCCCTCCCTGGATTCCCTCTCTATAGTCACTCTCTAGTTGCATCACTATATTTCTCTTATAATAATTATTATCACTACTAAAATCTATCTTTTTAAATTTAACACTTTATAGTTATACATGGTAGTTGGGTTCATCCCAACAAATTCATACATGCTTGGAATTTGAATTCAGATCACGACCCCCTCTCTTTTCCCTCTCATGCTCCCTCCCCTCTCCTGTTCTCCTTCCTCTACTCTGCTAGATTTTCTTTCACTTTTCTATTTACCTATATTGATTGGTTCTTTTTACTCATACATAAAGGTGAAATTCCCTGTGGTATATTTATATAACATGACTTTTAAGTACTCATTCTGCACTACCTCCCCTTTCCCATACCTTCATTCTGCCTTCCAGTCTCCTTATTTTACACTACTGAACTTCCTTTTTTTCCCTAAACTTCATTTTGTCTTTTTTTTAATATTTATTTTTTAGGTGTAGATGGACACAACACAATGCCTTTATTTTTATGTGATGCTGAGGATCGAACCTGGGTCCCGCCCGTGCTAGGCGAGCGCTCTACTGCTGATCCACAATCCCAGCCCTTCCTTTTGTCTTTATATCATCCTATCCTTCAACCCAGGTGCCTGTCAATAGATGAATGGATTAAGAAATTGTGGCATATATATACAATGGAGTTTTGCTCAGCCATAAAGAAGAATGAAATTATAGCATTTCAAAAAATGGATGGAAATAGAGAATATCTCGCTAAGTGAAATAAGCCAAACTCAGAAACTCAAAGGTCAAATGTTTTCTCTCATATGCAGAATCTAGAGTGAAATAAAGGAAAGAGGGGGAAAGAATAGGCTATCAAAATAATTTATCTTTTTACTTTATTCATTTCTTTTTTACCACCCTCAAAATGAAGGATCTTTCTATCTTGTTCATTTCTGTCTCTTTTGGCTCCTACAAATATTGCTGACATAGTGGGCACTCAATAACTATTTGTTAAACATAAAGCATGACTTTTATATATATATAAAAT
>NW_025999960.1:10351011-10355837 GCF_001458135.2 Marmota marmota marmota
ATATATATATATATATATATATAAAATAAAATATATATATCTTCTCCTTTATGTGAGAAATGGAGGAAACATCTACACTGTGAGAAACAAATAAGAAAACAAACAAGACAGCCTTCTGTTAGAGAACGACTACAAGTGTATATACAGGTGTATATAAAATATTAGAAATGGAGGCTTGATAAGTTTAAGAAGTTATTGCCAGATAATCCCCTACTCAGGGGCAGGAACTGTCCTGCCCATGTTCACTCCATGCTTAGTATAGTGTCTGCCATGCTAAGTGAATGAATGAATTAGTGAATGACAATAGACTTCCATGTAGAAGGAAAAAAATCCAATTATAGTACTTCATAAGAAATTATATCATTAGTATTGTCTTTCAGTTTTCATTTATTCATTCATAAGAATTATTGAGTACCTATTATGAGCTAGGCACTGTGACTGGTCTCATGGGACTTCATATTATGATGAGAAAGACATTAATCAAATAATCACTCAAATAAAGGCTTATAATTACAACATATTAATGTTGAGGAATTGATTTAAATCACTGTGAAAATTATAATGCATAACTATTTAAATCAGATGTTATAATATTTCTCAGACAAAATATATATTTTGGTCATTACTAAAGAGAGATAGCTGGATAAGAAATAAATTGGTATTTTTGGCTCATCCATATAGGTTTACTAATTTAAATTAATTACAGAACAACTAATATGTTCAAATATTTATTTTCAAAGGAAATTTTCTCTATGTTCATCTTTAAGTTCATAAGTTGCCTTTAAAGTCACCAGTATTTGAAATGTCTCTTTATCATTCAAAATGAATATTTCCTCTTTTGAATTGTTTGTCTGAGTTCTTTTGAGATAAGAAGGATTGAATAACAATTTTAAGAATTTAAACTATCATGATAAACATATGTGGATGAGCAAGTAAGCATGAAATGAGAAAATAAAGAAAGTACTAGTGTTTTTAAAGTTGGAAATATTGTCTTTATCTAGCAACTCAGAAATTATTTCCAAAATGTCCTAGGTGATCAGATGTTATTTTGGATGCATTGATGGTTCTTCTGTGTGGACTTTCATTTCTATGTCTTGAATGCACACTCAATAATATAAGCCAATTCCACAAAATTACTAAAAAATTCTTAAATATAATTTTAGTAGAAAAAAATCCACTATGGATATCCATATATAATTTAAATTTTTGTTATATCCTTTCTGTTGATAATGAGAGATTTAGTTTGTGTCTTTTTCCCACTTGGCAATTATTCATCATATTTAAGATCTAATACAAGTAGATATGCAAGATATAAACTATTAAAACATTGCATGTTCCTTGAATAAATATTCAAGAATGAAAACTGCAGAATACTTGACTTTTACCTGGGTTATAAATAAATCATTAGAATATTATATAGAGCTTATAGATTTCTACCACTATTAGAATGTTTTATATTCCTAGGGAAGGAGTATAAGTATATTCTCTACATTTGCAAGTGTCTGTAATACAGGGTCTACAGTTTTATTAGATCATACTTCCAAATCAATTCTTGATAAATTTATCATTGTTTGAATACTGTGATTACCATTTCATGCTTACTTGCTCTCAATGTCCCTCTCTTTTTCCTTTCATTTGTTCATTTTTCTCCCTCCCTTCCTCATTTCATTCCTTCTTTCTTCCCTTCTCTTTCCTGTTCCTCCCTCCCTTCTTCTCTCCCCTTTCTTCCCTTCCTCCCTCCCTCAGTTGCTTTCTCCTTCCCAATCTCCTTTCTTCCATTGGTCCTTCCTTTCCTTTTTTGATAGGCAGTACATTCACATATATACTTTATACATATGTAAAATATGCATAAAAAATTCTCTCCCATGTTTACATTCTATTACCCCAATTCTCAATTCTCAGTTCCATTCCAGAGAAGTAATCATTCTTTAATTTCTTTAGTATCTTTTCAGTTTCAATATGTGTATATGAACTGTATATTCTTACTATTTTCTCTTTAAAGAAATAAAAAAAGAACTCATAAAATACCATACACACTGTATATTTTTTTTACTTAATATGTTGAGAAGATTTTAAATGTTAGTACATAGCAAAATTTTTCTTTTTCTAACCATATGGTATTTCATTTTATGGAAACAATATTTTAAGTTATTCCATATAGAGGAAATTCTCCCAGATTTTTTTTTTTTTGCTGTTTCTAATGTTTTTGAATTTTGTAACAGGTATACAATATTTTTCATGTATGCACATATTCTGTAGGATAAATTCCCAGAAATAGAATGCCTATTCAGGAGGTAAATGCATTTGTAATTTTGTAGAATTACCTGATTGCTTTTGTAGCTGTAGTGGTATGTCATCTCACAAGCAATGCAGGAGGTTGACACCTGCCCCCTCCCCCAGACACACATACACAGATCTACCAACAGAGTATAATCAAGATTTTGAATTTTGGCCAATCTAATAGATGAATTTGACCACTCCCCGTCTACCCCACCCCCACTCCCTGCCCAGATCTACCAACAGAGTATAATCAAGCTTTTGGATTTTAGCCAATATAAAGGATGAAAATGGTATTTAAGTAGACCTTTATTCAACTTTCTCAGTATAAATGATGTTTAACATCTTTTTCTAAGCTTTTGAGCCACTTGTATATACTTTTCTGTAATACTGTCTATTCATATAAACACTTCATATTTTATGCCCCTTTTTCTATTTGTTTATTAATCTGTATCTCACTAACTTCTAGGATGTCTATATATTGGAGAATATGTATAATATAATTTGCAAACATTCTTTCCCAATGTATTGCTTATACTTTTACATAGTTTCTTGTTTACATTTTGACATTATCATCCAGAAATTTTTTTAATATACTTGATTTTATAAATCTTTTCTTTTGAAGATTCAAACATCCAGATTTGGGGCTGTGGTACAGAGGCCTTTTGCAATCTGATATACAGGAATTCACTCATGCATGTCTTCTTAATTTAAATAAGTGCATATTTTACATTTGAATCTTTGTTCTATTTTTTATCCATACTATAGAGTACATGAAATGGATATAATTTTACGTTTTCAAATGATTAAATCATCATCCCAGAACTATTTGTTGAATAATCCACTTTCCTCCATAATTTGAAAGTATACCTTTATAAGTTTCTAATTTCTACATGTATTTGGGTCTATTTCTAGACATTCTACCCCACTGATATTTCTGATTATGCTCCATTAACTATTGGAGCTTCTTATTAGTCAGGATTTTCCAAAGAAACAGAATCAATCAAATATATCTATAGAAAGAGATTTATTATAAAGTATTGGTTCACACAAGTATGAAGGCTCAGCAATCTTGTCATCTGTCCTCTGCAAGCTGGTGACCCTGAAAAAACAGTGATATTAATTATGTTAAATTTATGTTTTAGCTCAGCAGACAGAGCAGGTAAATTCTCCCTTTGTCCACATTTTTGTTCTGTTCAGGCCTACCATCTTGAGGAAGGCAATCTGGATTATTTAGTCCACTGATTCAAATGCTAATCTCTTCTAGAAGTACTCCCATAGACACAGACAGAAATAATGCTTAACCAGATACCCAATGATCCAGTCAAATAGACACACAGTTGATCATCACACCCTTACTAATATATTTTATATCTATGCAAGTTAACTATTGACATTTTTTTCTTTGTTTCTTTCTTTTTTTTTTTTTGCAAAGTTTTACAATTCTGATACACATATGTAACCTTTAGAATTGGTCTAAACAAGTTTTTTTAATGTAAAATCTATTAGATGATTGATTTGGGATTGCATTGAAGTTATGTATTCATTTAAGAAAAATGGGTATATTGTGTCTGATTAGTTTAAGTCGTCATTTGAATCCTTTAGTGGGTTTAAGCTTTTCTTTAATAAAGTCCATCCTTTTCTTTAATAAAGTTTTTCTAAGTTTATTTCTAGATTTTTTTCCTTTGGATGATGTTGCAAATAGAATCTTTACTTCCCTTGTATCTTTAAATTGACGTTTTGCATATATGTAATTTATGGGGCCATATATTTACATACTTGTTATATACTCCGGTACGATTTAAATGTATACTCATTTTTCCATTGACTCTGTTAGGTTCTCCAAGTATACAATTATATTATCCTCAAAGAGCAATAATTGTATTTCTCCATTTCAATTTGTCTGATTGTATTGGCTAATATCCCCAGTCCAATGTTAAGTAATAGTGGTGACAGTGAGAACCCTTGTTCTATTCCTGGTGCTATGAGAATATCTCTGTTTCCTCTCATTCTAATAAATTTTAGAATGAGACATATTTTGTCATGTTAAAGAAATATTCCGAGCCACCATGTTGGAAAGCTGACGACATCATCCCTGTTTTCGACTGACCGCAGCTCATTCAGCCATAGAACAGGTAATTTCAGGCTGCCATTCACCTGCGGCTTGCAGACAGATTGCTAGGGTTCAGTGCCTGGGGGCTTCTTAGAACCTGATCTTATCGGAGCAAACACCGAGCGCGGGGCAGCCGAGTTCCGGCTCCCGGAACCGCCCTGGCCCAGGGCTGGGGAGCCTGCAGAGGCTGCTTCTTGGACCCTGCTCCTATCAGAGCATACACCAAGCACTAAGCGGCCGAATTCCAGCTCCCGGAACTGAGCCCGCGGGGACTGCTTCTTGGAGCCTACTCTTATCGGAGCTTATACAGAGCACAGAGCGGCCGAGTTCCGGCTCCCGGAACTGCCCTGGCCCAGGGCTAGGAGCCCACGGAAACTGCTTCTCGGTCCGGGTCCTGCTGAGGGTCGGTCAGGACTCACCCGTTGCTTTGGTTGCC
>NW_025999960.1:10359453-10377072 GCF_001458135.2 Marmota marmota marmota
GAGGGGGGAGGGTGGAGGATGGGAAAGGCAGCGGAGCACAACAGACACTAGTATGGCAATATGTAAATCAATGGATGTGTAACTGATGTGATTCTGCAATCTCTGTATGGGGTGAAGGTGGGAGTTCATAACCCACTTGAATCAAAGTGTGGAATATGATATGTCAAGAAATTTGTAATGTTTTGAACAACCAACAATAAAAAATTAAAAAAAAAAGAAAAAAGAAATCAAGTTTGAAAAAGAGAGACTTAGGAGAATAAAATCTTTAACAAGAAAAAAAAAGAAAAAAGAAAAAAAAAAAAGAAATATTCCTCTACTCCAAGTGTTTTTCTCTATTTTAAAATCAAGAAAATAGATGCTGAGTTTTTCCAAGTGTCTTCTCAGTATCTATGAATGCCCAAATAATATTGTTCTCAATAGCCTACTTACATGATAACATATGTTAGTGGTTTGTATATACAGATAAAACCATCAGTTCATTCCTGGAATTTAAAAAATGGGGTTATAGTATGTTATTTTTTAAATGTGCTTCTGGATTCTGCTTAGTAATAAGCTGACAGATAAACATATGCATTTATATATTAACATCTTTACATAATTATTCTCAGTAAGATTGATCTGTAATTTTGTTGTTTTGTTCAATCTATTTCAGCTGCTGGTATTAGTTAAAATAAAAGCAAAACTACTTTAACAAGGAGAACTGAGTATACAATGGAAAGTTCATCTCTCTCTCACATCACTATTTTGAGTCAAACAGTCAAGCTCATGGGGAGTTTCTATTTGACACTGTTATTTGTGTGGACACATTTGTTTCAGTTTATTCCTTAACAAACTCTCTAATGCTGCTTTTCTCAGTGTGGTTGAATCTGTGTGAGAAGTCTCATTCCAGCATGTGGCAAGAGGAAAGAAGGTTGAAGGGTACACATTTAATATGTGGAAGCCCAGAGGAGGAAGCATCATACATTCTCCTACTTACATTTCGTTAGCAAGAAGCTAGTCATGTGGTCATACTCAAGTACAAGGGAATCTCTAGGTGGAGATCCATGTGCCCAGGAATAAGTATGTTACTGTAAAAGAAGGGAAGAGAGATTTTCACCAGCAATTTGTAACCTTTATCACAGGTTTCATTGTCTTTGCTTTGCCTGGAAATGGTCTTTATAATATTCTGAAATAAACACTTTTAAAATTTTCTGTATTTTTATTTGTTTTTATTAGTTATACATGAGAGTAGAATGTGTTTTGACATATTATACGTATATGGAATACAACTTCCCATTCTGTTTGTACATGATGTGGAATTACATTGATTGATCATTCACAAATGCATATAGGAATGTCCAATTCATTTTACTATCTCTTCTATTCCCATTTCCCCCTCTCCCTTCATTCCCTTTTGTCTAATCCAAAGTACTTCTATTATTCCCTACCACTCCCCACTTATTGTGTTAGCATTCTCATATGAGAGAGAACATTTGGCCTTTGATTTTTGAATTCCCTATAAAACCATCAGATTCTGGAACTTTTGCAAATATAGGATAACGGCATTTTTTTTAATTTAAATCTTGATTTTTTGAGTCATTATTAATATTTTCTTGAAAATTTTACATTTCATTCACGTTTCCAAATTTATGTGCTTAAAGTTAACTAAAAGAATAATTACAATTCTTTCAGTTTCTCTCCTCTCTCTCTCTCTCTCTCTCTCTCTCTCTCTTTTTTCCCAGTACTGGGAATGGGACAGTGGACCTAGTGAATGCTAGGCATACAGAAAACTGAGGTTATGATCTTAATAGCAGATTAAGTACAGTGAATTAAAGAATTAATAATTTAATTCACTCTACCCCAGGCTTTTTTTATTTTTTGAGGCAGAGTCTTGCTAAATGGCCTAAACTGGCCATGAAATAGTGATCATCCTGCCTCAACTTCCTGAGTAGCTGGGATTATAGGCAGGTGCCATTATGCCTGGCAGTTTTCTTCTCCTTTGGTGGTTATTTCTCCTTTATTTCTTCTTGTGCTTTTGTTATGTTCATTATTAATTCTTTAATTCAGTTGTGATTTCAAAATGTTACAGTCCTTCCATGTTTTGTGATTTACTGACTTTTATGTTGCTAATATAGGCCACATAAAGTTTACCTAGAATACTATGTTGGTAATAAGAAGGAAATTTTATTCTCTATTCTGGGTATATAGCTTATATTATTATACAATGTCTATCTTATTAAAATTATTTTTCTATATACAAACATATTGTTTCCATTTAATCTGTCATGTCTGGAAGAAAATAGTATCCTAAAAGTAGTATATTTCTATTTGTCCTACCTACATACTATATACTTTCTGATTAATGCAACTACTTTATTCATAACTAAAAATTAAATCCATTATAATCCCGTGATCTGGAAATGTTAGCTTTATAAAGTCTCCCTTTTTTGTCTCATTTAATGTGTTTTGGTTTGAATTCATCCTAATCTGCTATTAAGATCATAGCATCTGTTTTCTGTTTGTATTTGCCTTTTTTACAACTGTGTACATAACCATTTTGAATTCATTTGTGAGGTGATCCTGTGGCATAAATCTCATAAAGTAAGATTTGTTCTAAAAACTTTTTTGTTAATTAATCAAATATAAATATATTGATATGACATAAATTTGTCCTCATTTCCATCATAATTTAAATTGGCAGTTTGTATCAGAAGCTGAGAAGAAATTAGACAAGCAAAATATATATTGGGTGGAAAGCCTATGGCAAATAGAAGAAGCAAGGGTAGGCAGCCAAGCCTTCAGACCAAGGAGAGAACAATTGGATAGGAGAAGCCTCACACTGCAATGCAGTTTGGAAAAAGCCTTTGCCAACTTTTCAGAGAGTTCCAGAACAAAGACTGTGCATTAGAGAAGTCTCGAATTGGGTAGAAATGACCAGGCTTTAATACCCCTGCCATGTCAAATCACTGGCTGGAGATTCTGGAGAAAACACATTCATGACCCCAATACTGTTACCCATGCTGGAGGTGCTACAGCTTGAAGTTATACTGAATTGCACACCTCAAAGCAGACTTACTCTTGAAAGAGCGTCTGAACGAAATATCTCTATGGATGCCACACACATTCCATAATATTTTTATTCAAATATAATTAACATACAGAAATGCAAGATCTTAAGTGTACACAGTGAACAAGTTTTGACAAAGTCATAAATTCATTTACTCTATCCCAAACAAGATATAGAATATTTTCTTCACACAAAAAAAGGTGCCTTGGGCCATGAGATCCAATCAGTCTCCCTTCCCTCTGCCCACCCATCTCCCCCCACATACACCACACACACATATATAAACTGAGACAACCACTCCTCTGATTTTTATTACCATTGTTTATTTTGACGGCTTTGAACTTCATATAAATGGAATGAGACCACATGTTCTGTTTTGTTTCCAGCTTCTCTCATGCAATACAATGCTTTTATATTCATACATGTAATTGCATGTATTAGTGGTTTTAAATATTTTTAATCCATTGTATGAATAGACCATTTGTTTATATGTTTTCCTTTCATGGACTTTTGTGCAATTTCCAGTTGTTAATTATTACAAATAAAGTTACTGTAAATATTTTTTATACAAGGTTATAAAAAAAGGTTATGATGGACATGTGTTTTCATTAATCTTTGGTAAATATCTAGGAATGGAATTGCTGAGTCATTTTGTAAGTGCATGTTAAATTTATGAGAAACTGATGGTTTTCCAAATCATTTGTATCATTTTTCACAAATAGCTGGCTGTATGTTGGTTGGTATTAATTAAGTCTATATACCATTTTGGAGGAAACTGACATCTTAACAAATAGTTTCCCAAATAGTATATATCTCTCCATTTACTTAGGTCTTATTCTTTCAGAAATGTTTTGTCAACAATGTAAAAAAAATACGTAATCACTTGTTAAATGTTTCATGTTTTTATGCTATTGTTTGAAAGTTTTTCATTGATATTATTTAGAAATAGTTTTTATACAATAACCTTGAAGTGCACAAACTACCTAAAATAATTTATTAGTTTTAGCTACAATTTCATTTGTAGATTCCTTTACATTTCTATGTATAACATTATATCTTTCAAAGATAAAAATTTGATTTCTTCCTTTCACAATTTATACATTTAATTTCTTTTCCTATTCTATCTCACTGGCTAGGACCACAAGTACAATGGGAGTGGGTAAGAACAGATATTATTGCCTTACCTCTGACTTTTAGGAGTTGTTCAACATTTCACCATTAAGTTTTCTATTCATTATGGATTACATGCTCTTGTTCCATTTAATGTCTTATTTTTTAAATTTTATTCCCAACAGTAAGTATAAAAAAACAGGTTGTTTTGTTTTGTCAACTAGTACAGGTGCTTTTTCTTATTTGGCTATTAGAGGAAAGGCCATTTAGTCTGATTCTAAACAGGATTTGAGTTGAGTTGAGGCTTGTCTATGGCTGTTAGGTTGAGTTTACCTACTCACAGAATGGAAACTGATATGACTTTTCTTGGCTAAAAATAATTTATTTCACTGTAGTACTTAGTCTACCAAGGCTCCCTTGCACCTAAGACACTCTTTTAGTTCCAAAGTATAATATTTACTTTATCCCCTATATTCTTGTTACCTCTAATGAGATCTTTTATGTCCTTTGACATCCTAATCATTAACATTTGGAAGATTTCAATTGTATCCTAGTTGGAATCTAGTTTGTCCCTTAAAGTGTGTTCCTTATTGTTCACTGTTACTAGTATTTCTTTCCCTTTATCTTCATTTCTATCCCTCCTCCTCTTGTTTTGTCATATCTTTCCTATGTTCGTTTTGCTTGTTCCATTTCTTTCTGTAGTCTTCACATGTTATTGCTTTACCCCCCCCCCAAAAAAATTAAAAGGCCTGTCACAATTTTTGCTTTTTTAGTGGATACTTTCTCCTAGTCTGCTGGTGAATTTTGCTGCTCCCTTCCACATGTTTATCATATAGTATATGTATTGGGGTTGTGCCAATATCCTTTATTACTCGTTATTGAATGGGGTGAATTTCCTGGACCAGCCACTCACAGGAGTTTCTTGGTTAGGAGAAAGAGGCCAAGATAATTTGTCAAGCTTTAGAACTAAAAAATTCTCTCCTCTGCTCCCTATAATTACAGCCCATGAGTGTTTATGATGCTTTGTTTAGCCCCAAGCTAGGTTCAGATTTTCTGCCTCTATTCTTGCTTAATTTCTTACACCACTGAAAACAAGGAATATAATTTTTCTTATTAAGAAAACTTTTTTTTTCTTTTGTTGCTGTTGAGGTCTGCTTTATTGAATACTTCTGTTACTTTTTCACTTCCAATCATGCAACTTTTTCCAGATCCCAGCTGCTCTTGGTAGCTATTGCATGTACTTTAAGTTTGTTTACTATGTTGTTTGCAGGTTTTTTAAATTGTCATTTTCTTTAATGCTTCTGTATGATTTACAGGAGAAAGATGAAAATGCCCACTTGCACAATCATGTTCCTATCAGACCTCACTTAAAGGTATTCTGGAAGATGCCTAAATTCTAACTCATGTCTTAAGACACAGTATTTTGTCTACTCTCTTGGATAACAAAAAATACAATCAGAAACACAGTGATCAAGGATTTAAAATGCTAAGTTCACTAATTTGTCTCATTAAAGAAGACATATAAAACATTTCCCAATAGTGCCTATTAAGAGAAATTCTATTCATCTGCAATTATTAGAGTGATTCAATTACCAAAATACTTTTTTTTATCACCTAAAAAGTGATTACATGATAAAATAAGGATTTTGAAACTCCAGAAATAGGCAGAGAAAACTGTTACATGGTGCCCAGGTTTTCGTAGAGAAGTAAAGTATAAAGAATACCTAGTAAAATTAGATGAGCCATGGGGAAGTTATAAGTGCAAGGATATATTTCACTGTGAAATTAGAGTAGGCATTGAAGTTGAAGGCTAGCCTCCTGTGCATTTTCTTTTAGGAACACTAAGTAATCATCAGTACAAAGGTCACAGAAGTATCTTATGAAACTAACCACTTATGCCTTTTTGTGGCTATGGAATTGATCAAGTCAGTTGTCAAAGGAAGGCCTGAGAGCATGGGGCATGAACTAAAAAGAAAATGAAAGAGAAATACACAAGGAAATAAACATGGATATTATTTTTATGTATATTAAAGTTTTGTTTTTTAAATAAAAATTTTGGTTTTAATGTCTGGAAATGAAGAATTATTAAAGATATTGAGGAGTTTTGCCTCATGTTCTTCCCCCATTCCCTCTAGCCCCAGATCATGTGGTACTACCCCCAATTTTTTCCTTATACGCAAAAAAAAAAAAATGATACTTGTATTGCACTAAAGTAGACTGGAAATTAGTGGTATTAGTTAGTGAAATGTTAATTATCATGTTTTATATAATCATGATAAAACCATAACTACTAAGGAAGATACTAAATATTGAGTTTATATAAAATTTCAAAATAAACTATTTTCAATTTTTTAATGAGAAACTTAAATTTATTTTTCTAACCATACTTTCATAGTGTATTTCATGTATAAAATTGCTATGTATACTTCTTGGCCTAAATTTATGATTAAAATAATAATAGAGTGTTTGTGACAGTGAACAGTAAATAGTAATTGCTATTTAACTGTATATAAAATTTTATAGAAAATTTTTGGTAGTCATTCAATGTCTACAATAGTTGAGATTATACTTGAAAAAGCTAACAACTCTTCCTATTCTTGAAAAACTCAATGTTAAAACTTTCATGATAATGAAAATGATTCTCTCATATTTAATCAAATTCTTTCTTATTCAGAATGCCAAACTCATCATGAAGCTCCAATTTATAAGCCATACATTGTTAGATCTATACTTTGCTTGTACACTAACAAGACAAATCAGCCCCAGATCCTAAGGAAAATCTCATATATAAAAAGATAGAGATCTGAGGCTCCTACCCGAAGCTACAGCCTCTCCCACCCTTTACTAGTCATACTTAAGCCACCTGGAATATGAGCTTTTCTCTAGGTCCACAGGTTCCCAGCCCTGGGCACATTGCTAAAGTGGCAATTTCCTGATGAAGCAGATATACAGGTGATAAAATAAACCTTTGACTAGCCTTAACATACTGAGGAAAAGCAGCTAGTGACAGATGTCATCCATCATACTTGCCATCTTTGGTGATTTCAAAATATATCATGAGGTATAGTCCAGGTTGTAACTCTATGAAGTCTTAAGTAAGGCCATTCATGACCATTCTGACTGTCTTGATGGTTCTGGAGATTTGGAAGTTTGAGGGAGTCCATATCTCACTGCTTTTTAGTGTATTCTAGCACATAGGTTAGGAATCTGAAATAAGACACGGCCCCTTCAATAATATGTTGAAGTGAGACCTTTAATTCCTTAATACAATGGCATGAATATAGCATCTACAAGCCACAAAGAGAGATACTTTGGGTAATGCTGGAGAGAACCTAGCAGTGGTTTTAGGGAAGGCAGACAACTGCAGGTGGTTACAGCTCAACTCTCAAATTTAGGAGTCCAGTCTGGTTCTAAATCCTAGCAGCAAAATGATCAAATGTTTTTAGTGCCTCAATCCGCTACCCATGTTAATATTTAACACATACTACACATTTGTAAGTGTACTTTATTCAGTACTAGTTGTTCTCAAACCTTACTTCTCAAGACTCTCATTTCTTTCATTTTTGTTGATTCATATTAGTTATATATTGTTATTCATTCTGATATAATTACAAAAGCATAGAATATAATTCACTCTAATTCAGTCTCCAGTAATTCCCTTTCACCCTTTCCTCTACTGATCTTTCTGCTATTTACTTATGATTCTTATTTAATTAGTATCTTTTGGATATACATAATGGTGAGATTCACTATAGTATATTCATACATGTACACAGAAAAGTCAGGTCAAATTCATTCCACTGTTTATTCCTTATCCTGTCCCTTTTCCTTCCCCATCAATCCCCTTCCTCTGCTGCACCAATCTTTATTCTATTTTAACAGAAGCTTTCACTTCCTCATTTCTTTTCTGTGTTCTTTATTTTGGACTAGCTTCCACATATCAGATAAAACATTCGACCTTTCGATTTCTGGGTCTGCCTTATTTCACTTAGCATGATAGTCTCCAGTTCTATCCATTTACAAGCAAATGCCATAATGTCATAATATCATTCTTATTCATGGCTAATACTCCATTGTGTGTATACATACTACGTTCTGTATCCATTCATCTATTGAAGGGCACCTAGGTTGGTTCCATAGCTTAGCTATTGTGAATTGTGCTGCTATAAACATTGATGTGGCTTTATCTCGATAGTATGCTGATTTTACATCTTTTGGACGTAAAGAGTAGGACAGCTGGACCATATAAGGGTTCCATTCCTAGTTTTTTGCAGAATCTTCCACACTGCTTTCCAGAATGGTTCATTGCCTATGGAGCAGAATCAACAATGTATGAGTGTACCTTTTTCTCCACATCGTTACCAACATTTATTGTTACTTGTATTCTTGATAATTGCCATTCTAACTGGAGTGAGATCAAATCTCTGTGTTGTTTTAATTTTAATTTCTCTCATTGCTGGTGGTGTTAAACATTTTTTCATTCTTTCATTTCCTTCATTTGTTCATTCATTTCTTCTGATAAGTGCTGTTCAGTTCCTTTGCCCATTTATTAATTGGGTTATTAGGTTTTTTTGGTGTTATTTTTTGAGATCTTTATATACTCTGGATATTAATACCCTATCTGAGGTGTAGGTGGAAAAGATCATCTCCCATTCTGTAGGCTCTCTCTTCACACTGTTTCTTTTACTGTGCAAAAGCCTTTTATTTGATGCCACCCTACTTACTGATTTGTGGTTTTATTTCTTATACTTTAGGGGCTTTGTTAAGGAAGTTGGTTCCATGTCAACTTGTTGGAGTGTGGGTCTACATTTCCTTCTAGCAATTGCAGAGTTTCTGGTCTAATTTCTAGGTCTTTGATCCACTTTGAGTTATTTTTGTGCAGAAGTGTCATTTTTTGTTAATAAGGCCAATTTTTCTCCAACATGTTTTTGGCATGTTTGTCTCAAATCACATAACTCTATATGGGTTTGTCATCTATTCTATTCCATTGATCTTCATACCAAGTACCAAGATGTTTTTATTATTATAGCTCTGCAGTATAATTTGAGGTCTGATATTGTGATCCTTCCAGCATTGCTCTTTTTGCTCAGAATTGCTTTAACTATTTGAGTATAATTTGAGGTCTGATATTGTGATCCCTCCAGCATTGCTCTTTTTGCTCAGAATTGCTTTAACTATTTGAGTATAATTTGAGGTCTGATATTGTGATCCCTCCAGCATTGCTCTTTTTGCTCAGAATTGCTTTAACTATTTGAGTATAATTTGAGGTCTGATATTGTGATCCCTCCAGCATTGCTCTTTTTGCTCAGAATTGCTTTAACTATTTGAGTATAATTTGAGGTCTGATATTGTGATCCCTCCAGCATTGCTCTTTTTGCTCAGAATTGCTTTAACTATTTGAGTATAATTTGAGGTCTGATATTGTGATCCCTCCAGCATTGCTCTTTTTGCTCAGAATTGCTTTAACTATTTGAGTATAATTTGAGGTCTGATATTGTGATCCCTCCAGCATTGCTCTTTTTGCTCAGAATTGCTTTAACTATTTGAGTATAATTTGAGGTCTGATATTGTGATCCCTCCAGCATTGCTCTTTTTGCTCAGAATTGCTTTAACTATTTGAGTATAATTTGAGGTCTGATATTGTGATCCCTCCAGCATTGCTCTTTTTGCTCAGAATTGCTTTAACTATTTGAGTATAATTTGAGGTCTGATATTGTGATCCCTCCAGCATTGCTCTTTTTGCTCAGAATTGCTTTAACTATTTGAGTATAATTTGAGGTCTGATATTGTGATCCCTCCAGCATTGCTCTTTTTGCTCAGAATTGCTTTAACTATTTGAGTATAATTTGAGGTCTGATATTGTGATCCCTCCAGCATTGCTCTTTTTGCTCAGAATTGCTTTAACTATTTGAGTATAATTTGAGGTCTGATATTGTGATCCCTCCAGCATTGCTCTTTTTGCTCAGAATTGCTTTAACTATTTGAGTATAATTTGAGGTCTGATATTGTGATCCCTCCAGCATTGCTCTTTTTGCTCAGAATTGCTTTAACTATTTGAGTATAATTTGAGGTCTGATATTGTGATCCCTCCAGCATTGCTCTTTTTGCTCAGAATTGCTTTAACTATTTGAGTATAATTTGAGGTCTGATATTGTGATCCCTCCAGCATTGCTCTTTTTGCTCAGAATTGCTTTAACTATTTGAGTATAATTTGAGGTCTGATATTGTGATCCCTCCAGCATTGCTCTTTTTGCTCAGAATTGCTTTAACTATTTGAGTATAATTTGAGGTCTGATATTGTGATCCCTCCAGCATTGCTCTTTTTGCTCAGAATTGCTTTAACTATTTGAGTATAATTTGAGGTCTGATATTGTGATCCCTCCAGCATTGCTCTTTTTGCTCAGAATTGCTTTAACTATTTGAGTATAATTTGAGGTCTGATATTGTGATCCCTCCAGCATTGCTCTTTTTGCTCAGAATTGCTTTAACTATTTGAGTATAATTTGAGGTCTGATATTGTGATCCCTCCAGCATTGCTCTTTTTGCTCAGAATTGCTTTAACTATTTGAGTATAATTTGAGGTCTGATATTGTGATCCCTCCAGCATTGCTCTTTTTGCTCAGAATTGCTTTAACTATTNCAAATAAAAGAGGCTTATAGGACACCAAATGTACAAAATTACAACAGATCTACACCAATGCACATTATACTGAAAATGCCTAGCATACAGAATAAGGATAGAATCTTAAAAGCTGCAAAAAAGAGGAATCAGATCACATATAGGGGGAGGCCAATCCGTATCTCAGCAGATTTTTCAACCCAGACCCTCAAAGCCAGGAGATTGTGAAACAACATATACAACATATCTGAAAGAAAATGGATGCCAACCAAGAATCTTATATCCAGCAAAACTAAGTTTTAGATCTGATGATGAAATAAAAAACTTCCATGATAAACAAAAGTTTAAAAGAATTTATAACTAGAAAGCCTGCACTACAGAATATCCTCAGCAAAATATTCCAAGATGCGGAAATGAAAAACAATGATGAAAATCAGCAGAGGGAGGGATTACACTAAAGGAAAATCTAACCAGAAGAGAAACTAAGTCACGTTAAATACCAAAAATAAACAAAAATGGCTGGGAATACAAATCATGTCTCAATAATAACCCTGAATGTTAATGGTCTAAACTCACAAATCAAAAGACACAGCCTGGCAGATTGGATGAAAAAAAAAAAAAAAGAACCAACAATATGCTGCCTCCAAAACAACGGAGCAGCAATGTTCATTAAACAAACCCTTCTCAAGTTCAAGAATCAAATAGACCACAACACAATAATTTTGGGTGACTTTAACACACCTCTTTCATCACTAGATAGATCTTCCAAACAAAAGCTGAACAAACAAACTATAGAACTCAATAATACAATCAATAACTTAGATTTAACTGACTAGAATATTTCATCCTTCAATGAAAGAATATACTTTCTTCTCAGCAGCACATGGATCCTTCTCTAAAACAGACCATACAATATGCCACAAAGCAACGTAGTAAATAAAAAAAGTAGAGATACTACCCTGCATTCTATCAGACCATAATGGAATGAAATTAGAGATCAATAATAAAAGAAGAAATAAAATCCATTCCAATACCTGGAGACTAAATAATATGCTACTGAATGAACAATGGGTTACAGAAGATATCAAGAGGAGATTAAAAAGTTTTTAGAGGTGAATGAGAACACAGATACAACATACCGAAATCTCAGGGACACTATGAAAGCAGTTTTAAGAGGAAAGTTCATTACATGGAGTTCATTCCTTAAAAGAAGAAAAAGTAAACAAATAAATGACTTAACACTACATCTCAAAGTCCTAGAAAAAGAAGAACAAATCAACACCAAAAGCAGCAGAAGACAGGAAATAATTAAAATCACAGCTAAAATCAATGAAATTGAAACAAAAGAAACAAATGAAAAAATTGACAGAACAAAAAGTTGGTTCTTTGAAAAAATAAATAAAATCAACAGAACTTTAGCCATGCTAATGAAGAGAAGAATAGAGAAAATTCAAATCACTAACATACGTGATAAAAAAGGAAATATCACAACAGACACTACAGAAATACAGAAGATAATTAGAAACTATTTTGAAAACCTGTACTCCAATAAAATAGAAAATATTGAAGGCATGGACAAATTTCTAGTCATATAATTTGCCCAAATTAAATCAGGATGATATATACAATTTAAACAGATCAATTTCAAGTGATACAAAATAGCAGATGCCATCAAAAGTCTACCAACCAAGAAAAGCCCAGGTCTGGATGGATACACAGCCGAGTTCTACAAGACCTTTAAAGAAAACTAAGATCAATACTCTCCAATTTATTTCAGGAAATACAAAAAGAGGCAGGACTTCCAAACTCATTCTATGAGGCAAATATCATTCTGATTCCAAAACCAGGCAAAGACACATCAAAAAAAGAAAACTTCAGACCAATATCTCTAATGAACATAGATGCAAAAATCTTAATAAAATTCTGGCAAATCCAATACAAAAACATGTCAAAAAGATCATGCACCATGATCAAGTGGGTTTCATCACAGGGATGCAAGGTTCATTCAACATATGAAAATCAATAAATGTAATTCATCACATCAATAAACTTAAAGATAAGAATCATATGATCATCTCAATCGATGCAGAAAAAGCATTTGACAAAATACAGCACCTCTTTATGTTCAAAACACTAGAAAAACTAGAGATAACAGGAACATATCTCAACATCATAAAGGCTATCTATGCTAAGCCCCAGGCCAACATCATTCTAAATGGAGAAAATTTGAAAGCATTCCCTCTAAAAACTGGAACAAGACAGGGATGCCCTCTTTCACCACTTCTATTTAACATAATTCTTGAAACACTGGCCAGAGCAATTAGACACACGAAAGAAATTAAAGGGATACAGATAGAAAAAGAAGAACTCAAATTGGCACTATTTGCTGATAATATGATTCTATACCTAGAAGTCCCTAAAAGTTCTACCAGAAAACTTCTAGAACTAGTAAATGAATTCAGCAAAGTAGCAGGATACAAAATCAACACCCATAAATCAAAGGCATTTCTGTATATGAGTGACAAATCCTCAGAAAGGGAAATGAGGAAAAGTACCATTTATAATAGCCTCAAAACAAATAAAATACTTGTGAATCAACTTAGGTGAAAGATCTATATAACGAAAATTACAGAACCCTAAAGAAAGAAATCAAAGAAGACTTTAGAAGATGGAAAGATCTACCTTGCTCTTGGATAGGCAGAATTAATATTATCAAAATGACCACACTACCAAAAGCACTATACAGATTTAATGCAATTCCGATCAAAATCCCAATGACATTCCTCATAAAAATAGAAAAAGTAGTCATGAAATTCATCTAGAAAAGTAAGAGACCCAGAATAGATAAAGCAATTCTTAGCAGGAAGAGTGAAACAGGTGGCATCACTATACCAGACCTTAACCTATAATACAGAGCAATAGTAACAAAAACAGCATGGTATTGGCACCAAAACAGACTGGTAGACCAATGGTACAGAATAGAGGACACAGAGACTAACCCACAAAACTACAATTATCTTATATTAGACAAAGGTGCCAAGAACATGCATTGGAGAAAAAATAGCTTCTTCAACAACTGGTGCTGGGAAACTGGAAATCCATATGCAACAAAATGAAATTAAACCCCTATCTCACCATGCACAAAACTCAACTCGAAATGGATCAAGGACTTAGGAATACAACCAGAGACTCTGAGTCTAATAGAAGAAAAAGTAGGCCCTAATCTCCATCATGTGTGATTAGGCCCCAACTCCCTTAATAAGACTCCTATAGCACAAGAATTAAAACTAAGAATCAATAAATGGGATGGACTCAAATTGAAAGTTTCTTCTCAGCAAAAGAAACAATCTGTGAGGCGAAAAGAGAGCCTACATCTTTACCCCTCACACATCAGATAGAGTACTAATCACTAGGTCATATAAAGAATTCAAAAAACTAGACACCAAAAAACCAAAAACCCAGTCAATAAATGGCCCAAGGACAGGAAGAGACACTTCTCAGAAGATGATATACAATCAGTCAACAAACACATGAAAAAATGTTCATCATCATTAGCAATTAGAGAAATGCAAATCAAAACCACTCTAAGATTTCATCTCACTCTAGTCAGAACGGCAGCTATTATGCATACAAACAACAATAACTGTTGGCGAGGATGTGGGGAAAAAGGTACACTCATACACTGTTGGTAGGACTGCAAACTGATGCAGCTAATATGGAAAGAAGTATGGAGATTTCTTCGAAAATTGGGAATGGACCCACCATTTGATCCAGCTATCCCTCTTCTCCATCTATACCCAAAGGACTTAAAAACAGCATACTACAGGGACACACCACATCAATGTTTATAGCAGCACAATTCACAATAGCTAAATTGTGGAACCAACCTAGATGCCCTTCAATAGATGAATGGATAAAAAAAAATGTGGCATATATACACAATGGAATATTACTCAGCAATAAAATAGAATAAAATCATTGCATTTGCAGGTAAATGGATGGAGTTAGAGAAGATAATGCTAAGTGAAGTTAGTCAATCCCAAAAAACCAAATGCCGAATGTTTTCTTTGATATAAGGAGGCTGATTCATAGTGAGATAGGGAGAGGCAGTATGAGAGGAATAGACAAACTCTAGAGAGGGCAGAAGGTGGGAGGGGAAGGAGAGGGGCATGGGGTATTTAATGATGGTTGAATGTGATGATCATTATTATCCAAAGTACATGTATAAAGACACGAATTGGTGTGAATATACTATGTATACAACCAGAGATACGGAAAATTGTGCTCTATATATGTAATAAGTATTGTAATGCATTGTGCTGTTATATGTAAATTTAAAAAATTTCTGCCTATCAAAGAACATGAGAAGTCTTTCTCTTATCTACTGTCTTCTTTAACTTTTCTTTAGTGTTCTATCATTTTCATTGTAGAGGTCCTTCACCAGCTTTGTTAATTTCCCAGTTTCCAGGTTTTTTATTTTGTTTTGTTTTGTTTCAGGTTATTGTGAATGAGACAGCTTTCCTCATTTCTTTTTCAGCAGATTCATTATAGGAGAATAGGAAAGCAATTGATTGATGTATGCTGATCTTATATCCTGAAACTTTATTGAATTCGTTTGTCAACTCTACAAGCCTTCTGGTGAAGTTTTCTCCATCTTCTAAGTACAGGATCATGTCATTAGCAGAGATAAGTTGACCTCTTCTTTACCTATTTGTGAATCCTTTTAATTTCCCTTTCTTGCCTGATTGCTCTGGCTAAAGTTTCAAGGACTATGTTGAATAGGAGTGGTGAGCGTGGGTATCCTTGTCAAGATCCCTTTACACACTCAAAGAGCATTTTCTGACAGTTATGTGTACAATATTTACTGTATTAGAAATTGAAACTGAGAGATGTTTTAGATATTAATTCATTTAAAATTATAATAATAAACCTACCACCCACTAGAATACATTACAGTCAGTAAAAATAAAAACTTCTAATTAAATTTAGTGAGAAGCATAGATTTGTTTTACATTTTTTTAAAAAAATCACTTTAATACCAGGACCAATAAAAGACAATTGGATTTCCCCATATACTTCTGCACTGAATCTACTGTGGTATCACATAACTTTAAGCTTTTGGGAAAATGAGAGAAAATTAAAAAGACAAATATCAACTTAGTGGGAAATTAGTTTTGATCTCAGACTTAATGAAAAGGTCCTGGGGAGGACCAAAGATCCTGTAAGCACAAATTAAGAATCAGCCCACTTATACTGACTTATTATATGGGTGTCATTTATCATATGGGTGTTGAAGGAAGAATAATGACAAAGTTCCTAAACACCACTGATTTGTATTTGAAAAGTGAGATATTCAAGATGCTTCCTGAAGGAGTCCCTGTGGTGCTTTTTTGAATGGGACAGCATTTAGGCTAAAGCTGTTTCTCTCTGGTATATGCTTTTGGTTTTAAGAATCTCTTGACTTTTTCAAACCTCTAAACAAAATTAATCACTCCCCAGAGGCACTTATTACTGAATTAAATGGGTTAAAGTTAACAGCATAACTTTATTCAGGAAAATCAGATAAAAATTATTCCCAGTATAATGTCTCTCTTAAGATAACACAGTAAACAAAATAACAAGTTACAAAAGTTGCAGTTAAAAAAATACCAATTCATTTACAAAATATTTTTAATGATGGTTATATTATGTATACAACCATAGATATGAAAAATTGTGCTCTATATATGTAATAAGTATTGTAATGCATTCTGGTTTCTTTTATTTTTTAATTAGCAAATGTATTGAATATATTTAATGTGTACAATACGATGCTTTGAAATATATATACAATGTGGAATGGCTAAATTAGCATATGCATTACCTCATTTTAGTGTGTGTGGTGAGAACAATTAAAATCTAGTCTCAGCAATTTTCAAGTGTACAATACATTGTTGCTAACTATAGTCACCATGTTGTACAACAGGTTTTTGAACTTGTTTCTCATGTCCAACTGAAATTTTGTATTCCTTGACAACCATCCCCTGAACCCTCCATCCTTTTTCAGTTTCTGGTAACCACTATCCTACTCTCAACTTGTATGAGATCAACTTTTTTGGACTCCACATATGAGATCATGGCAGTACTTGTCTTTCTATGTTTAGCTTATTTCACTTAACATAATGTCCTCTAGAACCATCCATGTCTTCACAAATAACAAAACACTCTTCTTTTTAAAGGCACAATTGTATTCTACTGTACATACATACCGTATTTTCTTATCTGTTCATCTGCTTATGGACACTTACACCTTAGCTATTATAAATCCCTTAGCTATTATAAATATTTAGCTATTATAAATAGTGCTGCAATGAATGAGGGAATTCAGTTATCTTTCTGACATACTGATTTCATTTTCTTTGTAAATGCACCCAGTAGTGGGATTGCTGAATTATATGGTAGTATTTGTGTGTGTGTGTGTGTAAACTCCATGCTATTTTTCATAATGGTTAAACTAATTTACATTCCCATCGACAGTGTATAAGGGTTCTCTTTCTCCAGGTCTTCTCAAACACTTGTTATCTTTCATTTTTTATGATAGTCATCCTAAAAGGTGTGAAGTCATATTTCATTGTAATATTAATTTATGTTTCCCTGATGATCAGGATGTTAAATGTTTTCTGATAAGCTCATTGAACATTTGTTTTCTTTTTTTTTTATTATTTTTTATTGTGGGTTGTTCAAAACATTACAAATTTCTTGACATATCATATTCCACACTTTGATTCAAGTGGGTTATGAACTCCCACCTTCACCCCATACACAGATTGCAGAATCACATCAGTTACACATCCATTGATTTACA
>NW_025999960.1:10380005-10397267 GCF_001458135.2 Marmota marmota marmota
CCATATGCATCTTATCTGATCATAATGGAATGAAACTGAAATCAACGATAAAAGAGGAAGGAAAAAGCATACATCACTTGGAGAATGAACAATAGGTTACTGAATGATCAATGGGTTATAGAAGACATCAAGGAGGAAATTAAAAAAATTCTTAGAGATAAATGAAAACACAGACACAACATATCGGAATCTATGGGACACATTGAAAGCAGTTCTAAGAGGAAAATTCATTGCTTGGAGTTCATTCCTTAAAAAAAGAAAAAACCATCAAATAAATGATTTCATACTTCATCTCAAAATCCTTGAAAAACATTTGTTTTGTTTTAAGAAATGTTAACTAGAGCCCTTTGTCCGCTTTGGAGAGGTGCTGGGGATTGAAGAGAAGCTATATCACCAGTCCTTTTTTAAATTATATTATTATTTTATTTTGAGACAGGATCTTGCTAAATTTCTGAGGCAGGTCTTGAATCTGCAATCTTCCTGCCTTAGCCACTTGAGTCACTGGGATTATAGGAGTGGATCACTGTACCTGGACTTTGCCTATTTTAAAATTTAGTTATTTGCTTTCTTGATATGGGGTTGAGCTTTTATATATTTTAAATATTAATCCCCTATTAGATGCATAGTTTGAAAATACTTTTTTCTATTCCATAAGCAAAAATTTCATTATGTTTTCTTCCTTTGCTGTGTTTAGAAGTTATCTCAAAGACTATTATGCCCTAAAATGCTTAAAATTCGAGCCCAATGTGTTTGTCTGTGAACTTTAAAGAATATTTTAAAAGCATGTATTTATGTAACCACATCCAAGTTGCATGACAGTCTGAAAATAAAAATTTACAATATATTAACAAATAATATTATAATAAGACACAAATAAAGATGTGTATGTTTCCATTCACACAAAGTTTAAAAATGGGCTAACCTATACAATTTTATATGTAAATGAATATAGAGGTAGTGAAGCTATAAAGAAAAGGAAGAAAGTTATGATTAAAGCTGGAATAAAGATAACTTCAGTGGGTGGGGGTTTGTTAGTAGGGAGGATTTATGAAGAATTTCTTGAATGCCAACAATGTCATATTAGACTTGTGGCCTCATAAAATAAGTTGGGGACTGTTTCACATTTTTCTAATCTCTAGAAGAGTTTGTATAGATTTGAATTCATCACTTTTGAATATTTAGTAGAACCAGTCATTAAAGTCATCCAGGCTTAAATTTTTCTATACAGAAAAATGTTAGGAAACTGGTTCATTTAATGGTTGTAAGATTATTCAATTGTAGTATATTTCGGTGACATAATATCATTAAATTACATTTTTAATGAGCTTTCTATTTTATCTAAATTTTGGCATAAAATTTCTCATCACATCCTGTCTACATGTGCTACTTTGAGGGGTTTTGACTTTTATTCCATTAATACTGAAACATTATGTAGCCTAAAAATAATTACAAGATCAGATTTTCTACTTTTAGAAAAATTACTGACATTAGTGTAGAAGATAGACTGGCTAGAATAAAGAATAAAGACCACCCAGTTAGATAATTAGCACAATAATCTAAAGAAAAGAAGATATGAACATAGAAAATAGAGTCATCAAAAGCTTCACTATGAAATTCAAAGAGAATGCTCTTTGAACTCAGAATAAGTGTTCCCCTATGTGAAAACTGCTTTATTGTTTACATAGCATTAAAAAATGTAATTAAAATTAGGTTCCTCTTGAAAATCATGTGCAAAAAAAATCCATTTTACTATAACCTAAGGGGAATTATAACGGTTTTAATAGAATCTTCACCTTCCCTTTTTAGAAAAGAACACTAGTCTTTTATGACCAGGGGTTGGGGTGGAAACAATCAGTTAAGGTTAAACCCTATTGTAGTAAAAAGTTCAGAATCCTGACCTAACCAGCCTAAGAAAATGTCACTAAGGCTTACTGCAAAAAGGGTGCCTTAATATAAAAGCATAAAGAATTGAGTTCCTATCCCCTTCCATTCTCAACCGGATCCTGATGCCCAAACACCTTCAGCTAAGAACTGACCAGCTCATTGATCTTTTCCCTTTTAAAACAACCAAATAGCTCTAATTTTGCCTTCATTGTTTAATTTTCCTCCTTATAACAGGGTTTTATTTCTACATTTGTGGCTGAGTTGGGTATTTATTAAGAACACTTAAGATTAAGAAGACTTAAAATTAAGAAGATAGTTTAATATATCTTATAATTTTAATGTTTTCCAATGTCTACATTTAAATGATTTCATGGATATCCTGACTTCTTCCCATAATCAAAATATTTCTTTAGTAATAGAGAGTCCTGCCTCAAAGTCTCTGAGAAAATAAATTGCTTAAGAAGATTAGACTCATTTTCTTTACTTCGAGGCATTTCTGACAATCCACACTGAAATTACACAAGATTAACTCCATTAACATTATTTCCCATTCTTGAAACCAGTAGATATTTAGAAAGCAGCATTTGGACCGAATAGTTCAAAATATATTTTAAGAACATCTCAAACTTCTTAGTAATGCTAATACAAGCATAATTTAAGGATTAGAATAGGGTGCTGAGAGGACAAGCAACATATAGTGAGCCATAAAATATAAAGATGTTGCTTCTTTTCTCTTTGTCATTTAGTCTGCATATTATATTTGCAAGTGTATTTCAAATCAAATGAAAAGCTATAGAATATAACACTATTATCCCCTCAAAAATAGGGTTATTATCTTGTATTTGTCTTTCTCACTGCAGATCATAGAGTGCCTTTAATTTAGAGTCATTCAAGTATTTGTAGACTATTATATTTGGTGCTGCTTAGTGGCCAAAAAAAAAAAAAAAAAAAAAAAGTGTAAAGCAGAAGGTTTAAAAAACCAGATTAAAATAGTTCCATAGACATCAGCTCTCCCTAAGATGGATGCTACCGGAAATGTGAAAACAAAAAATTCCTAATATAGGCACTAAATTTTAAACTAGAGTACTAAGCTGTCATTGGCACTATTAAAAGGTATAATGCATAGATTCTCTCCCTGGCATTATTTGTTGGCATGGACTACCAGAACCACTCTGAATAAACACAATCATAATCCATCAATTCTTTTACCTTCTACTTTCTGAAACTCAAGTAGCCTTCAAGGTTTTTATTTGCAGAATTAATACCCAACCATATTAGCCAGGCACACTGGCACACACCTGTAATCCCAGGTACTCAAGAGGCAGGAAGATTGCAAGTTCAAAGCCAGCCTCAGCAACTTAGAAAGACCCTGTTTCAAAATTTAAAAATTTAAAGGCCTGAGGATATGGCTTAGTGATTAAGTGTCTCTGGTACCAAAAAATTAAAATAAAATAAAATGCAAACATTTCAGAAGTTGAGAAAAAATGTCCCATTTTGCTGCCTTTTGAGCATTCCTCCAATCTCTTTTCCAACCTTTCATTAATACAAAAAAACTTTGCATTTAGTTATGCAGCGTTTCATGCTCTTTTTGGTCTCTTAATGGTTGTTTCCAGATGGAAAATGTTGGGAAACACTGCTAGATAGTTTGAATGAACTTCTGAATCTCCAGATTTAGAGATAGTCATTTCCAGTTATTTAAAAAAAAAAACTTTCTGTGAAAGCTAATTTTAATGACTTTATGACAAAACACATTGATCTCAATGGAAAGTCATTAAATAAGAATTTTATAAGAGAGCACAGATAAGTAATAATAACTCTAAGAACACTTGATGAAATTTACTGAGTTTTACTTGGTGCCAGACACTATTCTTAGTGCTTCACAGGATTTTCTAAAATGAATTCCTTATCAGTAAAAAAAAAATTTTTCCCCTCCGGGGATTGAACTCAGGGGCACTCAAACCCACTGAGCCACATCCCCAGCCCTATTTTCGTTTTTATTTAGAGACCGGGTTTCAGTGAGTTGCTTAGTACCTCACCTTTGCTGGGGCTAGCTTTGAATTTGCGATCCTCCTGTCTCAGCCTCCCAAGCTGCCACCGGTGGTTTTTATCAGTAAAATTTTAAGATATGGTACATGTGATCATTAGTACCTCTATTCATAATTTTATTTTATTTTAATTTTTTGGTACCAGAGGTGCTTAATCACTAAGCCATATCCTCAGGCCTTCTAATTTTTTAAATTTTGATCAGAGGTACCTCTATTCATAGTATTGGAGCCCATGTCTGAATTTTAAGTTCTCAACTACACCAGTATTTCTTAAACTTTAATCATTCACATATTATCATCATAATTACTGCTATATTTTCACTGTTATTTACTGAATACCCTTCAATTGATTCTCCCTCTTTAAAATTAAATTTAGTTTTAAAGGAAATACAGTATTATCACATAGACTAGACACCAAAATTGTTTTCCATAAATACACATTAAGTGGAAAAATACATTCAATAAAAAAAGCAATCTTACAAAATTCTAGTTAGATATTGCTGGCTGCTGATATTCCTGAGCATAAGATCCTAGATGTTTCTGCTAAAAAAAAAAAATTAAATCAGCAAGCATTACTAATATATGTAAATTAGTATCAATCAGGTTTAAACAGAAAAATTGATGAGAGGACTAAAACAGAATTCCAACTTCCTTGCTATGCTTTTTCAACGATATTTAACTTGGACTAGGTACTATCTAAAATAACATCCTAGGACCTATATGGTTTTGCATTTCACTACAAAACAAATCCCAAAATATTCTGCAAAATATTCCAAAATGATTTGGAAATTTCCTGGAGGATCTCTTTTATTTCTATTTTAGTTATGAATCTCAAAATAAATCTTGTTTCAAGACACACTCCAATATGCCTATTAACTAGTGGTAGGCAATATCAAGCTAGCAGAAATGAACTTATCTAAAAACTCTGTCTTCAGAAGGCAAATATTGAGTAGATGAAATAGTACTGATCTATGAAGCATAATCAAATTCAACTATATACTACCTTCTTTGACCTTAAATAGGTCAATAACACTCAGATATGTTTCTAATCCACAAAAAAGAGGGAAGAGGGATGCTACCTCCCCATAGGGTGGGTATATGGACAAAATGAGACAAACTTGCATAACAGACACTCAATACATGACAACTGGATCAAAAGTTACATGTAACCTTTAGTTTTTTCCAACTGACAAAACATCCAGGTGTTTTTATCTTAATAAAAAGAACTCAAAATTGTTTCCCTGTAATAATCTATAGAAACTATTATTCAGTTTCAAATACAACCTTGAAAACTGAAACTAAATTAAAGGTCATGCTCATGAAGATCTGAAATATCCCATAAAAAGTATAAAAACCTGGGTGACTGGTCATCAGTTAGTCCAAAGTACAATAATATAATTCCTAAACTGAAAAAAAAAAAAATTATCAAGGCAAATATTATTGGTACATAAAAATGATTTCCCACATGAATAATATCTAAATATATTTTATAGTGGCTTAAAATAAACTAAGTCATTCTTTCTTCCTTCATGTATGGCTGAAATATTTACTAAATAAATAAATAAATAAATAAGATAGCTAAAATTACAGTGCCATCTAGAGGCAAAGTAAATAAGATGGCAAATTTTATTCCTTTCATACTCAACATTTACAAGAAAAATTTTTAAAAATATTTTTCCTTGTTGATAGAACTTTACTTTTATTTATTTATATGTGGTACTGAGAATCAAACCCAGTGCTTCACATATACTAGGAAAGCGCTCCACCACTGAGCTACAACCCCAACCCCAGATTTTTGTAATTTATACACTCATTTTCTAATTCCATTTACAGAATATAACTTATGAAATAAAGTTAAAACATTTTTTTCCTAATAAAAAAATTTTCTACCTGAAGAACATCACTTCATTCTCAATAAACAAACTCTGAAGGCAATTTAAAAAAAAACAATAGTGCTATAATATCCAATTATTTGGTTTTGAGATTTATTTATTGGCAAGTTATAAAATTCCAAAAACAGTAACTTTTCAGTATTAAAAAAAAAACCACTTCATCATCTTAAACGAACATTTTCTTTTATTTTTTCTCTTTCAAGCTTGTGCCTTAAGACATTTATTTATAATAACTTAAATGTTTGTTAGGCACTTCTTATATTAGTACTCTTGAAATCCTCACACAAATCCTATGCACTGAGTAGTCTATATTAACATTCCTATTACAAATGCTGAAACTGAAGCTCAGAAACTTAAGTATCTTACCCAACGCTATAACTAGCAGAGCCAGGGTTCAAACTGGGGGAGTTTGTCTCCAATATTTGTGCTTTTAATCACCATGCCAACATGCCTCTCATTTGTAAGTCACTTACTTACATTTGTAGCATCTTTTAGGGGAGCAATAGTTTCTAATGTTACTAAATCCTTCATCATGATTTTTAATAACTACATGTTTGCCATCAATTTGTATATCTCATTTTATTTATATTGGTTATTTAATGCAGTCATTGAAATTATTTCTGATTTCTTTTACCATATAGAACAATACTGCAACAAGCAAATTTTGCACTGCAAAGAGTTTTTTCCCTTCTTTTGAATTTTCTTATGCTGACTTTCCCTAAATGGTTAGACTGACTTAAGTAGATAAAAGTGACTTGTTATTAATATATAATGATCCATACTGTTTTCCAGACTTCATCATGATATAATGCAATGAAAAGATGCTCAGATCTTCTCTTTTCAATTAAAACATATCTGTCCTTCTCCCCCAAACACAATTTAACTGACAAAGTCATTAGGATTGATACTATATTTATAGCAGCACAATTTACAATAGCGAAACTGTAGAACCAACCTAGATACCCTTCAGTAGATGAATGGATTAAAAAAATGTGGCATATATACACAATGAAATATTACTCAGCAATACAAGAGAATAAAATCATGGCAATTGAAGGTAAATAGATGGAGTTAGAGAAGATAATGCTAAGTGAAGTTAGCCAATCCTAAAAAAACAAATGCCAAATGTTTTCTCTGATATAAGGAGGTTGATTCATAGTGGGGGAGGGAGAGGGAACATGGGAGGAATAGACCAAATCTAGATAGGGTAGAGGGGTGGGAGGGAAGGGAAGGTGCATGGGGCTAGAAATGATGGTAGAATGTGATGAACATTATTATCCAAAGTGTATGTATGAAGACACTAATTGGTGTGAATATACTTTGTAAACAACCAGAGATATGAAAAATTGTGCTCTATATGTGTAATAAGAATTGTAATGTATTCCACTGTCATATATAAATAAAATAATTTTAAAAAAAGAATGATTCATGATGTGAGACAGTGAAATCAACAAACATTAAGTTTTGGAAATGGGCAAAATGCTTTCTTCTTTTAGCAACAGAAAAAAGTAAAAATAATCCTCTTACTTATCACTTATGAAGATGACATTGTCTTGATTCTCAAAAAAGAATCAAATTCATTGGTAATTTATCAGAGCTGGATCTAAGCAGAGATCTGACTCTAAAGTCTGTATTTTAGATAATAACCCCAAAAGCTAGGGATCAATATATGTGGGGATATAAAAATTATATGAAAATATTTATTTCAAGTTTTATCAATTATTTGTTTCATAAAGGGGTAATAAATAACCTGGGATAGCTATTATAAAGAAGGATAATGATATTTTCCTCATATGTAGTTATAAACAATAATTTCAAAAACAGAAAAGGATGATATTTTTTAAAAAATATTTTTAGTTGTAGATGGATACAATACTTTTTATTTTATTTATTTATATGCGGTGCTGAGGATTGAACCCAGGGCCTCATACGTGCTAGGCAAGTGCTCTACCACTGAGCTACAACCCCAGCCCATGATGACATTATTAATTAGCAAAATGCTTCATCTGTTTCTCTCCAAACATAAATGATTTCAATGCAATCTAGTTTCACCTGTGTTCTAAGCAAGGAGCTAGAGGATATGAATACTATTTCACAATTTTTATCTTAAGTGTTAGCTTACAGCAATATATGGTATTAACAGTTTAAAACAATTGGCCCTTTATGACACAGAATAAAGTTCATTGAAGCATGATAAAATAGAAACAACATAGGCTTTCACACAGACCTTAAATTCAGACCCTGACACTTACTTGCTATATGCCCCCTGGAACTTTAAAGCATCAAATTCCCCCAACTTCTCAGGATGCTGTGAAAAATCAAAGGAGACAACAATTACGAAGCTCCTAGCATATGGTAGACAGTCACGAAATTTTAGCTACCTTTCCTTCAATGACTGGCACACACACAATTAATCAAGGATATCAGTTTTTTTTTTTTTTTATTTAAGGGTATCAGTTTTAAATGTCATACTTCATTACTTCCCTCAGACAAACTGTGGCATAACATGAAGCATCAAGATTAAAAGAGATCAAAAGAGATAAAGTTGATTCATCAATGTGGGAACCTTCCATTTTGACATCATGATCTCCCATTAGTTGGTATGAGAGATTATGGGCATGTTTCAAAATCTGTCTATAGCATCCTGGTACGTTCAGTTTCAGAGTAGGTACTTTAAACCTACATGTCTGTAGTCCATCTCTGCTAAGTGTTTCCTGGTACCATTGCCCTACTTGATTCTTTGGGTACTGAATATTGTATCCAAGTACGGGAAGAACCACCTGTGAATGGGAAAAAAAAATACATGAAACAGCCTTCAGAAAGATGTATGTATGATCATATTTTACTTTTATGACTGGGACCTACATCTGTAAAAAACAGTTCAAGATGTGTGGTGTATATGTGTGTGTGTGTGTGTGTGTGTAAATATGCACACTATAGTCAGCCAACAACATGCTTTGGACACTAAACTACAATATTTTTAATGCCACCAAGTAAAGAAAAAAGCAAACTTTTTTGTGAGTCCCAAATAAAGGACTCACAATAACTAAGGTGATTCCATTTACCAAGATGTGATTCTTTCAAAAGCAATACCATTTGACAGAAAATAAATAAGTGGTTGCCAGGGGTTGTAGATGGGAGTGGAGGTTAACTATAAAAGTACATGGGGGCCGGCTGCAGTGGCATATGCCTGTAAACCCAGTGGCTCCTGAGGCTGAGGCAGGAGGATCTTGAGTTCAAAGCCAGCACAGCAACTCAGTGAGACTCAATCTCTAAATAAAATACAAATAAGGGCTGGAGATGTGTCAGTGGGTAGGCACCCCTGGGTTCAATCCCAATGCCAAAAAAAAGTACATAGGGAAATTTGGGTAAGAGATGAAACTATTCTTTATATTTATTTTTATGACAGTCACATGACTTTATATGCTTATAAAACATGTAGAACTGTAAAGTGAACTTATACATAAATTATAACCTAATTTAAAAGTTTTTAAAAATTTCTCTAAAGCAGGGGGAACTGGTCAACATTCTGTCTTTAGGGAACAAGGTTTACAGTTAGATTTTAGTGACCATGTTTTTTAAGCAAGTTTACCTGGTGTATTGTATATGTGTTAGCTGATTCCTCTTCTTTCGTCACCAGATGAACCTATTTAAAATATTTATATATATGAATAACTCCCAAATGTTAAAATTACCTCAAATTTCTCTAACTATTGCGTATAATTTGATTCCTATACTGAATATGCAAACAAACAAGATCTTTTCATAATTTGTCTCTGGAGACATAGACTACATAAAAACTAGAATATTTCTTCCTGCTTTAACTATTAATAACTAAAGTTGGAAAACAAGGAGAATGGTGGGTTAATCTGAACCAACAATCTTTTCCTGATTTATAAGTTGTTTTTTATTATGGTGAATCAAAACTCTGTTTCTGTAAAACAAACCCCTCTAATGCCACCAACCTCTGTCCCCAACAAATATCATAATACTCTATGCTGGTGTGGTGTTTGTCAACATTTGTTTCATATAATAGTAATAAGTGTCACAGAGAGGAGGAAAAAAAAAGATGTACATGATGAATTCATTTTGAAAATTATTGCTATCAACATTTAATATATAATATATATCATATAATATAGTGTCTACATCCCAAGTCTACTTACCCACTGAGCCACATTCCAAGCCCTTTTTTGCATTTTATTTAGATACAGAGTCTCACTGAATTGCTTAGTGCCTGCCTCGCTAAGTTGCTAAGGCTGGCTTTGAACTTGTGATCCTCCTATACAATTCTGATTTCTCTTCTATATAAAAGTTCAAGTATAAAGGCAGCTATCATCTTGGATTTAAAGCATTCTGATATTTCCAAAATATCACATTAAAAGGATTAAAAGCATTCTGATATTTCTAGAGCAGACATCATATAATATGCTATCTACAATCCAAGTCTACTTGCTTTCCCCTCAATTTTTCCTACTCATCAGAAATTCCCCTCCTCTTTTCTCATTTTAAGTTTTTTTGTTCAATTATTGGTAAACAGCCACTTTTAACAACACTCAGAAATGATATAAAGTTCTAATGCCGAGATGTGATCTGACCAAAATACAAGGGGTAGACAAATGATATAGGACTATGATCTTTCTTGAATCAAAACTTCTAGCTTTCTGTCTTCCATAGATTCATACACATAAGTATAATCTGTCTTCCATAGATCCATAGGCATATTAAATAACAAAACAGATACAGTTGTTAATCTAGTAACCCATCAAAAGAGGAAATGAGATTAGTCCCCTATAGTTTTTAATTACAGAAGTATAATATTGTATGCCCAATTATGCCATTTTTAGCAATCTTGTTCCTTTCCATCTTCATATTTTATAGTTTACCTCCTATCATGCCTTTTCTTTTTTTTCTAAAGAGAGAGAGAGAGAGAGAAAAAAATTTTTTTTTTGATATTTATTTTTTGGTTTTCGGCGGACACAACATCTTTGTTTGGATGCGGTGCTGAGGATCGAACCTGGGCCGCACGCATGCCAGGCGAGCGCGCTAGCTACCTCTTGAGCCACATCCCCAGCCCCCTGTCATGCCTTTTCTTCTGTCAGTGCTAATAAAATATAATCAATAAGATTTAAAATATATAGTCTCTTTTTTCTGTTAGCAAAAGGAAATTCTGCAATTTTTCCAGCTCCAAAAAGAAGAATAGATACAATTCTGATCACAAAACTATCCTTGCAAATGTTATTTTGAATTAAAAAATAATGACTTAAGTAGATCAGCTTTCTCAAGTTTTTTTTTTATTTCTGATTTTTAATTATTTTTCTGATTTTTAATTATTTATCAGAAGATCACTTGCATATCTTTGCCCACATGATGTAACTACAAAACCTATAAAATTGCTAAATTTCTTTTTCCACAGTTTGAGAGTCTGTTTCAATCAAATAGCCATTCTTAGTAATAAGTGCTGTCCCCTGGTGATCACTTTCTTACCTAAATATTTATAAACCATCCATTTAATGAAACAGTGAAGCACACATCTGTTGTCTGGCTTGTACAACCTTTACTTCCACTTTTCTGTACTAGCACCCTCATTTTCCAGGAGATCTTCTTCCAATTCTCAGATACACATTAGGTGGCATGGTCCCAGGAACACAGACTTAGTCAGATATTCCAGTCTACATTAATTTGTTTGGTATGGACACGTGACCCAGGCCAGGCCATTCCTAACCACTAAGATTCAATTCCATGGCTCCTGTACACATTGTTGGAAAAGAAAAGCCTCTTTCCTGCAGGAAAATGAATAGAGTTACGAGAAGTAAGCCTAGAGTTTCTAATAACTATCTTGCCGTCAAAAACATATGCCAGGAAGAAAAGACATATTATTTAGAACACTGCTTAAGTCCCTGGATATAGCTGCATCTGAATCAATCATAACTTTCAGTCATAAGGATGAATAAGTTCCTGGTGATTTTTCCTTAAATTAGTTTTACTTGAAACTAAAACACACATCTAGAGTTTGTCATTAACTTAAATAATGCTTCCTTTATACAGAGTTCAGATCTATCTTTCCTTAATTTTTGAAAAATCAGGCCCCACAATCTAGTTCTTGATGCTGGCCCCCTTTTCATCTTCATGTAGTAGAGACCAATCTGGGTTAGGAGTCAAGAAGCAGGGTCTTTCTAGTTCTGTTACTTGTGTGACTCTGGATCTTAATTCTTATCTATAAAAAACAGTCTCACAGGTAATCCCAGAGGCTCAGAAGGCTGAGGCAGGAGGATCGTGAGTTCAAAGCCAGCCTCAGCAACTTAGCAAGGTCCTAAGTAACTCAGTGAGTTAATATCTCTAAATTAATAAAAAAAAAAAAAAAAAGGGGGGGGGAGATGGGAATGTGGCTCAGTGGTTAAGCACTCCTGGGTTCAATCCCTAGTACCCTCCCCACAAAAAAAAATAGTCTCTAAAGTCTTTTTCTTCTTTAAAATTCAATTGCTCATATGATGTAATATATAAGCACTGCTCAAATCCTTTAAAACTTATTTGGGAGACTGACTTAAGATAATGCTGGAAAACAATCATTTATTCCTTTTTTCTTACAATATTATAAAATAAATTTTCGCACATAATTTATGGAATCTAGTTTCATAATTTAGTTAAAACCCACAGAGATAACATACTACTTGAACAGAGAAAAAAATGAAAGGATCAACTTTTATGATATACATAGTTATAATTTCATTAATGTAAATGTCATTAAAACATTGTTAATCTAACCACTATGGAAAACAGTATGGAGATTCCTCAGAAAACTTGGAATGGAACCACCATTTGACACAGTTATCCCACTCCTCAGTTTATACCCAAAGGACTTAAAATTAGCACACTACAGTGACACAGCCACATAAATGTTTATAGCAGCTCAATTCACAATAGCTAAGTTATGAAACCAAGTTAGATGCTCTCCAACAGATGAATGGATAAAGAAAATGTTGTACACATACACAATGGAATATTACTCAGCCTTAAAGAAAAATGAAATATGGCATTTGCAAGTAAATGGATGGAGCTGGAGAAAAATCATGCTAAGTGAAATAAGCCAATCCCCCCAAACCAAAGGCTTATAAAATGTTCTCTCTGATAAGTGCATGCTTATCCATAATTGGGATGGGAGTAGAAGAGAATGAAGGAACTTTAGATTGTGTAGAAGGAGTGAGGTGTGGGGAGGGGATGTAGGAATGGGAAGGATGGTGGAATGAGATGGACATTATTACCCTATATACATGTATGATTACACTACTGGTGAGACTCTGCACCATATACAGCCAGAGGAATGAGAAGTTGTGCTCCATTTGTATACAATGTGTCAAAAATGCATTCTACTGTCATGTATAACTAATTAGAACAAATTAAAAAATTTTTTTTAAATGTTGCTCTGAAATAAAAAACATTGTTAAGAGGAAAAAAGGCAGTTATGAAATCATATTTACATAAAATCACATTTATAGAAAAGAAACATAATATTACATATTCTGTATATCATGATTATAAAACTTACTTTTCTTTTGACATTTTAAGTTTTGTGCTTCTAAGCCTTGCCTTTTCTTTTCTCAATGTTAACTAATGGAATAAAACCCCACTTTCTGTGGATATTTATGTAAAAGCATGGAGAAAAATCTAGAAAGTCAAATGCCAATCAACAGAGGTTGATTTTCCAGAGACAAGGAGGGAATCAAATTAGGGTAGCTAAAGGAATGAAGCCCCAACTGCTATGTTTTGACTTTAATTTTTCTTGTTTTGTGCATTGCCCATGTGATTTTTTTTTAAAGTCAATTCTTTAAAGGAAGTTTTAAATGGCACCATGCACCATTCTCACTCCATACCACTTACTATTTTTATTTTTCCATTTTCTTTTTTTTTTAATGTTTATTTAGTTGTAAATGAACACACAGTATCTTTATTCATTTTTATGTGGTGCTGGGGATTGAACCCAGTGCCTCACACATGTGAGGCAAGCACTTTACCACTGAGCCACATCCTCAACCCCAATATTTTTCCATTTTCTAACTTGTTAATCCTCAATTGACAGAGAATAGAAGCAGATGATCAAGACTAAGTAAAAATAAATAAAAAGTATGCTTAGTTTGAAAGTGTTTCCAAAATCAGAGGTTCTGAAAATTAATGTCCCTGATATGATAATTAAATCTCCTTGATGAATGATACTTACTTTAGTACTTGGAAAATGCTCATCAACATCTTCATCCAAACAGACCAAATCACCCTCCACTACTCTTGATCCATAGGTTTCAAGTCGGTAAGACGCTGCCTCGTTCCAAATTTTGCTGCTATATGCATGAATATAGAATAAGCGCATGGAATGGGGAAAAGAGAACCATGCCTGGATACAACCCTCCTCTGTCATGCCAAAGCGATGTAATGCCTCCAACAACGCTCTCTCTCGAACTTTGAATTCAGGCATCAATGAAAGTGTGCCTTTAGCATCCTCTGAAATGAAAAGCAAATCAGATAGCCACTTTTATTTAAAAGCCACTATGGAGATTTTTCTTATGCTGTCTAAATGAGAGGCAGTCAACATATATATGAAGAAGACTTTTTTATTTGTTCGTTTTAGTTATATATAACATTACAATGTATTTTAATATATTATCCATACATGGAGTATAACTTCCCATTCTTGTGGTTGTACATGATGTGGAGTTACACTAGGTGTGTATTCATATATGAACAAAGGAAAGTTATGTCCAATTCATTCTACTGTTTTTCCCATTCCCATACCACCTCCCTTTCCCTCCAACCCACCCTGTCCCAATCCGGTGAACCTCCACTCCTTCCTCCTGGTGCCCTGCCTATTGTGAGTCAGCATCCACATATCAGAGAGAACATTTGGCCTTTCACTTTTGGAAATTGGCTTATTTCACTTAGATGATAGTCTACCATTCCATCCATTTACCAGCAAATGCCATAATTTCATTCTTCTTTAAGGATGAGTAATATTCCATTGTGTATATGTAACACATTTTCTTTATCCATTCATCTACTGAAGGACACCTAGGTTGGTTCCATACCTTAGTTATTGAGAACTGAGCTGCTATAAACACTAATGTGGCCTCATCACTACAATATGTTGAGTTTAATTCCTTTGGATATATACCTAGGAGTGGGATAACTGGGTCAAATGGTGGTTCCATTCAAGGTGTTCTCAGGACTCTCCATACTGCTTTCCAGAGTGGTTGCACCAAATTGCAGTCCCACCAGCAATGTATAAGTATACCTTTCTCCTCACATCCTCACCAACATTTACTATTACTTGTATTCTTGATAATTGCCATTCTGACTGGAGTGAGATGAAATCTCAGTGTTGTTTTAATTTGCATTTTTCTAATTGCTAGTGATATTAAACTTTTTTTCATATATTTATTGACCGTTCATATTTCTCCTTCTCTGAAGTGTCTGTTCAATTCCTTTGCCCACTTATTGATTGGGTTATTTAAATTTTTTTGGTGTTAAGTTTTTTGAGTTTTTTATGTATCTTGGAGATTAATGCTGTACTGAGGTACAGGTGGCAAAGATTTTCTCCCACTCTGTAGACTGTTTCTGTTCTTGATTGTTTCCTTTGGAGTGAAGACGTTTTTTAGTTTGATACCATCCCGTTTATTGATTCTTGATTTTATTTCTTGCACTTTAGGTGTCTTGTTGAGGAATTCAATTCCTAAGGCGACATGATGGAGATTTGGGCCCACTTTTTTTTTTGTACTGGGAATTGAACTCAGAGGCACTCAACCACTGAGTCACATCCTCAGCCCAATTTTGTATTTTATTTAGAGACAGATTCTCATTGAGTTGCTCAGCACCTCACTTTTGCTGAGGCTGGCTTTTGAACTCAAAATCCTCCTGCCTCGGCCTTCAGAGCTGCTGGAATTAAAGGTGTATGCCATCGCGCCTGGCTGGGCTGACTTTTGTTAAGACGATTTTTAACACTATCAGTTAAACCTAGCTATCCTTAAGACATTCATTGTATTGCCCTTCCTTTTACTTTCCTTGCTTTTAAAAAAAAAAAAAAATGAAAAAATTCCAACATCAACATCAGTAACAGCTTGCCAGAATTCCTTCCTTTAGAATAGAGCTAAACTAACTTGCAGGTTATTCAGAAGACTGCCAAACAAAAAGTAATAACAACAAATATTCCCAAGAATTAAATAAGCTGCTGAGCCAGTAGGAACTAGAGATTTTAAAGAGTTATTTTGGACATATACACAGAATTTTTGGAGTAAGAAAGGATTGAGACCTGGATCCTTTCAGTATACTATTAGGCCTCACTAATGAGACACTTTTTTAAAGCATAGATTACTAAGCACTACTGCAAAGATGCTCATTCAGGTAGGGCCTTATAATTGACATTTTAATAAATACACAAAGTGTTTCTCATGCACATTAAAGTTTAAGAATTATTGATATGAGAAAATTATCTTCACAGTCTCTATATCTATAGTAAGGTATAAACAAATAAGTCACCTTGAAATGTCTTTTATTATTACTTAGATTATTCATAAAGTCAAAAATATTCATACTATTTATATATTATGGTGTGACACAAAAATATTTCTCTTCTGTGAATAATTATCTATATTAATATGTATATGATTAAAAATAATGACTATAGAGATTTGAAAACTGATGTCTTTTATTTCAATGTAAGTGAAATTTAGTACAAACAGGTATGTTGATTGGGTATTTGAATGAACCTGAAATGGTATGGTTGCTTTGGTTATTTTTTAAGTACAAGTACTATTTGTTCAGTATGGAGTATATGCCAGCCACTATTTTAAGGGTATCATTTAAATCTCTTAACATCTTTTAGGTAACATTATTAGCTAAAATTTACAGACAAGAAAACAAAAACAATGGAGTTAAATGGCCTGCACAAGATCACACAGGTGGAAAGTACTTAAGTGAAGAGTGAAGTCCATGCCTTTTGACTGCAGCCTCACTCATTGCCACTTTTCTTCACTGCAGCCTATTAAGAGTTTTATGTATACACCATAACATTAATCTAAAATTATGAAGGCTGAGAATCAGGAATATTTTACAACTAGATCAAAAACAATGCATAAAGTATTAAATATCAAAAATGAACTTTTAATTAGATTATGTTTCAATTCTTTTTTTTTTTATTGGTTGTTCAAAACATTACAAAGCTCATGATATATCATCTTTCATACATTTGACTCAATTGGGTTATGAACTCCCATTTTTACCCCAAATACAAATTGCAGAATCACATCAGTTACACACTCACATTTTTACATAATGGCATATTAGTGACTGATGCATTCTGCTACCTTTCCTTTCCCCTATTATCCCCCCTCCCCTCCCCTCCCATCATCCCTCTCTACCTCATCTGCTGTTGTTCAATTCTCTTCCTTGTTTCCCCC
>NW_025999960.1:10397864-10404604 GCF_001458135.2 Marmota marmota marmota
CTCTTTTAAGATCCTCAGGGAATGGTCCGAGGAGGGCGATAGCTGGGTCAAATGGTGGATCCATTCCCAGATTTCCCAGGTATCTCCATACTGCTTTCCAGACTGGCCTTACCAATTTGCAGGCCCACCAGCAGTGTACAAGAGTACCCTTTTCCCCACATCCTCGCCAACACTTATTGTTGTTTGACTTCATAATGGCTGCCAATCTTACTGGAGTGAGATGGTATCTTAGGGTGGTTTTGATTTGCATTTCTCTGACTGCTAGAGATGGTGAGCATTTTTTCATGTACTTGTTGATTGATTGTATGTCCTCCTCTGTGAAGTGTCTGTTCAGGTCCTTGGCCCATTTGTTGATTGGGTTATTTGTTATCTTATTGTTTAATTTTTTGAGTTCTTTGTATATTCTGGATATTAGGGCTCTATCTGAAGTGTGAGGGGTAAAAATTTGTTCCCAGGATGTAGGCTCTCTGTTTACCTCTCTTATTGTTTCTTTTGCTGAGAAAAAACTTTTTAGTTTAAGTAAGTCCCATTTATTTATTCTTGTTATTAACTCTTGGGCTATGGGCGTCCAATCAATTCTTCACTGATTCTAATGAATTACACTGCCATCAGTACCATTTAAAATTTGGACCTCCTCTCTGCAGAGGATTTCAGCTTAGAAAAACAAAAATACCATCTTATATTATATATCAGTATGGCTACGTATGGGATAAAGAAACTAACATACCAGTTTGAAGAAAATATTTCTTCGCTCTATTTACAGGATCATCCAAGTCTTCTGGTGTAAGAAATAATTTTATGGCCTTCACCTTGAAAAAATGAAACAAACAAATATATATTTAATGAAAATCTCAACTTACTTTTTTAAAAACAAATTTAAATTCTTGGACACCCTAGTAGGATAGGCATTTAATGAATGATATTTGATGCTATAATTCTCTCTGGAGGCTTTCAAAAGTTAATAGTCAATGTTAAATAAACCTCCAAAATGAACTAATTTTATATTTAGGTTTAAAACACTATAGACTGGGAAAAGTGCCCCCTCCCCCAATCACTTCCATAATTCTTCTTTTTTCATTCTTTTCCTAAATTGAGATGTGAACACAAATATAAAGTAATGACATAAATATTCAATACACACAACAAAATAGGGAAGGAAGCAAGTACAGGGAAATGGCATGCCATTGATTTCATTTCATTTGTGTTCTCAATTCCCTGAATTTCTTGGTCTTAAAAATAACTGCCAAAATCTTAATGAAAAGATTCTCAATTTTAATATTTTAAATTTAAAAATGACATCTACTCAGTTCCTATATTTTATCACTGTCAACAGTACTGAGATTTATTTGTAGTATATATCTTAGAGTAAAAAGGGATCTTAAAAGAGGTCATTCAACCCAATCTCCCACTCAAGCTTCTTTTATAGTATTCAATCATTCAAAAAAAAAAAAAAAATCAAAGCTCAAATTTTTTTTTGACATATGGAATCTAAACCACAATAAGCGGGTGGGGGAAGAAAGAAGTTCAGTACCTTAGATAAAGGGGAATGAAGAGAAGGACGGGGAAACAGGAATAGGAAAGATAGTGAAATGAATGTGACATAATTTTCCTGTGTACATATATGAAGAAACATAAGTGACACCCACCCTTGTGTACATCCACAGAATGGGGTCCTAATTAAAATAAGACATAAATGTGCATGTATAATTTTACCAACAGAGTCTACTATCATGTAAAGCTAAAAAGAATAGATTAAAAAATTTTTAAAGAATAAAGTGGTAAATAGGAAAATAAATATTTAAAAAAATGGAAAAGGAAAAGAGAACCAGAGCATTAAAAGTTCAACTGAACTTTTTTAAATATATATATTTAGTTTGTAGTTTGTAGGTGGACACAATATCTTTATTTTATTTTTATATGATGTTGAGGATCGAACCCAGCGCCCCGCGCATGCCAGGTGAGTGCGCTACCACTTGAGCCACATCCCCAGCCCCTAAATATATTTTTGATAACTTTATTTACTTTTTTCTTTTTCTAATGTGGTGCTGAGGATCGAACCCAGTGCCTCACTCATGCTAGGCAAAAGCTCTACCACTGAGCTACAGCCCCAGCCCCTCAACTGAACTTTTCAACAATCATCTGCTATGGGTCTGGCTTTCACAAAAGCTATATCCTTACTTCTCACAAAAATCTTGTGCTATACATGTTATCTCTATTTTACAGATAAGGAAACCTAGGCTCAGGAAAGTTAAATAGTCTCCCTATAGCAACACATTTGACAAAAGGTGGAACTTAAGTAGAATGTATGCTGTATCTTATAAATCCCAAACATTTCTTCTTTCATACAACAAAATTTCAAATATTTTGTGTTAATTTTCTCTTCAGAGTTTTCCAGACTGAAGCAATACCATTTGTTAAACATTTTTCATGAATATGGCTTCTGGATCACGCTTTAGGGTATCAGTTATTTTCTAGTTGTTAAAGTCCTTCCTAAAATGTGAGGCCCAGAACTGAATATAAATTTACAGATGTGGTTTAAATATACTGCTGTTAGCCATACTTCCATATATAAGATGTTTAATGCGCAATGCTTCTCAGAAGTTTTGCTGCTTTCCTCTTCCACTCAAAACATTAGAACACAAATGAGTGAGCATTACACCATCATATGAATAATCTTGTATTTGTTCAAATGTACAATTTTTATTGTGCACTCCATTCCAATGTAAAAATATGTGAATATATAACATGTAATTATAAGTATAAATATATTAAAGTTACATATATACAAATATATGTGTGCATACACACACACAGACTTTTAACTGGTGAAATGCAGCTTCTTATTTGTGACATACATTTTTATTTTCATTTGAGACTAGTCAGATTTTGTTGTCAAATTTGTTGTTTCACTTTTAGTCTTTGGACTTTCTTTTATATGATTTGTGCGCTAGTCAGCTTTTTGTCGCTATGACCAAAATATCTAACAAGAACAACTTAGTCAGTTTAGCTCACAATTAAAGAGGCTGTCTATGGTCAGCTAACTTCACTGCTTTGGATCCAGGGTGAAACAGAATGACATGGCGGCAGGGAGTAGCAGAGGAGTGCTGCTCTGCTCATGGTGGTCAAGAGGCAGAGAGAAAGGGGGAAGGGGCCACAGGGAAATTGAACCATTTCAGGGAATACTCTTAGCTATACCCCACCTGTCTACAGTTACCACCTAATCAGTCTGTTCAAATAAGGATAGACTGATTATGGTACAGCTTCACAATCCAATCACTTCCCCTCTGAATATTTCTGCATTAACACAGGAGCTTTTGGAGAATCCCTCATATCAAAACCATAGCAATCTGATACCTGATTTCTGTAAGTATAGGGTATGTTTCCTTTAAATCTTCTATTCGGTTCACTAAGAATTGAAGGAGTGTTAATTCTTTGCCAAGTCTCAAATGAATATTATTAAGGTACACAACATGTGGTTTGCTTCTTTATAACATAATATCAAGAAAACAGTAATTGTTTAATAAATGTTCAATAAATATAATCTATGTGTGTATAAGTGTTCATAAGCTAAGGTTAAGAAAGCAAGGGGCTGGTTTATGTGATAAGTATAGATGACTCAATAGATAAGATTATATTTTCAAAATCCATACCATTTCATTCTTCAGCAAAGCCAATCCAATTTGGTCTGTATGAACTTTCCTTCCCTTCCCAAATCTCTGTGGTCCATAGTAATTCACGAAACCTTTATTCTATAAATACAAAATAGTCAATAAATTCAAAATAAATAAATATAATCATTGCATCAAAAATTTACCATAATCAAATGTTTTTCATCATATTTATTTTTTTAAATCCTGTAATCAGTAATATGTACTCAGGGAGCAAATAACTAGAAAATTAAAAGCACATAAGACCAGTGGAAAAAGCTTAAAAAATATGTCAGCTTCCCATTCACAATATTGAGGATTTCCTAAGACATGCAACTTTCACTGTTAAAGTCAGGAAAGTTCAAAGAAAACTGAAATGACATTGGTTACCTAACAATAGGATCTGATCTCACCCTTAGGTTCTTTCTTATTTTGAGACTCTTCTGCTGTTAGGAAATGTTAGGAACAAGAAATATTTCTTTTCAAACCTCACAAGTCTTGACTCATTTATATATTCATTTATTATTTAGTTTGACTAGTTTCTTAAAAGCTGCGCCAACAAAATGCCACAATATCACTCCAGCAGTACTCTAGCTTAAGCCAACATAGTACTTAGATTCCAGGGTGGAGCACAGAAATCACCTTTTGATGGAGGTGAATTTTGATGCCATGTTTCCAAACTGCCATAGTACTCAGAAGAAATAGAAAACAGTAATTTACTGCTCCAAAGTGTATGTATTCAGCCAATAATTATTGTTGAACAACAGCTCAAAACTATTCAGTAAAACATGCTAAGATAATTTATTATCAGTATGATACAAAAGGAACTCCATCTTTATGTCATGTACAAATCAACTGTAGTAGATTAAAGACTCTACATTAAATCTCAGTTGAATATTTTTAATTATTTCAAATTTGAATAAACTAATATCAGACAATAACTTAGAATGACCAGGATAATTTTAACTTTCCCTCCAAATTACTTAAATATAATAAAAGGTTGATAGCAATCAGTTATTACTATCTGAAGAAAACGTTAAAGATTCCTTATTTTCAAGGCTACTCAACTCTATTATTTGATCATGAGAATTAAAAGAAAGCTGACTATTGGAACATTGGGAATGGAACCACCATTTGATCCAGCTATCCCACTTCTTGGTCTATACCCAAAGGACTTAAAAACAGCATACTACAGGGACACAGCCACATCAATGTTTATAGCAGAACAATTCACAAACTAGATGTCCTTCAGTCGATGAATGGATTAAAAAATGTGGCATATATTTATACATAATGGAATATTACTCAGCAATAAAAGAGAATAAAATCATGGCATTTGCAGGTAAATGGATGGAGTTAGAGAAGATAATGCTAAGTTAGCCAATCCCAAAAAAACAAATGCCGAATGTTTTCTCTGATATGAGAAGGCTGATTCATAGGGAAGGAGAGGGAACATGGGAGGAATAGACCAACTCTAGATAGGGCAGAGGGGTGGGAGGAGAAGGGAAAGTGCATGGAGTTAGAAATGATGGTGGAAAGTGATGGTCATTATCATCCAAAGTACAGGTATGAAGACACGAATTGGTGTCAATATACTGTGTATAAAATCAGAGATATGAAAAATTGTTCTCTGTATGTGTAATAAGAATTGCAATGCATTCCACTGTCATATACAAATAATAAATAAATAAATAATAAATAAATAAACAAAATTTTTTTAAAAATTAAATTTCACTTAGGTATATAAATTGAAAATCATTGTTGGTGCAATGCAACTCTCTTCACCTTTGTAACTGTTTTAACAGTATTACTCCTTTCTTAATATGTAAGAGAAATTGACAAGTTTATAATATTGTCTTTTTAAACCAAAGCCTTACGCTTTGGGAAATAAGTCCTGGAACATAACTCAATAAAAAAAAAGAAGAAGAAGAAGAAATAAAAAAGCTGGCTAAGCCACTCTTTTGACAGAGGATATATAAAGACATCAAAAAACTTTACACCAAAAAATCAAATAGTCCAATTAATAAATGGACAAATGAATTAAACAATTCTCAAAAGAAAAAATATAAATGGCCAACAAATACATGAAAAAATGTTCAACATCATTAGCAATTAGAGAAATGCAATCAAAATTTTACTGAGATTTCATCTCACACAAATCAGAATGGTAGTCCAAGAATACAAATAATAGTAAATGCTGGAGAGGATGCAGAGAAAAGGAACACTTTTGCACTACTGGTGGGACTGTGAGTAAACTACTATAGAAATCAATATGGAGGCTCCTCAAAAGACTAGGCATGAAACCACCATATGACCCAGCTATACCACTCCGTGGTATTTATCCTGAAGAATTAAAGTCATCTTACTACAGTGATAACATGCATACCCATGTTTATAGCAGCATAATTCACAATAGCCAAACTATGGAACCAGCCCAGGTATCCATCAATAGATGAATGGATCAAGAAAATGTGGTTTATATACTCAATATATAAATGTGGTTTATATACCCAATACGTTTTATTCAGCCATAAGGAAAAATGAAATTCTGGCATTTGCTGGAAAATGGATGTTAAGCAACATATGTGAAACTCAGAAGGTTAAAGATTGTTAAGGATTGTTTTCTCTCATATGCAGAAGCTAGAGAGGAAAAAGGAAAAGAAAGGTGGGAGTGGATCTCCTAAAATCAAAGGGAGGTCAGTAAAGGAAAGGGACCAGGGGATCACAGTTGGGAAAAGAGGAAAGTGCTGTGGAGTGATATTGAACAAATTATGTTCGAGGATTATATTGTGTACATATATAAATATATAACAACAAATCTCATCAATATGGACAACTTATAACACACCAGTAAAAAAATGTAGAGCTAGGTATGGTGGTACATGCCTGTAATCTTAGCAGCTCAAGAGGCTGAGGGAACAGGAACACAAGTTCAAACGCTAGCCTCAGAAAATTAGGGAGGCCCTAAGCAACTCAGTGAGACCCTGTCTCAAAATAAAAAACAAAAAGGGCTATGATGTAGCTCAGTGGTTAAGTGTTCCTGGGTTTAATCTCTGGTACCAAGAAAAAAAAAAAAAAAAAAAAAAAAAAAAA
>NW_025999960.1:10406015-10460741 GCF_001458135.2 Marmota marmota marmota
GTTTTTTTTTTTTTTTTTTTTTTTGGTGCTGAGTATTAAACCCAGAGCCTTGTGCATGCAAGGCAAACACTCTACCAACTGAGCAATATCCCCAGCCACAGGAAATAAGCACTTCTGTATCTATGATTATTTGGAATTTCATTTAAATATTTTAGATAATCAAATCAATGATGTGTCTACGTAGAAGTTTATATACTTGAATTTAAGACAATGAGACTTTTAGTTCCAATTTAAAATAATCTAATTAAATTTATCTTTCTACACCGAATCTTATTGAAGTAACACAAAATGGGAACACTTACAAAAACTTAAACGTCACTAAATTTATAAGATATATAACTTTTTCTTATTTGTGAAAAATGAAGCATTACAAAGAAAATCAATGATACTAAATTTTAAAATTTAGTTTCAGACTTCCACCTTGAGCTATGTTGGAATCATGCATACCAGCCCATTGTAAACAATTAGAAAACTGAACAAAACATATGAAACAGCTGTTTTTGGAAACTGAATAACAGTGGTCACATGAGTTGAGTCCTGAAATGCTGCTGGTTTTCTACTTAGAAATAATTTCTGGACCACAACACATGGAGGTAGAATCCAAATAGAATAGAATAGTCTTGCTGAATTAAAAGGGTAAAGAGACTGGAGTTCAGGAAGGCTAAGTGAGCTGGAATTCACCGGGCAGAGTTCCAGATAAGAAAGATTTCCAGAAATCAGAATAGGTAATCCCTTGAGTTTGTTGCTGATTAACAATTTGTATATATCTAGGGTTAAAGGCTATGTATTATTAATCTAATGTTGCATAACAAGTCACCCCAAACCTTAGTGGTTTACAATGTTAATATATCTCTCATGGTTACTATGGGTCAGGAATTCAAGGGCATCTCAGTTGGGTGAATCTAGCTTAGGTCTCATGAAGTTCTAGTTAAATGTAGCTAAGGCTACTATGACTTAAAAGCCTAAGAGGAACTGGAGAATCCATTTCTAAACAGAATCACTCACATGGTGAGCAAGTTTGTGTTGGCTGTTGGTGAGAGGGCTTAGTTAGTTCCTCTACAATGGATGGCTTCAGTATCTTACATTATAGTAGCTGGTTTTCCCCAGAGTAAGCAATCCAGGAAAAATGGACCAAAAAAAAAGTATAATACTTTTAAAATCTAGCTTCAAAAGTCATATCATACACCACAATTACTGTCCTGTCCTATTGGTCACTCAGGCCAAACTGTGGCAACATAAGGAGGATTGGCACACTGAGAGCATCATGAATGCTGAAAAGTAAAATCCATGCTCTGAATCATTTAATTTCCAATCCTATTCAAAATATACATATTTTCTATGGCCCCAAAGAATCATCCTATTACATCAGCTCAAATTCTAGGATCTCTACATCTACATCAAATTCAGAAATAAATAGGGCACAAGTTGGGTATATTTTCTTTTGAATTTACATCCCCAAATACAACTTCTCTTAATATAAAGGATACAAAGAACTGTGAAAGAAAACATAGATATTTTCACACACCTCAATATGTTGGGACACACATGGCATAAGCACTCTGGATTCCACATTCAAACTGTAATTATGAAGAAGTAATTCCATGCTAGCTAAGTAAATGTTAGTAGTCCCTTTATTAGAATTTAGTACTATCAATGTCTAGGAATTTGTTAATGGCTCTTACATTTACCTCTGGTTCTTAGTTCTGGGAGGAAAAAAAGTATTTTTCCATAAATGTCTATTTGTAGCAAAGTAGTTTTCCCACACTAGTGACTGCCTTTGCAAGTTTGGGAGTTCAAATACCTCTTTATTTAGTACTTACTGTCTGACCCTTTAAAAGAACTGTAGGGATCTTCTTTGGATTTACTTCCTTAGACAAAAGATACTCAAATTTATTAAGAAAAGACCTTTCCTACTTTGGGCTAAAGCTGCAGAGATATATTTCCCCTAAAAATCCTAGAACTACTGTTTAAACAAGAGTCCAAGAATTACACTTTTAGAATCCTTAGAAGGCCTCTGTCTGTCTGAACTACTCTCTAAAGCATTATTACAAATCTTTCTAAAATTTTAACAAAATGATTTTATAATCACATCTAGATTTCCTTCTTAGAGCATGCTGTCTGGACCTTGCCTGGAAGCCATTTCTTAATTTAAACAGCATGTGCTACTTGGAGTGATTGGAAATTTAAATATATATGCATATAATTTGCTTGTATTTTTTTTTTTTTTTTTTGGACACAGAATATCCAGTTCCTTTATATGTGACTGGTTTTCCATTAGAATTTTACTATAAGCAGTAAAAAGCCAGTTTACATTTCAATATTTGCCTGGAAATCTTTGAGCATTCCTTCAACAGATACATTTTCTGCTTTCCATTTTAACTAAAGATTTACACAATGTTAAATTTTCTGGCACTATATAACAAGGATCCCTTTTGTCTTGATTCTAACATTTTACTGTAAACTATCATAATAATCCCTTTTCATAATAGGGACATTCAAACTTCTGCCTAAGAATAGGTACCTATCAGTTTTAGGCTTTTGTTATAGAAGCAACCATTTCTGGTACCAAAATCACTATTAACTTCTGAATACTGCACTAAAACTTAGTGACATAAAATAATAATAATCATTTATCATCTGTTATGTACTGATTATATGTATATCCTCAAAGTTCATATGCTTAAGCCCCAAACACCAGTATGGCCAATTTGGAGATGGGGTCTCAAATGAAGTAATTAAAGTTAATGAGGTCATCATGGTGGAACCCTTGTACAATAGGGTTAGCATCTTTATAAGATACAACACAGCATTCTCATTCTCTTCCCTCAAAAGCACACAATGAAGGGCTGGGGTCATAGTTCAGTGGTAGAGTATTTGCTTAGAATGTGTGAGGCACTGGGTTCATTTCTCAGCACTGCATATAAATAAATAAAATAAAGGTCCATCAACAACTAAAAAATATTTTTAAAAAAATGAAAAGGACATGTGAGAGAGAAGGTGCTGATCTGCAAACTAAGGAGAGAACCAGACTCTAACATTACTGCACCTTGATCTTTATCCTGGACTTCTTCTAGACGAGAGCTCTATAATGGTCACAGAGTAAAACCTACTGTAAATTTCCCTTTAAACTTAAAATGAAACCTCAAATGAATCTGCAAAATACTTTTTACTTGACAAAACAAAGTTCAACTGCTTTAAAAGAAGACAACACAATTCAGATAGTCAACAATGCAATAGCACAATTTTGGGCCTCTAAAAAAAGTATTAGACATGTGAAGAAGCATAAACACATGACCCATAACCCAAATAAAGATCAGTCCATGAAAGAGAGGAAATTAGTAAACATTTTTAAGGCTCTATCAAAAATAAACTCAAAGATTAAAGGAAAGCACAAACATAGTGAAGAAATTCAAGACCTACAAGTCAAATGAATCCTCTAGAGATGTAAAATAAATATCTAAAATGAAATTTTCATTGGATGCTTAAAGTCCAATATTTTTTACTAGTATTTCAAAAAAGTGTCATTGAAAAATGGCAAAGCAATTTCTCAAAATATTAAACACAGAATTACCATATAACCTAATAATTCTACTTCTATGTATATACCCCAAAGAACTAAAAAGGCAACTTGAATATAACCATATTCATAGCAGCATAATTCACAATAGTCCAAAAGTGGAAGTGACCCTATCCATTGGCAAATGAATGAACAAACAAAATGTGTTATATACATAATGGAATATTATTCAGCCTTAGAAAAGAAAGAAAATCTAACACATACCTCAATATGGATGAACCTTGAACACATTATGCTAAGTAACACAAACCTTCATTTAATAAGTATGGAGTGTCTGGCACCCTGGGAAGATGACAAAATTCTGGAGACAAATAGTGGTGATATTTGTGCAACAATGTGAATGCCCTTACCATTGAACTATACACTTAAAAATACTGTGGTTTTACCACAATTAAAAATTTTTTAAGGATTTTTTTTAAAAAGGATCCAGGTTTTATATAGATCTAGTTATTAAATATTTTTACCTTTTGATTCTCATAAAGCATTGCCTAAGCAAAAATATGGAGTAGGCAAAACTTATCTTTGTCTCTCTCTTTGTTCTTGGGCTTGTAGGTATCCCAGCACCTTCATATTATCCTCAGGCAAACCATTAATTCTTCTTTTAATATATCCCTCCAACCATTCATAGCTTTACAAAATTTATTTAAATTAATATAAAAAGTTTCCACATTTGACTCATTAACTCAAATTAGTACTATTAGAATTTCAATTAGTATTAAAAATAAGAATTCCTAGAGCTGTTTAAATCACTTAACAGCAATTCTTCTCCCTACATATAAAGTTAATATTGTTTTTCCTTCATAATAGACTTATCTGCTAATATTTATTGCATGCCTGATATGTCAAATTCTATGTGAGCAGCTTTATCTTGGGAAAGTCAAGTCACACAACTAGACAGAAATTACCAAGAGAGAAAAAGATGCTAACGTTTAAGTAATTATTATATACTAAATAATTTCATGAGTTTCATTTAATCCTGAGAATATTATTGTAAGGTTTTACTACTATCCCATTTTTAAAGTACACTTAAAAGTTATGAATTGTGCCAGGCATGGTAGTGCACACCTGTAATCACAGTGCTTTTGGAAGCTGAAACAAGAGGTTCTGAAATTTAAGGGCAACCATGGTGGCATCTTAGCAAGACTCTGTTGCAAAATAAAAAATCAGAAAGGCTGGGGATATAGTTCAGTGATACAGCATCTCTGAGGTCAATCCTCAATACTGAGGAGGGGGAAAAAAAGATATAAATTGTTAAAATAATTTGCCTATATATTATTTCCATTTTCACATTTAAGGAACTTAAATCTAAAGATATTTAAATTTCATAAATATTTTTGCGAACTAGAGTCATAATGAAAAGTTATACTCACATAACTCAAAAATCCAAACTCTTTTTCATTTATAACACAAAGTATGTACATGGTACATAATCCTGTTTCTGTGCCACATTCAACCATGCAAACTTGGGTTACTGGTCTTCTTTTAAATGATTCACTAAGTAAATTTGTAAAACATGACCATATGAAATACTTTCCAATCTTCGAACAGGATACAGACCAATTAAACTTTGTCAGCTAGAACTGTACAGTGAGATTTCATCAGTTTCATCCGTCCTAGGAATTCTATACATCCCCTAAAACAGTGATTCTAAAAACGTAGTCCCCAAACCAATAGATAAAGTATTAGTGAAGGATTTGTAAAGTCCCCTTCCAACCCTTCTGAATCACAAATTGGAATGGGACTCAAAAATTCATTTTACCAAAAATTTCTGATTAAAATGCATGCCAAAATTTGAGCACATCCTAGAGAAGACTGACAGAGCCCAGTTTTAGGAGTCTTTACCATGGGTAGGGAAGTTTAATTGTTTTGGGTTATGGGGGGTTCTTTTCAACTTTTCCAAACATAGCAAACAAATTTTTCTTATCTCCAAAAACTTAATTTTAATTGATGTTCAAAATGTGAAATCAATAAAACTTTTTGAGCACAAAACAATGGTTTCAACACGATACAATTGAGACTATGTTAACTATAAACATCTTTATTACCCAAGTTTTCAGGCTAATTTTTACACTAATATAATTTGGAAGGATTCATCTTCCTTTAAGTAACAGACCAATATATTTTTTCCCAGAATCTCTCTAGCCACGTCTATTCAATTCACTGAAGGTATTCAGCTTCCACATAATTTTAAATTTAAGTAAGCTTATTCAAGACATGATTTTTTTTATTTAGTTACCTGTATATATCACTTTTCTTTCCTGGCATTCAAGAAGAGATCTTTTCTTGTGCTTTGTTTTTTCCCGAAATCTTACTGTTATTACTACATTTGGATCACAAGCACTGTAAGTCTGTTCAGGAAAAGATTTGGTTTCCACAAGGTTTCCAAACTTCTTATTGACAAAATGGTGGACAGCTTTTCTGTGGTCTTTGTTTGCATCAGGTTTAAAGGTAAATTTGGAATTTTCTTTCTTTGCATCCAAATACTTAAAAAAGTCAAGTGCTTCTTCTTCAGATACCAAATGGCAAAGTTCTTTATACTCAAGATTTGGTTTTATAACAACTTCACTGTTTTTTCCTACAGTTATTAAGAAAGGAAATTTCTGCCTAATAGCACTGTGTAAAATAGCCCTTTGGTTTTTGTCAAGGATCCTGCCTAATGAGAATTCAGGAGATGGCCCAATTAGCTCAGTTTCTGAATTCCATTTCTCTTTTACATCACAGGCAAACTGATTCAGTAATTCATTTGTTTTTTCATCTAAAAAGAAGTTTAATACATCAGCATTTTCTTCTTCACACTTGGAAGTCCTATCACTGATGGTATCTTCTTTTTCTGAATTAGATTGATGATTTTGGTCACCATCAGAGCACCTAGACAAAGTATTAAGTTCTTGGTAACTTCCATCTTCAAAGGACAAATTTTGAAGATCTAATTTTGGCTTTTTGGCAAAATTATTCAGCTCAGGTATTTTACTAACTGCATTAATTGGTTCATCAATGGCTTTATTAACTAACTGTCCTTGTTCATCAATCTCAATAACAATAAAGTCACCTGGTGAGCTTTTTATAGTACCCTGAAATCCAACATGCTCATTGATGAAACACAAAGAACTAAACCTGATTCTATAATGTGTATCCTCTTCCATTCTTCAATAATAATGCCTACAAAAGAAACAAAAAGATAATTAGTTAATCAGAAAGAGAAGTTGTGGCTAACAAAAAAGGGAAAAGGTTTGCAAGATGTACATAGATCTGTGTTCCTTTCAATCCTGAGTCCCCTTAGATGACATTAACAATTTATGACTATAAATCATGTGTATTTGACCCATTTTTGGCACAATTAGTGATTTATAAATTGATTCTCATTCATTCTAGTCTTCTGCCTACTATCCAGAATTAAAAAGGATCAATTTCAAGCTTACCAAAAAAAAAATATCTGTAGGTCCACAAAGAAAAGACAAGTACAATGATTTGTCCAATCCCACCTCTGGAGCCTAAAACTTGCAACTAATTCCAGAGAAATAATAGCTAGATTTTATATATTAGAAGTTAAAATAGGAGAGGGGACAAGATCAAAAAACAAAAAAAAGGTCAAAATTGATAGCTTAACAAAGTTCTAAATGCCAACTTACTATGAGTTTACATTTCATGGGGGGTCTAGGTTAGTCCTAGACTTTAAGCCTTCCCTAAAGCCCCCAATTAATATTGATATAAAAATGTGAGGTTGATTCAGAGAAAAACTGTAATCCTACCCTTGGCATCATAAACAAGAAACCCTTAGAGGGTTGTTTTTTTTTTTTTTTTTTTAAGCAGTAGACAAGAGAATAGTTCTCTGAGAACACCTTCACTCAGTAGGCATAAAATCCACTGCTACCATAACTCATGGAGCTGTTGGAAAGATAAATTGTCCAGGGGCCTCAATACTCAGTTTGTGTTATTCATATTATCCAGATAATTTATCATCATCTGGACTTTCATCTCATTTCTAAAATATACTGTACTAAACTGGACCAACTGAGCAAACCACTTCCCTTCTCAATCCTTTCCATTGTGCTATGCAGAAATCACAGCAAATTCTCTATATCATAATTTCCTAGAAAATGTAAATGGAGATATACATTTTCCTGAATTCTTTAGTTTCCTACACAGTCTCTTCTATTTCTTGCCCTTATTAAAACCTGGCTATTTCCCCAGGTTCCTTCTTCAATAGTCTTCTCAAGCAAAGTGGTTTTTGTTGTTGTTGTTTTTGTTTGTTGTTTGTTTTTTTCCTACACTCATCTAGTTGAGGACCTGGAGATTATACTTTCTGTTTCCCACTGATCTTTCCCTATCATTTCTTCCCCTACCTCTAAAACTCCCAATTCCTTTGCAGTTCTTGCCATCAGGCATTATCCTCCACTGCCATCCTCTCTCTCTCCTGATGACTCATCTTTATTCACTTATAACTTCTGGTTCACAATATTCTTATCCAGCATTACATCATGATCATCTATATGGATAATCCATTTAATTTCTTGGTTTCTCGCTTCCTCAATTTCATTCTCAAGCTCCCACTTTCACTTTATTTTTGTTATTCTTTCTTATGGTCATAACTTTGACTTTCTCACCAAAAAAAATCTGCACAAACTGTAAGGATATGACTCCCTGATCACTCTCACTGTCCTTTCATCACCATTACTTTAAATACTTCCTCCCCCAAATTCTCAAGACTTTGTGAAGGACTCTAATCCCTGCGTATGTATCCAGCCTACTATAGTCCTTCTCGATGAGGTATCCAGAATGTTGTTTAAAAAGGTAAATCATATCACAACTCTGTTTAAAGCCCTCTTATTACATTCATAACAAAATTTAAATTATTTGTACTGGCTTTCAAAAACATTTTGCCTTCATTCTCCAAACTCATCTTGTACCTTTACCCCATTACCCCCTATACTCCAGTTACACTGGCATTCTTCACTATCTTCATAACTGTTTTTACTACTTAAATTTGTCCTTATTCGTATAACTATCTTTTAGGATTCACATTCTGAGAGGTTTATCCTGACCAATAGTCCATGGGAATATGCAAGTCATTCTCTTCCACAAAATCCTATTTAATTTTCTCCATAGCATGTCTAGCTAATGTTTCTCTTTATTATTTACTGTCTATGTCCCCAAACCTAATATCAACTCCATATGAAAAGGAACTCTGCATTATGCACTGATTAACCCGTGTTTAGAATAGCATCAAGCACACAGTAAGTCTATAATCAATACTGATTGTTGAATGAAACACCTAAAACAAAATAAGAGCTTTAAGAATGAAAAGGAAGAAAAGGTGACTTTTGCCTAGGATAATCGGGAAAGACACAATATAAGAAGCAGACATAAGTCTTTGAAATAATTCAAGAGATAGAAACATGGCAGAGGCATAAGTAACGTGCAAACAAAATATGCAATATGTTAGAGAAAAATGGCCCAGATACAGAGCACTTAGAGGTGGGAGGTCAAACTTTGACAGAATTTTGGGGAAAAAAAGCTGGATTAAGACCAGAGTATGAAGGACATTGAATGGTCTGTCAAAGATTTAGAATCAATTGCACCGTCACTAGATGACCACTGGAGATATTCGAGTAGAAAAGGAACACAATCCAAAAGGACATTTTTCTAAGACGACTTTGAGGAAACTGAGCAGGATGCATCTGATGGAGTAAGAGTTGGGAAAGAAAAACAAGGGGTTCAGCTGGAGGAATTGGCCCCGGAAGATGATCATCATTTCTTTCCCCAAGAAAAGGAAAAAGATATGAAAGACTTCTAAACTAATGAAATAGGTGGAAAAAACTTGAGGGGACCTTGAGGGTGGAAAGGGCGCCCATTAAGGGCAGTGTTCCCAGGCAGAAGTCTGCTGATGAGGGAAGAGTCGGGCTCTGAGAGCAGTTGGCTGGCAATGGTTGAGGAACTGCTGGTTGAAGAGGGATACTGCGACGGTGTTAGAAACAGAGAAAGGTAGCTCCTTGTCCTTCATCCTCTTTCACCAATCGCCCAGGCCTGTGAAACTCCTACCGAAGCCACCCCTCCACAGAACTACAGCCTCAAGCGGCAAAGCCTTCACATCCAAACACTCTCCAACACTGACATCAGCTCTACTTGTTTCTTCGCCCACCCCTGCCCCCCCCCCGTACAAGGTGGGACCCTGGCCCACGTCACCCTTCTCTTGAGGATAAAAAGTAGGACTCCTCAATCCCGACCTGATCATGAACACAAACACGATCCCCACGTGGCGCCAAAATCTCGCACCGGTGTTAAGTCCAGAAGAAGGCGTTCCTCTGCACGCTCTGCGCATGTCCGGAAGCTTTTGATTTTTCAGCCTTCGACGGAGGCATATTTAAAGGGACAGGCTCACCCTTAAAGAATCGACCTTCGCAAGAGTTTCTCCAGTCGTAGAGCCGCCTACAGGCACCTAGAGGAATCAGGGGGCGTGGCCTTCAGAATGGCACCTCCCCTCTCCAGCGCTTCCGGGTGCGCTGGCGTTCCACTGCTAGCTCGGCCTGGCGGTGTCGGGTCAGTGCCTCCCACCTGACTCCCCGGCAGGTAAGGATTTCCGGCCTGTGCATCTCCTTCTCGGAAGGTTGTGGGAGTCAAGCCTCATTCTCTTTGCTCAGGGTTGTCGCGGGACCGCTGCAGAACGTAAATCGCCTTACCATCAAAGTAAGAAAAGTTAGGAAATAGGCTGCATGGACAGAGCTTGGTGGGTCCCTGGGGATCCAGAAGTTCGTCAAACCAGAGCACGAACCTGTGGCGTGGAGGGGCGTCACCCAGCCATATGTTGGCTCAGACACTCTCTGTTTCTTGGCTCCCAGGGTGTGTGTTCCTGAGCCTTTTTCCTCAGAACCAGGAAGTCAAGTCAGCACTCACGGAGATGCTTGTGGCGGGGAAAAGTTTCTCTGGCTTTCAAGATTCCAATTAGAAAGTGGAGAGGCATTGTAGGATCAGATAAGTACATTACCAGATTTGGAACATACGTGACGACAAGGAAGCAAAAGACACAAAAGGATAAAAAGCAAACCCTGAGAAAATACTTTTAGCCACTGAGAATGGAAACTAACGCTATTGGTACCTCAAAAACCTGCCTGCCCCAAGCGCCTTAAAAGCACAGGATATTAAAATCTGTCGTTTTCCCTTTCTGGTAGTGATCCTTTAGACGTCTGTTGGAAAATTCATATTTCTTTTATTCTCCTGTTTTCATACTAAACATTCATGGGAAGTTTGATTTCTATTTGTCCGAACTGACCTCCTGATCTTTCAGAACAAACTTACTCCTTCCACAGTCTTCCTGTCAGTATATGTCAGGAAATGTGTTCAAGTCCAAAGACCTTGGTGCTATCTTCTGCCTCCTCTCATCAGCACACAAGATTCTATTGGCTGTACCTCAGAATATACCAGCATCCTGGATCTTCTGCAGCTTCTCTGCTCTACCCACTAATCCAAGCTGCCAGCATTTCCCATCAGATTGTTGGTACACTCTCCTAATTTGTCTTTTCCTGCTTCTGTGTCCTTACTTCAACATACTATAGAATTCATTCATTTGCTTATTCCCTGACTTCTTTATTAGAATATAAGTTCCAGCAGTTAATTCTCCCCCCCACCCAATTGTCCTAAAGCTCTATTTCCAGGAGCCTTCCAGCACAAAGAGACACTCTGTAAATATTTGATGAATGAATGACATATAATTTTTAAATACCCCAAACATTTTAAATTACTTACCATTGAGTTAAGTCATTTTTTTAAAAAGATACATGTTTATTTATGATATGCCAGCACATATCCCAGTTTGAAAAAGGCTACCCTGTAGAATTTTGTAGGGAGTTATCATCAGTTTTTGTATTTGGTGATGATATTGAGGTGTTCAAAAATAAACATTAATGACTATCTGGCATATTTTGCTAAGAGCATATGAAAGCAAATAATGTATTTTAGAAGGGTTACAAATATATTAAAACGTACTGTGCTTGATTAAATAAGACTACCAGCATCTGAAAAACTCAGCTATATTCTCATATCTATTAGTTTGTACCCAACCAGTAACCCTTCAACACTACTGTAAATATTGAGGTTACATATATTTCTGTGCATTACTTTTAAAAACAATGTTATGTAATAAATTCTGTCAAAAAATAATTGTTCCCACACCCATGCAAACCCAAAGTCCATCATTCTCCAACCCCTATACATTCCCCTCCTTTTATCACAGTCTTAAACTGTATTAATTCATTTGACAAAAATGTTTTGAAGTCTCTTGGGGCATACTATGGGCATATGAACAGAAACGCATTTGGATTCCACAAGCAGACATCGATTTTAGTATATTGCCACCTCATCTAGTATACTTGTCCTCATTGTCTTATTTGAAAATATGAATGGTTTGTCTTCACCATAGAAATTAGTAATATGAGAAAATAATCATAAGGATACTTATAGATCCAGCACCACTTCTATTAATGCAGAGTACATCAAAGTACATTTTAAGGAGTTTAAAAAAGATGATACTTTCTATACAGTTTATTTTCATTATTGAAAAGCCATAAAAGCAAAATTAAAATCACCATAAAAATAATCATCAAGAGATAACCACTGTTAATATTTTGGTTTATATTCTCCTGATGTCCCTACACTATCATCTCAGCTGGAAATCTGGGTGCAGGAGAGCTACAAAATTTATTTCTGACCATGATGTAGCCTGTTTTTGTTCTCAATTCCCTGCATTTTAGCTGTAGTTTTTAGAATTATTGAGCATTTGTACCTTTCTAGCTTTGTCAATCATGTATTTCTTACAGTTTAGAGAAATCTGGATAAATAAGGGAAAATAACTTGAAGGAGACAACTGCATAATCTATACGTAGACAGGATTTCTTAATTTAAAAATATCATCCTTTCATTCAACACAAATGTTTTCTGTAGCTGCTGAAGTAAATTTGGTTGAATTGCTACCCAGGAGAATACACAAGCAGGGAAGACAGAAACACAATAAAATATAATAATTGTTGTAATAGAAGAATGATCAGGTGACATTTTGGAGCAAAAGAGTTGATTATCAGGAAAAGCCAATACTACCTTCTGAGTTGGACTCAGAGGAGTAGCTGACTCTTAAGGTGCTTGAGCTTTTACTTAGCCCTAGATGACTTTGTGTCCTACTTCATAGAGGAAATGACATTGTGTGGGAGCTCTCCCTCTATTCTTCTTTTTAGATTCAGAGGAAGAGATTTCCTTCTGCTCAGCACTGACCTTTTCACTATCTCATTTGTGTCAACAACCAGCTTAAGCCTTAAACTCTTAACCAGCAGCTCTCAAAATGTGATTGGGGTCCCTGAAACTCTTTCATAAAGTCTGTAAGGTCCAAATCACATATGGATAAAAGATTCATTGAGTGCAGTGGATTTTAATGTGCAGTGTTCATTGATACAACTTTAGATTCCATATTTCAGCTTCTTTTCCTTCTTCAATTCCCTTCCCCTGTTCCTCTCCTTCTCTTCATAGATGGACATCTTGGAAAATCTATTTTTACCATTCATTCACTGTTCACTGTACTGTTCTTAAGTCACCACTATCCTTCAGGTTTCCAAATTTTACATACCAATTGGTATTTATTTGACCTCTCTAGATTTCTAGAATGGACACCAATCAGTCCCCATCCTATAAATCTAATATGGTACTGTCCTGATTTTCTTTTTGCCTCCATAACTTATCAAGTACTTTTTAAATTGCTTCTTTTACTTCATTCCTTCCCATTCTATATGTTGCTCGCTAATTGGCAAATTTATTTTTAACTTGTTTTCTCACCTGTATATGCAAATATGCTCTTAATTCATAAATTTTTTTAAATTTAGATGTTGATGCATTTTTATTTTATTAATTTATTTATATGCAGTGCTCAGAATTGAACCCAGTGCCTCACACATGCTAGGCAAGCGCTCTACCCCTGAGCCACAACCCCAGCCCCTCAATTCATAAATGAGAATAGATAAGTGAGCATTCTGTGCTGAAACCTCTCTGCTAAGCTCCAGACATGCATATAGCTACTTGATGCCACCTTTCCTAGATGGTGCCAGAAATAGGTATTTCACAAAATCCAGGCATCCTCTCATTATTCTCTCACTTTCCCTTTCCTCTAATCTCTGATCTCTTATGAATTTTCTTTCTTTCTTTCTTTCTTTCTTTCTTTCTTTCTTTCTTTCTTTCTTTCTTTCTTTCTTTCTTTCTTTCTTTTTTACTTTCTTTCTTTCTTTCTTTCTTTCTTTCTTTCCTTCCTTCCTTCCTTCCTTCCTTCCTTCCTTCCTTCCTTCCTTCCTTTCCTTCCTTCCTTTCTTTCTTTCTTTCTTTCTTTCTTCTTGATATGGGAGATTGAACCCAGAACTACTTAACCACTGAACCACATTCCCGGGCCTTTATTTATTTATTTATTTATTTATTTATTTTATTTTGAGACAGTGTCTCCAGGGCCTTGCTAAATTGCAGGGGCTGGCTTTGCACTTTCAATCTTCCTGCCTCAGCCTCCCAAGCCACTGGCATTACAGGTGTGCACCACTCTGCCTGGCTATGAAATTGTTTTGATTTGGTCTCTAAACTTTTTCATCTTTTTTTTGTCTATTACCTGAAAGTATACTTTTTTTTTCAGGCTTTCATTTCTGCTCATCCAGATTATTGCAGATGTTTTCAAACTGGTCTCCTTGCCTTGATATGGTCTCTTGACCTTGACTGATCTCTTTAATTTTTTTATCCAGAGGAATCCACTTAACAAAGATCATACAATACCCTCTTCTTAAAAATCATGAAGTTGCTCCTCTGAAACTTTTAATACTAATTTAAACTCCTTGTCTTAGCCTACAGAGCACGTAATGATTTAGCCCTCCTGTTTCTCCAACTTCATCTCTCTTAACTATATCACATACACCTTGTGGTCCAGCTATAATAGATATTATTTGAGCCTAACCCATGCTTTCCTCATCTTTTTCCAGACTGTTCCTTCTATACAGAATTTCCTTTTGGGTTTATCATAACCTTTCACTCATCCTACTAACCTCTCACTCAGCCAAATATATCATAATATATGACACCAAACCAAATATGTCCTAATATACCTGATTTTGACTGCCTCTGCTTGATGCTCCTTCTCTGGGCCACATAACACTCTAAACATACCTCTTTGTTTATCATTGATTTTAATTGTTTGTATTCTCTGCTAGACTGAGCAACTTAAGAACAAAGATTTTCTCTTTGGGATAAAGCCTGATGCATATGTTTGATGAATGTATAAATGAATAAAAGGAAGGGAATGGTCCCTCTAGAAAAGAGAGTGATATGAACAATACATCAATTATAGAAGCAGGGTTATATGGCATGAATTTTGGACTCAAGAGTTCCAAATGAGTTCAAGTTCCTGATCTTTCAGTTACTACTATGCAGTATAAAAGTGGCAAAATTGTCTTAGTTACTGAAAGGATTAAATGAAATACATAATTCACCTAGTAAGGTACTGGGCAATAATTTGTTTATTCCTAAAATAAGCACAGAACACCAGTATCTACAATGTGCAAGTGTCTGGGTATATATTAATTCATAAAATCAGTATGGTCCCTGAACTCATGAAGTAACAACTAAATATGTGTAGTGATGAAAGATAACTAGGTAGAGAACAGGTAAACCTATTTAGATATGGTGGTCAAGGGAAGATAAAGAGAAGAAGTGAATATTGACCTAGAAGCCTATGATACAGAGACTTTGCTTTTTACTGTTGTTTATAATTTTTTTAATTTTTTATCCTATGAATGTATTATTTACTCTGTTAATACATTGTTTTGTATTTTCAAGAAAAAATAAAGGGAAGCAAAAATAATTGACAGAAAAATATCTGTCTTGAGTCATTGGAAGAAAAGATCACCATCTACTGAGAATGAAGGGCATGAAAAAAGTTAAAGCTACATAGAGAGGTAAAAGTATGAAATAGTCACTAAGAACAATGACACAAGAGAAGTAAAAAATAATAGCATTGAATGTCCAGTTGAAAAGGGATTGTCATAAACTGGTGTTCACACCAGTCTGTTCCATTATCTAGTTCTTTACAGCTGTATTCTACAGGTCTGGTAAACAAGTAAACTTGTGAGACTTATCCCTGGCTTCTGATCTCCAGAGTAAAGTTATAGAAGAAAAGGGAGATTGAGGAAATAAAGGTTCTGTTTAGAGAGGTGTTGAAATGGCAAACCACATATTTTGGCTTAGTAGGAAATGAATTGTGGTGAGGCAGATCTCAGGGACTCAAAGTATGTGTAGGGGATCGGGTGTGGTAGGGCTGGCCTACAAGCCCAGCCACTGGGTAAGTTGAGGTAGGAAGATCACAATTCAGAGGCCAGTGTCAGAAACTTAGGGACACCCTGTCTCAAAATGAAAAAATGAAAAGAACCAGGGATGGAGATAAGTGGTAAAGTACCACTGGTTTTAATCCCTAATACCAGGAGTCGAGGAGGTGAGGCTGGCAGGAGTAAAGGGGTCAAGGAAGAGCATGCTAACAAAGTATGTGAATGGACCATATTTTCTGTGTATGTGTTTGTGTATATGTGGTACTGGGGATTGAACCCAGGGGTATTCTACCACTGAGCTACATCCCCAACCTTTTCAATTTTTTTTTTTATTTAAGACGGGTCTCACTAAGTTGCCAAGCCTGCCTTTAATATGTGATCCTCTTACTTCAGCCTCCTGTGCCACTGGGATTATAGGCAAGTGCCACCACAATCATCTGGGCCATATATCTTTTAATGCTATTAAATTATTTCAGTATATTTACTTTTCACTTTTACCAAAGAATATTGGATAGATTTTAATAGTTAAGTGTTGACAGAAAAAATTGTATTTTAAATGGAAAGATAAATAGACTTGATTCCCAAACATACTCACAGAAATTTTTCAGATAAAGTTAAAATTTTTGCTTCGTTGTATTAATTTCACTTGGCAAATATCAGTGTCAGAAAAAAAGTCCTACTGTTTTTATTGATATTTGTAGATGGAAAAATAAAGCAAAACCAGAGGACAACTTGAAAATGCATTTTAATTTGGATTTCTTCTTAGGACATCAACTAGTTGACTTTGGAGTGTTGCTTTGTTGTGTTATAATCAGTTGCCAACATTTCGTGCAGTATAGCAAAGTATGATATATGAGCTCACAGATATCACCTCCAAAACTACTGTAAAATTTTAATGAGAATTTTTTCATATTTCAGGAATAGAAGATGAACAAACCCATAACACCATCAACATATGTGCGCTGCCTCAATGCTGGCCTAATGAGAAAGTTGTCAGATTTTATTGATCCTCAAGAAGGATGGAAGAAATTAGCTATAGCTATTAAAAAACCATCTGGTGATGATAGATACAATCAGTTTCACATAAGGTAACATAAAATTCTTTTTCTTTTGAAATTTTTACATTAGTAGGTAGAAATACCTATTAATTGCTTGTTCTCCTGCTATCCCTTCCCTTTAATTTTATTGACTCATTGAATTTAGGAAGTGAACCTCTCTATTGTGGGTAATAAGTCACCCCTTTTTGTTTTCTTCTTTTCCTTTTGCAATTTTTGCTTCATTCTTCAACTTGTCAGCTGGGCTAATATTGCGATCTTCAAAATAAGTTTTTGAGTTAGAGTAAAGAGTCTCACCTTTGCTCTAGTTCTCTGTCACTCTGTTTTACACTTTGAATTTTCAGATTGAAGGAACATAAGACTGTTGTAAAAATCTAGTAAAATTCTGGAGTTTAAACTTTTAAGTGTGTGAATCTCTAAGCACCCTTACCAATGTATTTTGGCAGTTTTTCAAATTGATTTTAAGGCTGTTAACTTGTAAGTGTTCATATCTACAAATGTAATTCTTAGATCATACCCAGAATTTTTCAACACTAGCTTCACATGATTTACATTCTTTGTTTGTACTCATTTTTTTCTTAGTGTAAAATATGTTGTTGTTTTTTTTGTCAGTCACTACAATTAAGACCTATGTCAAAATCTGTCTTTGAAAGCAAGAGAAAATGAAATTTATTTTTGGTATTCAACAATCACCTGGCAAAGAATCTAAAGCCTTGACACCTGTATTAGTCCTTCCAAAATATTTGCTGATATGAAGGCTTAAACATCTTAAATTACTTGTGAAAGCATCAAGTTTAAAACGTGAAAGCTACTTTTTAAAGATAGTTTGTTGATATTACTATTTAAAACTTGATAGTTGTGGGAGAGGGATAGGAAAAGAGCTCTTCTTTAGAGAATAATGCCAGGAAATAATGATTAAAATAGTGATAAAATCAGAAAGTTACAAATTTACAACCGCTAATGATAATTGGTTCATCATTGAACTTAAAAGCATAAGATAAAGGTTGTTGATGAACAGATGTACAAGATATCCACATATTACTCTCAAGTTACTTAAGAAGGGAAAAGTTACTTTTATCATAAAGAAACCTTCCTTAAACAAGTGATCAACAGTAATGACACAAAATGGCATTTTTTTTTTACCTCTGAATATGACACAGTGAGAAGGGTACATTGTCACCTACGTAGTGTTCTTACCAAAAATTTTAACCTGAATTTAATCATGAGAAAGTAGTAAGGTAAATATAGATTGTGATACATTATGCAAGACATCTGTTTTACACTTAAAACACTGTCACACTCACAGAGATTGAAAAACCAGTATGTTCAAGAACCCAGATTAGCAAAATGTTAGCAGTTGGTGAATCTAGACGAAGGGTAGGTAAATGGTTGGTCATTGCATTATTCTTTCAGCTTTTCTGTAGGTTTGAAATTTTCCAAATAAAATAGTTGGAGGAAAAACAGAGAAAGTTATATTGATTAAGTTTTTAAATGTTACTTCATGAAACTAATTTTTAATTTTAAAGTACTGAACGAAAAAGGTCTCTGTTTTCTTTCAATTTAGTTAAATATTAAGTATAGTTAAAATCAAAGGAGTAATTTCCTGAACGTGTACATATTCTATTTGTTTAATTAAGAAGGTGGATTTATTTTTTAAAATTAAATAAATAAAAATTAATTTAGTTAATAAGTCATGAAGGAAGTAATATAGCTTAGTATGTTGAAAGTACATCCTTATGTGAAGAGAAATCTGAATTTGGATCTCACCTTGGATGTATCTTATTGGCTGTGTGACCCTGGACTGGTTACTCTACCAGACCAACTTTGGATTTCTCATTAGTTAATTAAAATGGTAATCATAATATCCTTAAACAAGTTCATGCATTTGCATCCTGTAGCCTACTAAGTACTCAGTAAATGTTAACTTTTATTATCATAATCTTCAGCATCTTTTCTCCTGCCTCTCCTTCCTGGCTTGTGGTAATTTTTGCTTGTTCTCCTGTTATCCCTTCCCTTTAATTTTATAGGAGGTTCTGTAAGCAAGACAAGGAGAAAGGAGGCTAATTCCTGTTTTCATATGAACTCAAATTATATCCTAATTTGTTTCTTTGTTACTTGCTTTTAAGGAGATTTGAAGCATTACTTCAAACTGGAAAAAGTCCCACTTGTGAATTACTGTTTGACTGGGGTACCACAAATTGCACAGTTGGTGATCTTGTGGATCTTTTGATCCAAAATGAGTTTTTTGCTCCTGCAAGTCTTTTGCTTCCAGGTAAACTGAGTGTGACCAGGGTATCAACAATTAGGGTAGAAAGACAAATGGCAGAAATGGAAACATTTCTACTTACTCTTACTTTCTTTCTCATATTAAATGAACCTTACATTTAAGAATTCCTTTCATTCTTTCAGCTCTCCCAAACTCTTTAACAAGCAGACACAGGACACTTCAGACTGCTGCTAAAGTGAGTCTGATCTCCACCATTAAAATTAGATAATTCTGTGCCATCGGGAAGTTCAGAACTTGTGTAGGCTGTAGGAAATTATTCTTTTGAGCTCTTGTTTTTTCCACCTTCAAATTCCACTTTGATGACACTCTATCATCATGATTTCCCCACACTGCATTGTAGTGTGTTAGTGTCTAGTTATCTTCCTTATAACCTTAACTTTCTCCCTTTGACGCCCTTTATACCAGTGGTTCTCAATCTTTATTGTGCATAAGAATCATTTGGGGTTCTTGTTGAACAAGGAGGTCTTTTCCAGACCTAGTCAGAAATTCTGGAGTTAGATTCAAGGTCTATGTTCTTAAACAAGTACTTCAGTGTTTCTGGTGCAGGTGGCACATGAGCCACATTTTGTAAACTCTGCCTTACTGTACCAATCTTTATTGTGACTGACAAGTTCTTACTAGGTAGCTTCTTATGTATGCTGTCAAAATATAGTGCCAACCTCTGAAAATTCAAATGTTATTAATTAAACTGAGTTCCTAGTTGAACTTTTTTACACACAATTTCTTATAGAAGGAATAAGTGTTTCTTATTCTGTATGTTTTTTATTCTGTTTTGCAGATGCTGTTCCCAAAACTGTTCATGCTGTACCTTGTACAGAAGCTACAACAGTTCAGCAGAAACAGATGCCTTTCTATGAAAAAGACAGGACATCTGTGATACCTGTGCAGAATCTTGAACAAAACCATGTGCTACCTGACTCTTCAAGTCCAGAAAATAAAAGTTTAGAATTTAGTGATGCACGTAAGTAACATTTTCACTGCTCTCTTTACTAGTAAATTTGTCAGGATGACAATCACTGTTTTAAAATAAATTTCTCCTTCTTTCATTTGTTTAGCTGTCAAAGGCACACTGGCAATAGCTCTTGCATGGGTTTTTTTTCCCTCTTCATTTATTATGTATTATCTTCATTGCATTAACAAGTATCAGTGATTAGAGGTAAAGATATGCAATAAACAAAAACAAAAAACAACATAGAAAGTGGTAGGCTGGGGATATAGCTCAAAGGTAGAGTGCTTGACTAGCATGCATCTGGGTTTGAGAACCAGTACCACAAAAACAAAACATAGAAACTAGGGAAAAATAAGTAAATATTTCCATAACTTGCAATGACATTTTTTTAAAGAAATTATGTGACTTCACTTTGGGTAGTAACTAGAATGTTTGGTTGATAAGATCACTAAGCATAATTTTCATAATAAAGTTTAAAATTTGTGTTTTAAACATGGTTTTACCCCATCCCATCTGTCCTGTCTTTTCTTTTGTATTTGCATATGTACGGAATATTAAGTTGAGAAAACATCAAAATTATTAAAACAAATTTCCTTTTTATTTAGTCACTTTTTCCTTATTTTATTGGCATTTTAGGTTTTCATAGTTTTTCATTTTATGAATTGAAGAATGTCACAAATAATTTTGATGAACGGCCCATTTCTGTTGGTGGCAATAAAATGGGAGAGGGAGGATTTGGAGTTGTATATAAAGGCTATGTGAACAACACAGCAGTGGCAGTGAAGAAGCTGGCAGCTGTAAGTAATGTTTTTAGGAGGAAAAGAATGAAAGGAATAGTTGCTTCCTGGTATGTGATATAACAAGCTTTACGTTAATCTTTAGGAAATATGTTATTTCACCATGTATTTTCTTCTAATAAATGCCTTCCTAAAGCTGGTAGTCCTTATCATTTAAAATTCAATTGAGAGGTATGGACCCCATCCCTAGAAAAAAATATTTTGCACACATGCATATGATCATACATACAATTTTGAGAGATGTGCAAAATAAAATTGAGAAATCCTGTGCCACATTGTACCTCATGAGTAATCAAAATAAAAATGATACTAAGAAAATATATATATATTTTGTATTACTTTTCTTGTTTAAAAATATAGTTTAGAAAATATGTATCAAGACTAGAAATCTTCTTGTCTATATTCTTTGTTCCCATTTCTATTTACATATTCACCCCTTACTTTTTGATTTGTTATACTCTAAATCTGTTGTTATATCCTAAAAATATTAATAGATCGCATATATATACATTGTCATTCTTTCTCATATATGTTTCAAATATTTTATTTTCCTTTTGCATTCAAATTTGCCAGCTTTCTGTTACTTAAAAATTTCTATGCAGTGAAGTCTCATTCTATTTTGTTTCCACAGTAACTTAGGGAGGCTCATAATTTTTTTTCTGTTCTCTGATAAACCATGGACCTTGAGCAAAACACTAAAATTTCTATATATCAGTTGTTCTATAAATAAGGAAAGTAGTACCTTATTGTTTTAAAGAAAGCAGATCAGCCAGCTATTTCTTGAGCTGCTTCAGCTTTAGAAGCCATGGGTAATGATACTGTATTAAACTGCATATTATTTTTTCAGATGGTAGACATTAGTACTGAAGAATTGAAAAAACAATTTGATCAAGAAATAAAAGTAATGGCAAAGTAAGTATTACTTGGCAGTGTGATGGAGGGGAAAGGAACCAGTTAAGGTACAAGGAACCTGGTTTCTTTACCAAAGTGTACCATGAGCTATGGATATTTCCAAATGCAGTTATATAAAATCAAAGTAAAGGGTTTAGATAAGTACTATTGGCTCAATTCTATGACTGCATACACTCATATGCTTGTAGATTAAACAGGAGTTAGTTTAAAATCATATCAAAGTTACATGGAATTTCAGCAGTTTTCCATTATTATGTTTTCTGCACTCAAAATTCATGAAAAATTAATTGTAGACATACTTTTAAAAAAGCTTTACAGAATAATAGACCCTTAGATAACAATCATAAAGTAACTAGGGAAGCATTATACGCAAAGATATTTAGAATACTTTGACCTAGAATGCTGGGAAATTGTTGACATTATCAAGAAAGGTAGGAGAAACAAATCAGAAATGTATTTAGTACTTATACTGATTGACATTTGAGTGTATACAATATGCTGGGCACTGTGTTACATATTTTATTTATATTGACTCATTTAATTCTCAGGACAACTCTTACAACCTCCCTTTAAAACAAAGAAAGATTTAGAAGTGTTAAATAACTTGCCCAAGGTCACATAGACAGTAAATGTTAAAAGATAGGATTCAAATCCAGATCTGATTCCAGAGCCTGAGCTCTGGATTTGGATCTTAATGGGATTTACCAAATTATATCCCCGAGGCCCATTGCTATAAATTACCAATTCTATTTGGTTAATCTCAAGAAATATTTAATAAACTGAAATTGATTCAGGTATAGTAAAAATAATGCACACTGAAAAAAAGAAAATTTGTTCTCTCTACTCATACCTCTAGTTCTCCAGTTGTAAAAGTAATTTGTTCAAAGTAGATAAACTGGGAAATATAGGAAAATGTTTTTTTTAAATAATCAAAACCAACTCTTAAATATATAACTCAGAGGTAACCATTGCAAATATTCTGATGTACTTGTTTCATGATGTTGTAGCATTTTTACCATGTCATTAAAAATAAATTTTTAAAAAATTAAATTATTTGTAACATTCTGTCATTTATAAAGACCATATCTTACTTAACCATTATCCTACTAGATTTTTTTTCTAATTTTCAGTATTACAAATCAAAGATCCTTTAAGGATCACAAAGATCTTTAAATGTTTAAATACATTTTGGCTTATTTCATCAGGATAAATTCCTAAAAAACTTACCAGGTCAGATTACATTAACTTTCTAAAGACTTTCCAAATACATGTTCAAATGACTTTTTATAGATAAGTAATGTAATTTATTTAATTTTTCTGATGATGGGGATTGAACCCAGAGTCTCACTCATGCTAACCACATGCTCCACCACTGAGCTACACCCTCTACCCCAAGTTGTGATCATTTTACTTCTACTAGCAGTGTAAATATCATTGCTACCTAATCACCATTGCCTATTATTTTTTTTGATATGTGCCAATCTCTGATCCTTACTAGTAGAATGACATTGACCAAGTTTCTTTACTCTCTGTCCATTAGTTTTCTAATCTGTAAAATTGGATAATATTACCCTGTTGTGAAGATTAAATAAAACAAAGCAAGTGAATCATCACAATACCTTAAGGATAGTATAAATTCAGTAAATGTTAACTACTAATATTTAAAATGTGCCAGTTTGGTGGAAAATGAAACAATTATTTTTTTAAATTTATATTTCTTAAAATATTAATGAAGGTAGAGATAATTTATTTGCTATAAGGAAATGTTAGAAGTATCAAGCATTTTGAATGAACAAAGTGAGTAAGCACTTGGAAGGAGTACATATGTGCCAGGTATGTTTCTAGGCTCTTGTATATTTATTCATTTAATTATAAGTGTTCATATTACCAATTAGCTACTATTTTCTGCATTTAGCAAATAAAGGAGCTGAGTCTCAGTGAGGTTGTTGACCTGCTACGGGTCACATATCTAAGAAGTAGCAGAGCTAGATTTTCAACTTGACTTTGAACTCAGCTCTGTTTTCTCTAAGCTGAACCAGAAATCCATGAAGTTGTGTTATACTGTAACTTCTCTTCAGTTTTATTACCCTCAGGTATATATATATATATCTATATATATATATATATATAGATATATATATATATAGATATAGATATATAGATATAGATATAGATATAGATATATAGATATATAGATATAGATATCAGACAATCAGATGTGATGAAAGATCAGACATGTATAATTTAGATGTGATTAAAGATCTGGCCTATAAATCAGTGCTTTATTGTGTGATAAAATATTTTGGTGTGTTAGAGAATTCTTGAGAGTATTATAAAAGTTTGAGCAGACTTCTTAAAAATCTTCTTTATACTATTGAAAATTGTACTGAACAAATACAGGCATCAACCTAATCTTTAACCAAGTTATGACAAGTTCTAATGAGCCAAATTATTGAATTTTCACTATAAAATAGAAAGAGGTTTTGCTTCTAACATTGATCAGTATTTCAGAAGAGAGAACCATTTACAGAAAATTATGGTTATATAATTAATACATAGATATATAATATATTTGATATATAACATACTATTTTCTTGATCTTTTTTCTGTTGAAACACTAAATTGAATATTTACAAATAGATATTATAATGATCTACATGGAAAATTTTTTGTCATAGGTGTCAACATGAAAATTTGGTAGAACTACTTGGTTTCTCAAGTGATGGCGATGATCTCTGCTTAGTATACGTTTACATGCCCAACGGTTCATTGCTAGACAGACTGTGTTGCTTGGTAAGATATTTTGTTCATCATATCATTTGGCTTTCTGTTTCTGTGTTAGAATATTAATATTTACTTTGTACAGGATCATTTAAATTACACTAATCTTAATATTTTTCTTGCTCTATAAAAGCTGTCTAGTTGATATGTAAACAAGTAGGATTGCCAGTCTGTTAGGTGATCACCTAAAATTACTAGTCAAGGTTAGATGTTGAAATGCTCTTATATATTTTTATCTTCAAATAAGAAATGCTAACCTCCATTTGATCTTATTTAGACATATTTTAACAACTTAAAAAATTATAGACCTAAATTCTTAGTGATAGCATTTTTCAGTTATTGCCTAGAAAAAATATTGAGTTACATATTTTCTATAGATTTTTTTTCTTTTTTTAATTGGTTTGTTTCTTCATAAGGATGGTACTCCACCACTTTCCTGGCACACAAGATGCAGGATTACTCAGGGTGCAGCTAATGGAATCAGTTTTTTACATGAAAACCATCATATTCATAGAGATATTAAAAGGTAAATGCAGCTGTGAAAAGTTTTTGGAAAGCCATCTTTAATTTGTTGTCACTGTGTTTATTCACTATTCACATGCATGTCTTAACCTGAAGCAACTGGATACATTCTCCATAAGTCCATGAAAGCTCTTCTCAATGAGGACATCTGTAATCTGCTCTATTTCAAATCCAATGACCTATTTCTAGTACTCATCCTACTTGACTTTTTTCCCTTTATTTGTTGACATTATGTTATTCTGTTCTTCTTGAACTCTTTTGCCTTGTGGAAAATAGTTTCTTTGTTAGTTTCTGGATTATGACTCTTTTCTGAATCACCTTCATCCTCCGTGAGTACTTTTTCAGTTCTCTTTCTTCTTAAGTATTATGTCAGCTTTGTATCATTGTGACAAAATACTTAACATGAACAACTAGAAAAGGAAAGATGTATTTTGGCTTACTGTTTCAGAGGTTTCAGTCCATGATCGTCTGGCTCTGTTGCTTTGGGCTTGAGGCTTGGCAGAACAAAACTGCTCACCTTATGGCAGCAGAAAGCAGAGAGAGGGACTAAGGAAGGAGTCAGAGAAATACCCTTGCAAGGCATACCCCAGTAACCTAGTTCTTCCAACTAGGTCCTACCTCCCAGTAATGCCATTATCTACAAATCCCTCAATAGATCAGTCAGTTGATGAGGTCAGAGTACTCCTGAGGATCCCAAAATCCCCACCTCTAAACATTTCTTTATTGGGGACCAAGCCTGCAACACATGATATATTTCATATCTAAACCATCACATGTATTTATATTTCTCTAGTTCAATATTAACCTGCTATATACTAAGTACTGTAGATGATGCAATTTAGCAAAAGTGGCATATATAGAATTTGACATCAATTGAATAATCACAAAATAATAATAGAATCATAGTGTTTAGTATAGGTTCAGTGTGTATGAGTATGTATATGTGAAATATATTATCTCCATCCAAAGAATGAGTAGGAAATAAGCAAGAACAGTTTGAAGGCAGCTATAGAAGATGGAGAGAACAATCTAGACAGAAAGAACCATGTTTGTAAGATCAGTAGTGGGAAGGAATATAGGAGTTCAATGAGTTAAGAGGTGAAATAAAGTTTGACTGTTATGTAGAAAGTGAAGGGATGTAAGAATTGAAATAAAATTAAACAGATAGATAGGGAGTTAAGATCTATAGGGCCTGATAGACCAAGGTAAGGTTTTATATGTGATTAAATCTTAAATGTAATGAGATGTTATTAAAATTATAGTAAGGCAGTGACATAATATGTAAGTTTTACAAGATCATTGTGACTCTGGTATGGAGAACAGTTTGTAAGAAGGGGTGATTAGTAGGCTACCATACTGTCTTGGTCATGGAAGTTAATTTGAAGAGAAGTGAGCAAATTGGAGAGATTAAGATGGCATGCTTTGCTGATATCTTGGCAGTGAAGGGGGGAAAATATCAGGAATAACTCTTGGAATTATGACATCCGGAATTGTACTCTGGAATCATTGTGGCATGATTCACTGATATAGAAAGAGGACTCTGTTGGAGTGGTGTTGGGGAAAATGAAAATATAAATTCTCTTTTGTACATGTTGTGTTTAAGGTTCTTTTAAGATAAAGAAGTGGAGCTAGGTGCAGTGGTGTATGCTTGTAATCACAGCTACTGGGGAGGCTGAGGTAGGAGGATTGCAAGTTTAAGACAGCATGGCAGTTTACTTTAAGGGTAGCCTAGGTGACTCTCAAGTCAATATCATCAGCTTCTAATACTGAATTTTTCAATGTGCCTGTACCAAAACTCCTTGCCTGAGTATCCCACTGGAGCCTCTAAGTCACTATCTTAGAAATCAAACCATCCCTTCAACCAAACATCTTTTTCTTGTATTATCATGACCTGCATGACATTTACTCAGTTTACCTAAACTCGAGATGATGAGGTGATTAAAAATAAGAAATAAAGACAAAAAACTCAATTAGTAGATTAATAGTGGGGCTCAGTGGGTGAATCAGCCCTGGTAGGGTCTGATCTCTAACAAAAAGGGGAGCTCCATGTGCTTTATTTTATATGCAAACACATCAAAGGGATTTATTATGAGAGAAACTTCTACAAGATAAACCAAAGTGAGGCTGAGGGGAACAAAGCATAATTGGTAGCATATCAACTTTTGCAGTATTTCTTCCTCCTCCAGGCACCTGGTGCCTCAAGTCAGTTCGAGCACACTGCTGTCTCTTTTACTTCCAGGCAGCTGTTTGAATCTAGAGCTGTATGAACCAATAAATTCTGTGGAAGACAGAATTTTTTCGCCCCTGCTATCACGAGCAAATGAGAGATCTCAAAAGAGCAATGCCCCTGCTTTGAGGTGGCTTACACAAACCCATAATTCATCCATAGCTCCCCAAACTGTATTTCCTTTGTAATCAAATGAAGTCAGTATTTATTCATTTCCAAAACTTCACGCTTTTTCAGTCCCTATATCCTATTGTCACAAATTTCTGTGCCTGAAAATGTGCACTTCCTATTTATTCTGCCTCTGTTTAGATCTTTGTTATCTTTTATTGGCTTTATTTCAAACCTTCCTAGTCAATGTAAAACAAGTCTGTACCAGTTCTCACCTGTTCACTACAACACTTCCAGGTTATGGTTCTAAAAGATAAATCTGAAATTATCAGTTCCATACTATGTAAACTTTAGATACTGTTCAAATTCACTCCATCTTCCATGAACACTAGTTTTTAAATTGATTCTGTATACCATATGCTCTTGTGTTTTCATCACTTTGTATATGTTCATTTCCCTGACATGCCTTTCTTTCCTTCATGTAACCATCAACTTCAAATAATCCTCCAAAACAAAGTATAATTTATACCTTCTCTTTGGAATTTTCCCCAGTAATTCCTGGCACATGATTGGTTTTCCAGCATTTGGTATCTGATATTCTCATCATGTAATACTGTTTTTTGAATTTTTTGGTAGCTGTACATAGACAGAATGCCTTTATTTTATTTGTTTATTTTAATGTGGTGCTGAGGATCAAACCCAGTGCCTCACACATGCTAGGCAAGCGCTCTGCTACTGAGCTATAGCCCTAGTCCAGTGTAATACTGTTTTTTTTTTTTTAATTTTTCATATGCTTTTTCCACAGATAAAGTTCTAAGATTCACCACCACATATTCAGCACCAAGTTTAAATACTATAACACTAAGTCTTTTCAATAAGGTTTTATTGAATGAAAATATGAATATATAAATGGATGCTTGTCATTAATTCATTAATATCTTTTATACATAATTTTACCCTTTATAAGATTCCAGATGGTACAAAAATAGTTCAAAGTAATAAATAATTTAGATAACTTTAGAAATTTGTTTTTAAGTGAATTGAGTATTGTTAGGAAAGTAATTAAGAATGGTGTTTTCAATTTATTTTAAACCTAGACACAGAAAGACAAATACCACATTTTCACTCATTTTTGGAAACTAATAAGTCAATCTCATATAAGAACAGAATTGAATAATTTCACTAGAGACTTGTAAGGGAAGGGGAGAAGGAAGTTTATAGGGCACCAAAAATAGAGTGAGGAATAACTTCTGGTTCTTCTATAGCACAGTAGGGTAACTAGAGGTTAAAATAACACTATGATATATTTTGAAATGACTAGAAGAGTATGAGATTCCCAACACATAAAAATGATTAATGTTTAAAGAGATAGGACTGCTTATTACCCTGATTTGATTATTATATATTGTATATATCGAATAATTAATATATCCCACAAAGATGCACAAATACTATTTCTCAATAAAAAAATTAAAATTTTGTTAGAATGGTGCTTTGAAGGCTGGTATGTGCAAGTTCAATGGGTTTAATCCCCATAACCACAAAGAAAAAGAAAATGGTACTTTGGAAGACTGGGAAGTTACCCTGTGTTATGGTTTCCACCTCTGAAATTGTTCTTCTCAGGTCTTTTAGTCACAGCAGCAAAAAGCTGATTAAAATTTCCTGTAAAAAATTATTTATGGGGCTGGGGTTGTGGCTCAGTGATAGAGCCCTTGTCTAGCATGTGTGAGGCACTGGGTTCAATTCTCAGCACCACATATAAATAAATAAAATAAAGATCCATCAATAACTAAATTTTTTAAAATTATTTGTGAAATATTTATGAAAATATCTCTCACTAGCATGGAAATTTCTATTTCATTTTTATTCTCCTAAATGTTTTTCCTCTTTCTATTTGACTGTAATCTGAATCCTAGATATATTTACACAAATTTCACAATAAAATGGCAAACAATGTAAATATATGTGTATATACATGTGTGCATATATACTTTCATATATCTATCTAAGGAACTATTTGACTTCCTTGGGAAGAAAACATTTTTTCTCCAAATTTTACATTTTTTCAGTGCAAATATCTTACTAGATGAAGACTTTACTGCCAAAATATCAGATTTTGGACTTGCGCGGGCCTCTGAGAAGTTTGCCCAGACAGTCATGACTAGCAGAATTGTGGGCACAACAGCTTATATGGCACCTGAAGCTTTACGAGGAGAAATAACACCCAAATCTGATGTCTACAGCTTTGGCGTGGTAAGTTACATACAATAATCATTCTTGTACAAGTACGAAATCAAAAGATTATTTTAAGATACCTATCTTGCTTAGCTTTTGTGTTTAAAGATGTTAATCATTTATGTTAACCTTTGACTATATCAGAAAGTTTATGAAAATGTCTCCCAATGTATGATATTTTTGAGTTTTTTTAATTGTTGCAATAAATGATTTTTTTGTGAATTGGATGAGCTTAAATTAAATCATTGTATAGAATGAGTCATGTCATACAATATGTACTTTAGTCTCCATTTTCTTGGCATTTTCTGATCTACTAGTCTGTTCTTAATAGTTACTAAGATCGAGTAAGGAACAGAGTGTGAGTGTTGGAGATATTAGGGGCTTTTTCTTCATCTAATCTTTTTCAAATATATTTCACATATAGTTGACTTCATTGAACTGTAACATTAAGGCATGGGGTTGTAGAATATGTCTAGTGTTTAGAACATAAGATTCTTCTAAGAGCCAGAGAATTGGGATTAGATAATCAAATTTGATTTTCTTTACTCTTGTGAAGAATACCCTGAAAGACTGGAGAAGGATTGGGAATTCCCGAAACACATGTTGATTGGATTGATTCTTTTACAAGTTGACAATAGGAAAGAATTGCTTATGGGGGCATGGTGGGATCCTAGGTGCCTGTGAAGGAAGGTGATAAGAAATGCCCATGATTTGTGTTCTTTCTGCTTTAATACCAAAAGCTATATATTTTGTACAGAAAATATTAACCAGATTTCATAATCAAGATTCATATTCCTTCTAGTTTTTATGTTATCCTAAGTGTTATATTAATGGATTTTTTTTCCTTCATAGGTTTTACTAGAAATAATCACTGGACTTCCAGCTGTGGATGAACACCGTGAACCTCAGTTATTAGTAACTGAAAGATTCAATTTTTTTCTAGTTCTTTTCTCTTTGCATTTATTGTCTAAATATTTACTATGTATGGGAAAATTTGACATCTAGAAATGGAATTTTATTTTACAAGTATTTCTACTGGCAATACATAATGATATATGGAAAGAGCATTAAATATTTCTAATCTCAACTCTGCCATGAAATATTTGTGAAGCCTAGAACAGTCACTTATACATTCTTTGTGAGTGAAATTAGAATATAACCAAATGATTTCTGAGATCTTCTCCAGTTTACCTTAATTTCTTACTTTCCAGGGTGGTTACTAACAGTTTTCTAGCTCAGAAAGAAATGACTACATTTAAATTTGTATCAGAATAGGATTGCTAGTAAATGTTCTCTATTTATATTATAGATTATTTATAAAGTTTTAGAAAACATTATCTAATTTTATATATTAGACATTTCATTGACAATTTATAAGTAAGTTAGCTGAATGATAAATAAAACTAGAGGAGAATTATGCCCTGCATTTTTTTCTATGTCACAACTTTTAAGAATTTTGAAATTTGTATGAAATTAAAGAGTGATGGAAATATCATGTATAAGTTTTTCTTAAACTTGGATAAATAACCACACTGATTTCATTGGAATTTATGTGTCCAAATGGGACAAACCTGTATAATCATATCAGAAATATTCATATACCAGATTATGTAGCTAGAATTGGAATTAGAAAATCAAAGGGATTGATTTATTTGCTCAAGGATCTGGTGCCATACCTTTTTGTGGAAACCATAAGTAAAGTATCTGTATGTTATAATATTTTGTCCATTATAAAAATGTACATCATAAAGCTCTCCATGATATATTGGTAATGCAATCATGAAGTTACATGCAATATAATATTTCATATCAGTATATTTATAGATACAATGTTAAAGTTATTGTTTTAGTAATTTTTTTTTACTAAAAAAATTTTTTAAGTGGCACATTAAAAAGTAAAATTTTGTCTTAATCAGAGAAATAAAATTATCTGTTTAATTGGTTATTGGAAGTTGATGGAAAATCCTGGATTGGAGATGCTATTTTTGAGCCATTAATTAAGGTCATAGATAAAGCTTTGGGTATGGATTGAATTATATAAAATATATAGATTAAAAATAGAGGAGGTCAGAGAAAAGAGGTACAGAGGGCAAAAGATGGAACCCAGTGTTTTACTAAGTTGCAGCTTAAACTTTTTAGGCAAGGCTTACCTGTCTAAAGGCCTACTTTTTCTATCCTATTACCTAAATATTTTTCCTCTTCAGAATGTATAAGAGCCTCAAAACTTCAAACTAAGTGAGGATATAATACAGAAAAGTACAGAATCTCTCTTAGTCACGAGTTTTATACTTCATCATTTAATAGTGAACATCATAAAACTTAAGGAAAGATTATACTTTTTCACCCATTCTTAAGGCTTGAATATGGTATCAATATAAAATAATAAGATTTTAATGCACATATAGCTAAGAGTGTGATGCTTTAATAAGCCCTTATGTCACTAGAGAAAATTTTCTTATCTTTACATTCTATTTCTTATAAGTAATCTTTTACATCTGTACTAGTTTTCTTGAGCTGCTGTAAAACATACCACAAAGTAGAAGACTTAAAGTGACAGAAATTTATTCTGTCACACTTTTGGAGGCCAAGTGTCTGAAATCAAGGTGTTAGCAAGGCTGTACTCCCTCTGGAGAGTCCAGGGGAGAATCCTTCCTTCCTCTTTCACCTTCTTTTTCTTGGGGAGGGGGGTTACTGGGGATTGAACTCAGGGACATTCAACCACTGAGCCACAACCCCAGCCCTATTTTGTATTTGATTTCGAGACAGGGACTTACTGAGTTGCTTAGTGCCTCTCCATTGCTGAGGCTCCTCTTCTACTTTCTGAAGGCATTCCTTGACTTATGTCTCTACCACTCCTGTCTCTGTCTCTGTAATCACATTGTCTTCTATATATCTTTTTTCCTCTTTTTGTTCATATACAGACACTTGTCTTTGATTTAGTGGCCACCTGGAAAATCCAGCATGACCTCCTCTTAAGATATTTAATTATGGGCTGGGGATGTGGCTCAAGCGGTAACACACTTGCTGGCATGCGTGGAGTGCTGGGTTCAATCCCCAGCACAACATAAAAATAAAATAAAGATGTTGTGTCCACCGAAAACTGAAAAAATAAATATTAAAAAATTTTCTCTCTCTTAAAAAAAAGATATTGAATTATGTCTACAAAGATGTAGTTTTTCCAGATAAGGTCACATTCACAGGTTCCAGGAATTAGGACATAGACATGTTTTGGGAGCTACCACTGTACCACCATAGTCCTAGACTTCTATCCTCATTCATTATTCTTTCATCCTGGCCTCTCCCTTATGCCTTCTCCTTTTTTTCTCTTTGATGAAACAATCTAAGTACCTATAGAGAAGTTTTTCAAATGCAGAGAGGGGTGTATGTATCTTGGAGTTGGAATTGCATTAGCAGAAGCACATCTTGAGGCAGATAACTCTGCCCTGCCTGCCTATTAAATGCTACTAATGGGAACATATAAGCAATTAGCTCACATGTAAATGCAAAAATTAGAAGGCAAGAGGTTAAAAGTATTTAGGGGGTTTAAATAAATATTTAATGTTTGTTCTGTGTATCTTCCATTCTTTTTTAAATTTATTTATTTTTGTGGTGGTGAGGATTGAACCCAGTGCCTCAAGCTTGCAAGGCAAGCACTCCACCACTGAGCTACAACCCCAGCCCAGTATCTTCCCTTCTTAAAAGTGCTATAAAAGAAGACAGTGAAAGGATAGTAAAAGCATAGGTTAATTTAAATAATTAAAATTGATATTTATTTCTCTTGTATTTGAAGCTCTTAACACAATTTTAACACTCATTTTTAAGCTAGATATTAAAGAAGAAATTGAAGATGAAGAAAAGACAATTGAAGATTATATTGATGTAAAGATGAATGATGTTGATTCCACTTCAGTTGAAGCTATGTACTCTATTGCTAGTCAATGTCTTCATGAAAAGAAAAATAAGAGACCAGACATTAAGAAGGTACCAATTTTTTGCACTCATATAAAAAGTAAAGGGAATGAAGGGGATGAGGTTTGTCATTTTTTCCTAAATGTACATTTCAAACCAGCTGTGTAATGTAGTTTTTCATTTGTTCTTTCTTTTTAAAAGGTCCAACAGCTGCTGCAAGAGATGACAACTTCTTAAAACTGTATAGGAAAGGACCCTTGATTTTATATATATATAAACAATTTTTTAAACTATTTTTTCTAAATTCTCTTCTTTATCTTTAACAAGACATCATGATGCAATGCAGTGGTTATTAAAGCATACATTGAACCTCCAACATATAGAACAAATAAAAGTACAGTCACCATATCAACACTTAGCCCTACCCACTTAGTATTAACTTCAGTACACATAATAACCCCTGAAGCATCTCCTTTGAACATCACCAAACATGATTAAAAACTTTTTTTTTCCATCTATAACATGGACTGATATCTCCTGCCTCCCTGGTAGGAGGTCGTGAAAATCAACTGATGCAGAATATGTACAAGCACTGTGTAAATAGTGAGGTAATAATATTTAAAGTTTACAGATGTGATTATAAAATTTTATTACACTCAAATGTTTATAGGCTCATGTTCACGTTATACTATTTTCAACAGTCATTCACCACAAACTAAATATTCCCTGATGATGCTGCCCTGATGATGTGGCTGTTATTAGATTATATTACATGGCAAAGTTGAAGGGATTTTGCAGATGCAATTAAGGCCCCTAGTGAGCTAACTATAAGTATTAAAAGGGGTACTGTTTGAAATAGGTCTAAACAAGTCAAGTAAACCCTTCAGGAAGTAAGAGAGATTCTCCTATGGCTCTTGAAGAACTAAGTACCATGTTATGAGAGGGCAACATTTCCAAAACCAAAGGATGGCCTCTAGCACATGAGAGCTATTAGTCAGCAGGAAACAAATGGGAACTCAGTTGTGCAACCACATGGAACTGAATTCTGCCACAACCTGAAAGAATTTAGAAGAGTACTGCATCTTCAGATGATACCACTGCTCCAGCTGACACCTAGATTTTCACTGTGTGAGACCTTCAGAATGTGGGCCTGAGTTACCTGGACTTTTGACATGTAGAACTGTGATATAATAAATGGGTTGTGTTAAGCCACTAAGATTGTGGTAATTTATTATGTGCAACAGAAAATGAACACCAAGAGACTCCTATGATGATTTGCCTGTGATGATCCCATCATATTTATAGGTTCTGCACACATTCGACAGTGTGTGAAAATTAGAGAGAGTATGATTATACCCTAGGGTTGCAGTGTACTGATTTTCACTAGATTCTTTATTTCATCAGGCCCTAGTTTTTTGAAATTGATTTGTTTTATCATAGTGAGAGATTTCCTATACTAGTGCTTTTTAAAATGATTTTTAACTATTTTTTCTACATTTAAAATTTGTAGTTTGTTTATATTATTTGAAAATGTTATGGCTTTGGATGAACAGAAGGAAGGAATTTATTTTAGTATGAAAAATGACTGAAAAAAACCCTCGTATAAGCAACTGGCATCAACTAAGCAGTACTTCTTTATTCATCAAGGCTTTTCTAACATATTCTACCTCATCTTGGACCCAGAGCAATGGAGTTGACCTACCAGGGGCTGAACTTCTGAAACCATGAACCAAATAAACTTCTCTAATTTGTAATTGTCAGGGCGTTTTAGTCACAGAGACAAAAAATGAACACAGAAAATTGGTACTAGAAGTGGGGTACTTTTTGTGACTAATCTGAACTATGTGGTTCAGGGTCCTTTGGAGCTGGTTTGTGGGAGGAATTTGTAAAGGTTTAGAGATTAAAGCTAGAGAAGTCTTGGAACTGGATAAGCATACCTTAATGGGTAATTGTGGAGGGAGCTTCAGGACACCAGAATGTTGAGAGGAATGCAGACAATAAATTCTGTGCTCATGAGGTTTCAGAAGGGAATGGGGACTCTATTGGAAACTGGACTAGAGGCCATTCTTGTTAAATTCTGGCAAAGAATTTGTTTACATTTTTGTACATGTCCTGAGAATTTGTGTGAGGCTGAGTTTAAAGGTGATGGACCGCTGGGTGTGGTGGTGCACACCTGTAAACCCAGTGACTCAGGAGGCTGAAGCAAGAGGATTGCAAGTTCAGGGCTCAGCAGGTTAGCTAGAACCTGTCTCAAAATTAAAAATAAAAAAATAAGGGGCTGAGGTTCTGGCTTAGCAGTAGAGTGCTTGTCTAGCATGTGCAATGCCCTGGATTCAATCCACCACACAAAAATAAATAGAATAAAGGTATTGTGTCCAACTACAACTATATTTAAAAAAATAAAATAAGTAAATAAAAAATAAAAATAAATAAAATGTGCTGGGATGTATCTCCCTGGGGATGTAAAGCAACTCTGAGTTCAATTCCTGGTACCAAATAAGTGAATAAATGTGATGAGCTAATTAATCTTGTGGAAGAAGGCAGCACAGCATTTAGGCAGTGGCATAGAATTTGCAGGCATCTTCTAATCCAGGTTTTCAGGGAGAATCAGAGGCAGAAAGAAGAGTCTGATGATTTTTTAAACTTGCATTTTAGTGAAAAGAATAAGTACATATAATCCCAGCAGCTTGGGAGGCTGAGACAGGAGGATCATGAGTTCAAAGACAGCCTCAGCAACTTAGCAAGGCCCTAAGCAACTCTGTGAGATCCTTTATCAAAAAAAAAAAAGAAAAAAAGGCTAGGGATGTGGTTCCGTGATTAAGCACCACTGGGTTCGATCCTGCTAACAAAATAACAACAACAAAAAAAAAGGACCATGAGGACACCCCATTCACGTGGGTGCTCCAAAAGTTGTTTTCCCAAAATTTATATCATTGTGCTTAATCACGGAAGCACTCACATGTCATTGCAGCCATGGTCCAATGGTCCAAAGCTCAAGCTGGCAGCCAACCTTTGTATCATCCACATGATGCTAATTCTGCAAGAATGCAGCACACTGGAGTTAGGGATTCCTGGAGGTTTCTATCAAGATTTCAAAGGCAAGCCTGGGAGGCCAAGCAAAGTATGTCAGTATCAAAATACTTGCATGCAGCACCTAAGAGGGCAATATGTGAAGCCATGAAAAGGAAGCCAAAGCTACAGTGGAGACCCCTTAAATTAAGAGATGCCAGTAACATGGACTGTCTTCTGAGGAAAGCTGCTGGCTGCAGAGACAACCAAACTGAAAGAGGCCACATGTGCAAGGCTGCCAAAGCCCTTTGGAAATCATATCTCCCCATCATGTGTCCCAAACGCCAGAGGTAGAGCCACAGGAAATGTTTGCCTGGCTGGGTTTAATTCTTGCTTTCATTCTATAAATTCTTTCAATACCCCTATTCCTCTCTGTTGGAAAGTTTACTCTTCGCCATTACATATTGGATATATATAACTTGCTTTTGATCTTTATAGGGGTTCAAAGCCAAGAGTTTGCCTTGAGTCTCAGATGAGACTTTTCACTTGGACGTTTGGACAATACTAGAACTGTTTAGACTATAGGGACTATAGAGATGAACTAAATGCATTTTGTATTGTGAGATGAACATGAACTTAGGGGGATAAAATATTACACTTTGGATTTGAGGTGTCCCCTCAAAGCTCCTGTGTTGATACAGGAATTTTCAAATGCAAGATGATGGATGTAATCTAATCAGACTATCCCAGTTTGAATGGACTAACTGGGTGGTAACTGTAGGCAGGTAGGACACCATGTCCCACTATTGGAAGAGGTAGGTCACTGAAGTTATGCTCCGGAAGGGCTATCTTCCCTGTGTTCCCTTCCCTTCTTTTTCTTACCTTCATGGACACCATGAATGTAGCAGTATTCCTCCACCATGTCCTTCTGCCATGATGTTCTGCCTCACCTTGGGTCCAGGGCAGTGGAGTTGGCAACCATGGACTAAACCTCTGAAACCATGAGCCAAAATATATTTTTTCCTCCTCTACGTTGTTCTTGTCGGGCAATTTGGTCACAGCAATGAAAAACTAACACAAATAAATAAATGAAGTACAAAAATAAATAAATAAAAGTCCATATGGAGGCAGCAGCAATGGAATTCCAAAATTAAGCTAAGATCTGAGTCTTATAATGAGACTAGGAAAAAAATCTTATGAAATAGTCTTACCTAACATAATAATGTATAAATTAATGTAAGAAATGTTTACTAATCATTTTCTCTGGTTTTCATTGTAAAGGTATTGGACATAAAATAATGAACAGTTAAAAAATTCTTCTTAGAAACTTATTCTCAGGAGACAGTCTTTTCAAATGAATGTGACACACAAATAAGACAATATCAGGTAGTGATAAATGTTATGGAAGCATTAAAACTATGTCATCAAGAGAGATTTCCTTGACTACTAAGCTTTACCAACACTCAAACTCAATAGAAATGAATAAATATAGCATTTTAGTAGGAAGAAATACCATGATCTTATCAATAAATATAGAGCATGTATTTTACAAAATCCAGCCTCTTTTATGATTGATTTGTGTATGTGGAATCAACCTTGTATCCCTTGAATAAATTCTACCTGGTTTTAACATAAAATACTTTTATATAATCTTTTTTATGTTTGTATATAATTCTTATTATATGGATTTAAATTGCTAGAATATCTTTAGATATTTGTGTCTAGTGAAAGACCAAAATTTTCCCCTAAAATCAGGAACATGACAAAAATATTTGCGCCGACCATTTCTAGTCAATGTTGAATGGAGAATTTAGCCAGGATTATAAGGTAAAACAAAACAAAAAAGAGGAGGAAGAGGAAATGGTGGAGGAAAAAAGAAGTGGTGGGGAGAAAAATAAAATGAAAGGGAAAGAAAAGGAATCCAGACTAGAAAGAAAGTAAAACTATCTATTTGTGGATGACATGTCTTAAATATACAAACCATAAAGAGTCTACACATACAGCAGGGAGAAATACTACTAGAGCTAATGAGCAAATTCATGACATTTGCAGGATGCGAGAGAAATGTGTGAAAATGGGTTGCATTTCAATATGCTAGCAATGAAAAATCTGAAAGGAAAATTTAAAAAACAATTTCATTTACATAGAGTCTAAAAGAATAAAATACTGATAAATGAAATAAAGGAGTGCAAGAGTTATGAAAGATAACTACGGACCAATATTGAACAAAAATTAAAGACATAAATAAATGGAAAGGCATTCCATAATCATGGATTGGAAGACAATATTAAGATGGGAGTGCGTCACAAAACAAGTCTACTGATTCAGCAAAACCCTTAGCAAAATCCAAGTTGGCTTTTCTGCATCAATAAAAAAAATCATATAGAAATGTAAGAAACCCAGAATAACAAAGTTATTTCTAAAGTTGGAAGATTCACAATTCCTAATTTCAGAACCTACTGCAAAAATATAGTAATCAATATTACATGGCATTGACATGAAGTCAGAAATATAGCTCAATGACAGAATGAAAGTTCAAAAATAAACTGTTGTGTATAAAGTTAATTGATATGCCAAAAATATTCAACAGGGGAAAAATACATCTTTTCAACAGATAGTGCTAAGACAACTGGGTATCAACATGCAAAAGAATGAAGTTGGACAACTACTTCACACATATGCAAAAATTAAATTCATAAGGAATAAAATACCTAAAGATAGAGATAAAAGAAAAAGCCCTTAGAAGAAAACAAGGGTATAAACACTTGCGATCTTGAATTAGACAAAAGTTTCTTGAGCTACGACACCAGAAACCTAAGTAAGCTTTAAAAGAGGAGAGGCTTAATTAAGATTTAAAAACTTTTGTGTGTCAAAAGACATTATTAGTGGGATTTGGTGGTGGTGCTTGTAATCAACCGGAGGGGAGGCAATAGGATCACAAGGTTGAGGCCAGTATGGGCAATTAAAAATAAAAAGGGCTGGGAATGTAGCTGAGTGGAAGAGTGCTTACCAAAACGCACTAAGGCCCTGGGTTTAATCCTCGGTATAAAGGAGAAGGAAAAGGAACATCATCAATAAAGTTTAAAGAAATGATGTTTACAAACTATATATGTGGTAAGAGCCTACTATCTTAGAAGACATAAAACACTTTTTTGAGTCAATAGTAAATTAAAAATAACCCAATTTTAAAAATAGGTGAAGGATCTGAACGAAAATCTCCCCAAGGAAGACATACTAATAATGGTCAATAACCATAAAAAAAGATGCCCAATATCAAGTCATTAGGAAAAGACAAATCAAAACCACAATGTGATATCTCCTGACACTGATTAGAATGGCTACAATAAAACAAATTTTTAAAAAATCACAAGTGAAAAGTATTGTTAATGAAGATGTGGAGAAACTGGAACACTTGCACCTTGCTAACGGAAGTGTAAATGGTACAGCAGCTATAGAAAGCAATGTTGTTTGGTAGTTCCTCAAACAGTTAAACAGAATTAGCATATGATACAACATATGATTATATTTCCATATGGTATATTATATTTGTTTTGGGATTTATACACCTGGGTGTATACCAAAGGAATTGAGAACAAATACTCAAACAAATGTATGTACATACTGGCTCATAGCTTCTTCCAGAGCTAGCATATGCTCCCAGAGAAATAGCGGCCCCCAGTTGTTGGGTTTGTCTCTTTTTTTCCTCTCCCAGATCTTGGCCCTATATTTCTTAACTACTTTGTATTCTAATGCCTTCCAACAAAGGGATGTATGATACCTCAGAAGTAGTTTTGATCCTACATACTGTATGAAAAATCTTTCAATATGAAGATATAGGATCAATTTTTTTAATTTGTTCTTTTTAGATATACATGACAGTAGATATACATATATGGAGTATAACTTTCCATTCTTGTGGTTGTACATGATGTGGAGTTACACTGGTTGTTCATATATGAACATAGGAAAGTTATGTTCAATTCATTCTATTGTCTTTCCTATCCCCATCCCTCCTCCCTTCCCTCCATTCTCCTTTGTCTAATCCAATGAACTCCCCATCCCTTATTGTGTGTTAGCATCCACATATCAGAGAACATCCAGCCTTTGGTCTCTTGGGCTTGGCTTATTTCACTTAACACCATAGTTTCCAGTTCCATACATTTACCTGTGAATGCCATTTCATTCTTCTTTATGGCTGAATAATATTCCATTGTGTATGTGTATACACACACACAAAACACACACACCATTTTCTTTAGGATCAATGTTTTATATACTTAAAAATAAATCTTCCACCTTACAATGTGTGGCTAATTATATAATGAAAATAAGCACCAAACTACTTACAATATTATCTCAGGCACCTTATCTTAGTTCTCTTGAGTAGAAATGCCTTCAAAAAATTAAAATTAGCCGTTTTGGGGCTGAAGTTGTGGCTCAGTGGCAGAGCACTTGCCTGACATGTGTGAGGCCCTGGGTTCGCTCCTCAGTACCACATATAAATAAATACAATAAAAGATCCATTGACAACTAAAAAAAAATTTTTTTTAAAAAAATCAACTTTTTTAAGAACCTTTATTTTCTATAAAACTGCTATCAAAGTCATCTATTTTGTAACATATCCTCAATTAGAAAGGAAATTGCATAGTAGAAATGTATTCAATATTTCTGGATGAACAGCAAGTCTCTAAAAATTTAATGTCAAGCACGCTAATCAACATATAATACTGGAGTGCTTCTACCACAACAGGAACTGAGTAACCTATGGAATTTTTTAAATGTATTTTTTTTAGCTGTAGTTGGACACAATACTTTTATTTTATTTCTATGTGGTGCTGAGAATGGAACACAGTACCTCACATGTGCTAGGTGAGCATTCATCCACTGAGCCAGAATCCCAGTCCCTAACCTATGGAATTTTCATGAGTGCTACAATAGTGAGAAAGCTCAACTAAACACTCTATAATCACAACTATTCTTGCCAAGGTTTCAAATTACTTAAAATGCTTTACGGATTTAGGCAGACTGGTTAATAAAATAAATAGATGAATGAAATTTCTTTTTTTAATATTTATTTTTTAGTTTTTTTAGGTGGACACAATATATTCATTTTTATGTGGTGCTGAGGATCAAATCCAGTGCCTCGCGCATGCCAGGCAAGCGCACTACCACTTGAGCCGCATCCCCAATCCAGATGAATGAAATTTCTAACCTATCACCAGGTATTTAATTGTGTAAAATTATCCAAACATTAAAAAAGTTATACTAGAAAACCAACATAGAACACACACAATTTAAAGAGAAAAAATCTTTATTGTGATATAAAATGCACTTATAAAATGTCCACAGAAGGCATGTTATTTTTCACTGCTATATAAATTTAGTGGGAATATGTTATTCACCATCTAGTGTCACCTAAAACATACTGTAAACAATGAGTTTTACTCTAAAATAAATGCATCACTGATTTTCAGCAATCATTGATTTAATAATAATTAAAGATTATATAATCACATCTATATTCTGGAATGTCCATTTACTTTCATGTAGTGTAGCAGAATTTAGAGTATAATTGCACATAGATGGTACAGAAAAACATTCACTACTAAATTATTTTATATCTTCATGACAGATAATATTCTTCCTGATTGAAAAATGACAGCATCAGCTATGGTCTGCAACATAGCTCCCAGATTCTTAATGCAATAATCTGTTTGTCTATTGGTGTACCCATGGAACAACTTAAAAGTGTATCTTTAGTAAACAAGTGCAACATTACTGTCAACTATTTTGCATGTTTAAATATTATAGTCTAATTATTTGTAAACAAACAAAAATCCCACACAAATACTCTTAAATCTATTTTTTAAATCTTTCAACCCATAATTATTCTTATATGCTTTACTTAAACACACTGAATTTCTGAAAGGTGCATGTGTTATCTTAAATAATAAGGTTTAGCAATGAGTGCTTCATATTTTTTCTATGAAATGTGCATTTCTGACATTTGTTTTACGCAGCATGGAGTTTAGGTCAAGAAATTCCAAATCCTGGATACCCACAGTTCATTTTGAAAACTCCTTAGTTATGGCTCTGCAGCAGGTTTAACAAATTAAATACTAAGTGTTCTAGCTCCCTCTATTTCAAGTATCAAAGAAATATGAGGCTCAAAATCTCTCTAGGTTATAAATGAAAATGCAAAGGTTTACAGAACAGTTAAATGTGTTTTGAAATAAGATACTAATTGAAACAAGATCATTAGCTAGTTATTTATCTGTGTTAAGCTGTTAACCTCTAAAACTTCTAAACACTTTTATATCTGAATATTTGCACAGAAGTGATATAGAACATAAACTACCCATAATTACAGAGAACAAAGTTTAAAAATTTTTCAATATTTTTTACTTTAGTTTGGTATCCTTTTGAATTATATTAATTTAAATTTCAATCTGTACATAAACATTTGGCCTCATAGTACTTATAATGAAATGAATTACTTTGGAAATAGACATTTTTTTAAAGCACTAGAAAAAAGAACTTCTAAGGCTATCTTTTGATGTTATCAGAAATATTGCAATATAGAAAACATCTGGTACCCTTAAAGTTTCAGAGTGAGCTGATCTTCAGAAATTTTAATGCCATTTAAAAAAAAAAAGTCAAATAGAAAAAACTGCTGCAGTAAAGCACTGTTTCTAAAAGTTGCAGACATGATCCCAGTCTGTCAGCACAGCTCCTCAGAATAAGCAATTTCTACATTTTCCTAGGCATACTAAATTTTCAGCTTTGAAAATAATCTAACCTGGTCCTTAACTATTCATCAAGTAGTATGAATATTTTAAGGTCTTTCTGCTTCCCTTAAAAAAAAATTCTGATGTCTCACCAAACAGTAATAAGTAGATCCCACTTTAAGACATCAGACTTTCTGGAACTGGCCCATCTATATAAAATTTTAAGAATTATGTGAAAGTGTAGAATCAATATTCTATGAAAACAGTGTGACAAAATTAAACATTACTAGGTTGAAACCATTTCTAGCTTTAACTCAAAAATAGAAATCATGAGTCTTCTATAACGTTAATTTTAAAAACACACAGAAGTGAAAAGTGCTATTTTTCAAAAAGTACGATTTTTCTCCCTACCATATATCAACATGGAATGATTTCAGTTCTCCCGTACTAAAAGCTGTACTTTTAAAAAACTAGTATTGCAATGCTTAATATAACAATTTTAATCAGTAGTGGCTTCTGTTTCAGCTGGACCCCGAATTAGTCTTCGAATTCCTCTTTTTCCTGCTGGACCTTTTGGTTTTGCAAAACTTTGCTTATGTGCATGCTGTTTGGGATGTACTTCCTCATAAAGGAAATCTGCAGTCAATTCATCCCCATTGTCTATCTCAATCTGCAAAGAGGAAATACCAATTTGTGTGACACAATATAAAAAAGCATAACATTCAAAACCTAATATAAGCAAAAAGCCAGTTTTTAGGTATGAATGTTCATAAGCAAATGCATAATACCCATTTCAGTAAAACAGAATCCAGGACCATATATGTAAATTGTTTCACCTTTTTTTCAGGGTATGCTAAATGAATTGCTAAAATACATACCCGACTATAACCACTTTCTATTTGGTTCCCTCTTACTGTTCCTATTTAAATATGTTTAAAAATAGAAGCTACTTATTACATGCTCAAGTTGTTCTGCTTTGTTTCACTATATATTCAAGAAACATTACTCATTACTTCATCACTTGGTTCACTTGAAATCATGCTAGAACAGATGTAGGCAAAGTGGTCTGCAGGCCAAACAGAGCCCAAGTCAAGACTATTTTATATTTTTAAAGGGCTGTAAAATACAAAAACAACAAGCAGAACATGTGACAGGGACCATATGTGGCCTAGCAAAACCTAAAGTATTTACTATCTGATTCTTTGTAGAAAAAAAATCAGCCAATCCTTGCTGTAGAGGTGTTACCCATAGTACAGTGATTCTTACAATCCTAATGGCTCACACAGTTCAGTATCTAAAATACTGGTAGTCTGAAAGGACCTGTATTTTAAAAGTTGAAGGGCTCAAGAATAAACCATTTCTTTCCTTAAGGCTTATCTGCACTGAAGAAAATAAATTTAAGAAAACTAGTAGCTTGGTTCCCAAAACTCATATGTTTATGCCAACTACTTCCTTTCTTAATAGCTGGAATGATTCCCAGAGATCCCCAGATTCACAGATATAAACGGAGACTGTAGTTGTGTATTAATAAGAAATCCAGAATTAATCACAAATATGTAGCTCCAGCAGCACTGTCCAACAGAATTTTTTAAATGGATGGAAATGTTCTGTAAGTGCTATAACTCCCAATACTGATTAAGAAATTGAATTTTGAATTTTACATACATTTATATTTAAGTTTAAATAGCCACTTATGATTTATGGCTACCATATTAGATAGTGCAGATCTGTAGAGATGAGAACAATGATAGCTCATCTCTAAGTACGCATAGGATACCCTAAGGATTCAGGAAGAGAACAATAAAAATAAACGTTTTCACTTATAACTCATAATGTACCCTGTCGTACATGGAAATGATAATAAAAAATCTAGTGAAAACTGAAGATTTTAAAATAGATGAGCCTACCTTTCTGATTATATCCATTTGTAACTGTCTCTCGACAATTTCTAGCAGAGGACTCTTGCAGCTAGAGTATAGCATCCGTTCTCTTATACTGCATGTGTATCCAGGCATTGAATAAATAAAAACTGTTAAGTTAAAAATAATAACAACAAATACAATCAGTAGCATATCAATTAAAGCAAGTACATAAACCACATAAAATTATAATTAAGCCACTGGACAAGAAATAAACAAGAATATACTGCTGAAATATCAATAAGCAAAGTGAAAATAACATATTAGAAATAATATACTATATATATATATATATATATATACCTATGGACTCTAAGTAGTCTCCTTCATGGGAATGTTTATACAGGAAGAAATGATAACGTGCTGAATCCTTGGGAATCCTCTTTGGCAAATCCTTCAGTTCTGTATTTGTTGTGTTGGCCAAAATTATAAATTCATTTTTTATATCTATTTCCTATCAGTAAGAAAAAAAAATGTTCATTAAAGCAGAGATTAAGTTGAAAGTTTTTTTAATATATGTTTTTTTTAGGTGTAGGTGGACACAATACCTTTATTTTATTTATTACTTTTATGTGGTGCCAGGGATCAAACCCAGTGCCTCATGCATGCTAGGCAAGTGCTCTACCACTGAGCTACAAACCAGACCTAAAGTTAAAATTTTATAATAAAAAAACCTATAATACGCCTGTAATCCCAGCAGCTCAGGGGGCTGAGGTGAAGGATCACGAATTCAAAGCCAGCCTCAACAACTTAGGCCTTAAGCAACTCAGTGAGACCGTCTCTAAATAAAATACAAAACAGGACTGGGGATGTGGCTCAGTGGTCAGGTGCCCCTGAGTTCAATCTCCAGTACCCTCCCCTCATAAAAAGCTGCAATACAAAGGGGACTTAGTTCTGAATTGTTTGACATTTTCATAATAAACACATATAGTTTTTGTAATTTTTAAAAACAAGTAAAAATAGTCAAGAAATAAATTTTAATAAATTAAAGTTCTTAAAAAATAAACTTTATACAAGCTGTATAAAAAAAAGCAGTCCTTCATAACAACCCTTATACTTCTCTTACCAACTGCACATAGTTGAGCTGTCTGTTGTTTAGTTTTTCCAAAGCCTGAAAAGCTTCCCGAGAAATAGGAAATGCTACTCCTTGTAGTGTTTGATGCTTAGTGTCCACACCCACATCAGTTTGTACCTAAATATAATAGATACAATAATTTGCTGGTAAAAATATAGCAATTAGCAGTGTCCTATGGCAAAAATGAGAAAACCCAACATCTATGACAGCATCATTCAACCCTTTCCCAACCTATAATTAAAATAATTAAAATTAATACCTAAAACACTGTGAATTTAAAAAGCAAATTATTTTTCACATCTGTTCATGATCCACTAGCACTCTGTTGACATGCAGAGTCCATGGCACATCTTGATGAAAATGTTAGGAGTGAATATTTGAGTAAGTGTGCAGTTTTAGTGGAAATTTGTTGTATTTTTGTTCTCTTTAATCTTCGCTATGCTTGGTTTGGCACAATTTCAATGAGATATACAAACTTTTTAAAGTGTCACCTGATCAACCCTTTTAAGAATAAAATTTTACTTAAATTTACAAATCATAAAATATATGCAGAAATTTACTTGGTTCTCTTGGACATAAAATACAACACAAACACCATGCACTGAATTGAAAGAAGTACAAACAATATGCAAATACACAACACAGATCAACAAGCTATACTACTGCAGAAGTTCCAGACGTAATAGCTTTCTTTACTAAGAGTATAAGTGTGCATGGATTAGAAGAGGGGGATTTTTCAAGAAAGCTTTCAATGAACATGTTTAAGATTTTTATACCCGATAAATAATAGCTAGGATAGAGTCTCATTTGCTGTGTTTCATCAGAAAGTTAAATACAAATTTTACTTTTTGAAAAATGAATGGAGATTCTACAGCATGATACTGGATAATGAAAACATCATAAAACATATGCAAATGCATACCCCAATATGATCCTCTGGGTTCTGATTGCAAGGAATAAAACAAACTATCAAACTTGTAAAAAAAAAAAAATTCACATTAAAAAAAAAACCCATTCAAATAATGAGTTAAAATAATATAATGATAGATTCTTGCTACTAATAAAATTCACATTAAAAAAAAACCCATTCAAATAATGAATTAAAATAATATAATGATAGATTCTTGCTACTAATTAATGATATTTAACCCTTTTCCAGACCAAGTCCTATTTGTATGATACTCAAACTACTGAACTGTGGTTTGGGTTACTTGTTCTTTTCTATAAAATCCCAGTAGAAATACATTAATGGTTTCAATATTCAATTAGAATGTCTGCAGAAAACACATTAAAATATGATAAACTATAATGTGGTTGAAATTTATTGACTCATATGCTCAATAACTATGCAAATAACAATCTTCCACACTTATCTCCATCAAAGTTCATAGAAGCTAATTTACAAAGCTTGTAGAAATCTTGTACATTCTACAGCATTTTTATTTTCTCTTTAACCTTACTATTCTCTGAAAAACATTTAAAAAAATCTGCTTCAGGCAACCTTATTAGATATGAAATTCTTTGCAACACACACTTCCCATTTATACAGTATTTAAAGCACAGAGTACAACAGTTGTATTTCTAACAGAAGATTTATTGTTGTAACGTACATTTGAGAAAGCTATTTATTAAACTAATATAAAGTTTAATAATTATTTTTACCTTTCAAATAAAAATACATTAACCACACAGGTTTAACTCCAAACTAAACAGAATAAACCTAACTGTGCTAATATCTTTATTCTCCAGTTACCACTATATCTGTTAATTAAGAATAGGGTATTCTGAAACACTTATAATCTTGCAAGCATTTCAAAGTTGTAATTTACCTCATTAATTTTAATCTGTCGTAATTCCTCCTCAGCTGCAGTCAATGGGGCAGGGGAAGACTGTGACAGCAAGTATTTTTTATATCCATGTAATGACACATCTTCCTGTAAGCACAGAAATGAACTATTATCAGTAATTCTCTAGACATAAAATCAGAGCAAGGTTACTTTAGGAAAAGCAAAACTATTAATTTACTAGAAATGAAATGAAAAAGCATTAAGAATTTTATTTCTTTTAAAAAATCCCCTATTTTGAATATTTTAAAGGTTTCAAATTTTCTTAAGGGGAATGTCTATACTTTATTTCCTGAAGTTTTATAATGATTACATCTTTTGTATGAATTTGGTGGTGGTGACGCTGGTCATGATTCTAGTATATAATTGCAATTAACCTTCTGGGAATAACTGTCCAGTAATTATGCAATAAATAATGTATTAACATTCTGAAATTGATATTAAAATAATTATATAATTTTTCTATAATTATTCATGGAATATTATTATAGTTTTTATGTTAAAAAGAAAATACTTCAAAAAGGTCTTCATATCATCCAAATTTTGTGGTTTGGAAGACAAACTCCAAAGAGAATTCAACCCAACCCACAATTAATGGTGAACAAGCATCATATTCCCATTTACTCTTTTGGGCTATCTAGTAGATTATATTACTTTATGAATCAGTAAAGTTCTGAACAAGTCAATAACAACAACAAAAAAATCTGTTAAAAACATATTTCAATTTTCTTAATTTGTGTGTATATGAATAAATACATTTATTCGCCATGTGAACATTTCAAAAGGAAAAGTATGTTTTAGTAGAACCAATTCTATGAATTCAAAATTATATATTCTTTAGAGTTAACTTATATATCATGAAATACATTTTCTCTCTTATCCTTTTGTGTACTGATTCACCGATCTGAATTCTTATGAATCACCCATTATCTAGGAGTTCTTATTATTTTATTTATAATATCAAGAATCCACATAAAAATATAAGTTTTAGATGGGCACAGTAGTGCACGCGTATAGTCCCAACTATCAGAGAGCTGAAAAAATAGAATTGCTTGAGGAATTTGAGACCAGTTTGAAAAACACAGTGAAATCTCATCTCTTACAGAAAAAAAATTGTGTGTGTGTATGTGTGTGTGTGCATAAGTTTTATACCTTTACTGTTCCAAATACTTCATCTTTAATGTGGCCACCTCCAAACTCCTTTTTTAAAGTTGCTCTTGTTGCTGCATACAACATTTTTTGCCGAACCTATTCAGTTGTGAAAATTTACTTAGAAGTTTACAGATGAAAATATACCATTTCAAAAGAAAGCAAATACTCAATGTATGAAAATATTCAAGCACATTAAAAATAAATTGGTAAAGCTGAAGTTCATATTGTAAAGCCTATAATATGCTAAAGTATATGTATATGAATAACCATCATAACATGAGTATGTCAACTGTCAATGGCTATGGTAGATTTTAAATTATATGTCACATTTTTTGTAAAGTGAGGGAAAAAACCCAATTTTTAAAAAGTTCCTCATTTTTCAAAGCACAAAATTAAATCCATTAAAAATATTTTAAAATATGAGGAAAAAATACTGAAATGAGGTAACCTGGATAGTGACATTTTTCTCAAAACTAGATCAGATATTATCACTGAAATTGCTAAAAATCAAATAGTCATGGCTTACTTATGGCATATACCATTCTATGAGGTGCACAGAAATGAAAAGAAATACAATACATACTATTATGTAGGAGTTTACTACTATCTATGGAAAGCTACTAAAGTTAACTACCAACTAGCAGAAATAATTTCCTAATCCAGAAATAATTTCACAATCCTAAATGGTAAAATGCAATATTTCTTTTAGAGAGATTATGTAAAATTAAGATGGAATCATGTTTTTTTAATATTTTTTTTAGTTGCAGATGGACACAATATCTTTATTTTTATTTATTTATTTTTATGTGGTGTTGAGGATGAAACCCAGAGCCTCACATATGCAAAGCAAGCGCTCTACTACTGAGCTATGACCCCAGCCCCTGGCATCGTGTTTTGCAAATGGTTTAAGAATTATTTTTTAATATGAAACTTGACAATTCTTAAAATACTAGGTAGTACTCATATATTAATTTCATCTTTTGTTCTATTTAGTCAGTCTACTACCAACCTTTCTAAACGAAATATTTGTTAGTGTGCATGCCCATCACATGAATGATACCTATTAATAATCTATGAATATTAACAAAATTTAATATAATCTTCATTTAGTTATCAGAATTGTTATTACTCTCAGGGCAAAACAGCTTCATTCTTTAGAGGCAGAGTCAATTATAATTGCCCCAGATTTAAAATTTTTAAATCAATAATAATTCTTTTGATTTCAAGGACAAAATTTCTGAATCTAAGCACATTATTCCTCATTCCACAATACCAATCTAAGAATTATCCACATGATCGATCATTCCCTTCTACTGGAAATGACTACTGTTTATTAACCTTCATTTGGCCTAGAAATATTTCAGAAAATTTTTTTAAAAATTCTAGCACTTAATGGTAAACAAACTAAAAAAATTACTTACATGAGAATGATCTGGAGACCATGCAATGAATATCCATTCATATCCCTGAGCATTCTGGGAATCTAACCTGAATAATATATAGCATGGCTGCTTGTCCTCCAACAGAGGTAAAATAAAGGAATCATAATCTTTATCCCAGGAATCTGAAGGCTGACTACATGATCCAATCACAAGTTGCTCTATGAAAAGAAATTTTAAAAAAGACAAATAATTGGTCTGAAATACCAAGTTTAAAATAGAATATATACAAATGATCATAATAGTTTAGTTTAATGGTTGAATAATGATGATTGATTATATTTCTTTCAAAATGTCTATGCTATAAATTACCAACAAGACACATTTAAATAACTGTACTACCACTTAAAACTAGCATTTCTGAAATTAATATTGAACTGTAAAACATTTTAAATAAAATTATATTTACCAATTTTGCTCAGATTTAAAATTTGCCTCAAAGCATAACTTGTTATCTCCACTTCTAAGTGCTATCTGCCAGAACTGAGTAAAACTGTGGATGAATTCTTCACACAGAATTTTTTGCACATATGCACAAAGGTATTCACTACAGTACTATATAGTAACAGTGAAAACTAGAAATAGCTTCAACATTCATCAATAAGAAAGAACAAATAATATGTGGCAGAGTTATATGAAAACATTCTACTTAAATAGGATCCATAAACTATCAAAATGCCTTATAAAAATAACATTTATAGAATATGTAGAATTAAAAAAATACGCAGAATAAGATAGTATGTAGTTTATGTGAATTTAAAATACTCAAAACAGCACTATATTTTATTTAAGGATATATGTAAAAATAGATTGTACAAACCATTAAATTTTAGAAAATCATAAAATTTAAAAATTTTTTAAATTTATAACATTGACTTTAAAAAGGCTTGAAGCAGGCTGGGGTTGTGGTTCAGTGGTAGAGCGCTTGCCTAGCACAGGTGAAGCACTGGGCTTGATCCTCAGCACCACATAAAAATAAATAAATAATTGTTTTAAAAACACTTTATTTTAAAAAAAAGCCTTGAAGCAAGTATTTTAAAATATTTAAGTCATTAATTTAAAGGAAGAGATAGGTATTTGTAATTTATTCTTTGGAATTTATTTTTTTCTCAAAACAAACAAAAACACAGAAAACAATGACATAGGAAATAGTTTTCCTTCTGAAGAGATGCCAGTTAGATGAACTTTAACTTGTTTACTTAACTAGTTACTTAGAAGGTAATGACATTTAAAATTTTAGCTCAATATTGCTAAAATATGCTGCTTTACAGTATACATTTATTCCTTTGAATATTATAATATCTATAAACAACTGCTGATTTTATAAACTATTCTGGTTTTGTTTTTCTGTCTTTACAGTATTAGAGATTGAACCCAGGAGCCCTCTATCACTGAGCTATATCCTCAGCTTGTTTTGTTTGTTTGTTTTTTAATTTTGAGACAGGTTCTTGCTAAGTTGCCGCTGGCCTGGAACTTGTGAATCTCCTGTGTGTACCTCTGAGGTAGCTGGGATTATAAGTGTGTGTTAATGCACCCAGCTGTTCTAGTATTTTCAATAGATAAGCAGAACTAGAAAACAAATTAGATTTACTTCCAGTTTATTAAAGAACAAGTTATTTTTCCAAAGCAAAATATTTCCAAGTATTTAAGAAAATAGGTCATTGGAAGATCTTAACACATTCAACAATCAAGTACTTATAACAGTAACCGTACAAATTCAAATCTACCTGATTTCAATTCTCCTAAACCAACCATTTTCCCAGTTTATACAATTATTTCTAAAAAGTCAACTTAGAGTTTGTTAATTCTCAGAACTTTCCTGAAAAAAGAAAAGGCAATCATTTCTGTAGTACAGGTTGCAATCAGATGGAAAAAATGAAAGACTACTTCAAAACAAACTTTACCAAACAATAATAATAAATTCACAAGCTACCTTTTTTCCATTTTTTATAATCACCCGTTTACTGATTTCCATACAGAAAAGAATGGAAGCACTGACATTAGAAATAGTGATGCAGAAATTTGAGACACAAAAAAGCATAAGAAAGATGTTACACTAAAAATAAGCTTTATGTTTCCCTGATAACTACAGAATTCAGAAGAAAAACAGGGGCCTTTTAGCAACCTGCACAAAATGTGAAAAATCCAAATTTCTTGAGTGAAGTTTGAACTTGCTTCATACTAATTAATAGTTCGAATTACTGACAATACTTAACAAATTTAAAGTATAACACTTAGTAATCCAGGGACACACAACATTTAAAAGTTTAACTAACCATTTTCAATAGATATTTTCAGAAGTCTGTATTTTCCATTTCTGGCTCTGGCAAAGATATCTTTAACGTCTTCACTTGCTGTGGAGAAAGGGGAAAATAAACCTAGTTTTTATACTTAGAAGTACTTTATTTTACTATCTAAATATAATGAAAAAATAAATTACAATACAAAGGAAAAGCTGGAGCATCCTCTTATTATCAGTATTATAAAATTTAAAGGCATAAAATAGTGGGTATTGAATACAACTAAAAAATATAAATGTTAATATATGCTCTTCAAACATTAATTAATATACATATTAACATATGTTCTTTAAACATATTAATTCCAATCCTTCTTAGCTAGATAATTCTGCAGGAATAACACAAAAGTAAACATACTGAAGGTACTCAAACCAAATAATCAGCAAATTATTGTTTTGAAAACGCTTTTACTACTTGTTTGAAAATGTTGAAAAGTTGTTTTCATTGTCTTCTAGTTCAATTTCAAGCTTGTGATAGACAGCTTTTTTATCAATTCATTCTCTGTATATGCCTTTTAAAAATAGCAGTATCAGATATCCCATCCTGATTAAACAAAAAAGCCAGTTAATACCTGTTAGATCTTATACTTCTTATATTTTTCTTGTATTTCCCCAAAAGTTAAGCTCATTAAAATACACAATTAATAACACAACCTTTCTGCACCTATTAAAACTTCAATTTCGTTTCTGTTTTTTCTGTTACCAGCAAGAGGACGCTTTAGGCAGTGCTTACTATGAGGTTCAGGCATGAAAGTCAATAACTGCATATTAAAACACTAAAATTAATGCGGACAAATAAAACAATGCTTTTAGAACTTAGACTTTTTGCTTGTGTGTCCGTGAGACTGGAGGTTTGCGAATAGTCAAAAGACCCTTAAGAGTACAACATACAATTGGGGAAGGATCCATTGCCTATTAACAGGAAGAGGTTGAGTTTATACTGGAACTCATTAAGAGATCGTGAGTAACCCCGGGACATATTATTTGATTCTGATGAGGTGAACGCTTCCAGGCTGCCCATTTTCAAACCAGGAAATAATGGAGGGCAGATACACAGTAATTGCACATTCAACTGTCGACACGGGATATAATTAAAGGCAACCACACAGATCAGACTTTTTCAGTTCCCTTGGACAGGACCTAGGAAAAAGATCGAAATGCACCCCATCCTCAGGATTTCTCTTAACATAGTTACGCTCAAATTTGGAAGAAAATGCGGAAAAGAGTTTGGGAAGCACCCTACAGATTTAAGAAAGACCCTGATATGTTTCTTTTTACAATCAGTCTAGTAACAATCTCTTTTAACTGTGAAAAGAAAACTCGCCCAGCCCGACAGATAAAAAGAACCCCAGGCGCCTCCACTCTCGCAGCTCTTCCCAGCCTGACAAAAGGGGGAAAGTTGAGGTAAAGCCGGGGCACAGAGGGCACGCCCCCTCCACACCGGCCGCCTGGGACAGCAGTTTCCGACGCTCCTCCGAAAAGAGGGTTGTCTGTTACGTGGCGGCGGCCGGGGCTGGGAGGAACGCAGGCCGGGAGCACCCGGGAAACTGGAGCGCCCAAGACGCGGGGCAGGCT
>NW_025999960.1:10460766-10487277 GCF_001458135.2 Marmota marmota marmota
AGCCGCCCACCGCAGGTCCACGCCCCCGCTGGCCCGCGCCTTGCTCCCTGCCAGGGGTCTATACCTTTCGTCATTTGTAGTCGCTCCTTTGATTTCGCCAGCCGGAAAGCTGGTGCTAGCACCCTGCATACCCGCCGCACGCTGGCTCTGCAAAGGATGCTCAAAAATGGAAATGACCATTTTAATTTTACTACACGTATATTTTCACCTTAGAGGATGTACACAACCTCCTTCTTGGTTTACTCTTCCTGTGATCCACACAATATGATGTAAAGAAAAGGTCTTTCCTGCATCCTCCCTTTTAAGAATGGAAATTAATATATAAGAAGGTCTTTATTTTCCCCACGATTTAAATTAATCTCAAACTGTTGACTTGACTTTTCAGCTGGGCATATTTAAAACGTTTTTCTTTCTCTTCATTCCCAAAACAGGAAGTCACTGAGAATGAAAAGATTAGTATTGAGTATTCCTCTGTGATCAGTTCTACCCCCTGGAAACTGTAAATCTGCTCTGCTCTAGATTGGCCCTCTATTCTCTTAGACAATTATTCAAATAATTTGCATGATAACAGCATATATCAGTTGAAATTCTTTCTCATTCTCTGTACAGTTCCCTTCTGAAAGATAATTTTAGTATCTATGTTTGTACAGCTTTTGTGCTAGTCCTGGGTATAAATTAAAATCTTGTTGTTAGGCCCTTGGACAAAAAAAATAAATAAAAAACAAATACACAAAATTATTATCTACTTATGAACCTACTGTTCCCACCAGCAATATAAGTATAAATTAATAAAATCACTCTTTGAATACAACATAGTTTAAATTAGTTACTAAATAGCTGATCTGTGCAGTTTTCTTTACAGAGACCACAGCAAACAAGATTGCTACATTTTGTTACTTGTTATTAAACTCTCCCTCAAACAAATCCTCCTATTCAGGAATAAACACAATTTAATCTGAGTTTCATGACTTGTTTGGATTTAAAAACAGGGTGGCATTTAATTCTAACCAAGTTCTTCCTGACATAATGATTCACCCTGATTTACTAGTTTTGATTGCATTGTTGAGCAGAGAAAAAAAATTGCAGAGTTCACTTGCAACTTTTTGGCTGATTCATGTCCTGGTGACTAGGGAAAATTGCTTAAGGAAGTTGGCACTGCTCAAAAGTACTGATGAGAAAAAAAAAAAAAAAAAAAAGACTCTCCAACATTGATGCTTAGAAAGGACCACTGACTATATGCTCAGCCCTGAAGAAGAGGAAAGTCCAGTTAAATTAAAGACTACGCTGGCATCCTCCCGATCGTGCTAATGTTCTACCAAAATACTTATTTTCTACAGTAGTTTGAATTCAAAGCTGTAAGGGCCTTGGTTGCATTGCTCTGCCCTAGCCACAAAATTTTCTCACTTTTTCTCATCTAATGTATCTCCAGTTATTGAACATTTGCCTTAGAGCTGGCCTTAGAATTTTATAGTGATTTACAGTTTTCCAAGAATATATCCATGTACAAATATGTATGTGTATGAGTGTGTGTACACACACACACTATATTAGCACCAACATGACCCAATCTGGTAGGCTAAATGACCAACATAATCCTGTCTGGCAGGTTTTATTTTTTTTAACTTTAAGAAATTTGGAAATTGAAGTATTGAGGAACTGAGCAGACATCAAGGCTAGGACAAGTGTAAGGAACAGAAAGCATTTAAGACAATGTATACCAAAAGGTTATGTATTATAAGGATATAGTAGAATCTCATGGATCCTAATGGCTTAGCTCTGCTGCCTCTTGCTTTCTATCTGCCCGCCTCCGCACCCATGGAGTCTGCTTATGCAGTCACAATGACAGAATATAGCAAGGCTTGGTGGCCTTTGTCTATAATCCCAACAATTTGGGAGGGAGGCTGAGGATTACAAGTTGGAGACTAGTCCAATCTTCAGCAATTTTGCAAGACCATATCTCAAAATGAAAAATAATAAGGGCTGGGGATATTACTCAACAGCAAACTAAAAAACAAACAAACAAACAAACAAAAAAGATTGTGGCCACAAATTAACAGTCCCAGTTCCAGCTTCATGCAGAGATTTAATAGTTTTGCTTTCTTTCTTTCTTTTTAAATAAGTCCAAATTCCTAGAAGGAAGCATATGATTAATTGCCCTTGGTTCACAAGTCATATCAGTCTTGGTCTCACTGACTACTTTATTCAGATCACAGTGCCCAAGAATAAAAGGCAATTATCATAGAAGAAACAACAAATCTTGGGTTTGGAACACAGGCTTAGAATATAGTAAAGCTGGTGCTAGAACCTAAATTCAAGGTCACAAACCCACATGCATGCAGGAATGGGGACAGTTAAGTAACATAAATTAGTGAAGTTGACAAATGCTGACTGTGGCACTCAGGAGCACATGTTCCCCTGAAAGGGAACTGCTGCTGCTCAACTCCAGCTGACTGATGCCCTATGGGAATTCGGGTCCAGGGTAACAGATCTTCTGATTTTCAAGGATGTAGGAAATTCGAATTTTATGTAAAATCTCTATTTCAACTTTTAAAAGTATGAAAATACAGAAGAACCATACATACATACAGATGACATTTGGCCTATGGATTTGTTGTTCCTTTACGACCATGACCTGGATCTTCTATCTGGATAATTGTCAAATAATGACATCTAAAAATCTCACATCCTCCATAAATTCTTTATATGTAAGAGAATTAATGTGAACAGTACACATTTGTATATAGAGTAAATATATATAAAACTATAAAGAATCCTTTATCTATCTTGTTGCTTCTCCGAATTAGGAAATTCTGTTGGGAGAGAATCATTTTTTCTTTTATCTGTGAAATAATTATATTATAAAATGCTGCATTATTTATTTTAGGCTTTTATATAGAAGAAAGTCTGGTGTAGAATTTAAAATTGACCTATGAATTTGTATGACTATTAATGAAATTATTTAACCCCTCTCAGCTTTGATTTTATTTTTATTCATATACCAATAGTAAGATCTTATAATTATCATGGAAATAAAGTGAGACATGCCTTTATAAAGCTATTGTTTTAGATGTTCAATGTGTGTTAGGTTTCATATCAGATAGACAGCATTAAGTCCAACACAATATGTTATTATACAATATGTTTCAAAATAATCATTAAAACAGAGCAAATAATGTTAGACTGAATTTCTTAACATCATGAGCAATTATCCGAAGTTGATTTCTTCTGTTGGTTCCTGCAGTATCACTGTTAGCTACTGAGTCTTATATAACATCCTTAGATTTATAAAGCATCAAATTATGAAAACAACACTTTGGGTCATAAAAAATGAGGATTGAACATTAAAGCAATGTACCTTAGCTGAAATTAACTTTTATCGTAAGCATGTAATTAGTATCCCCAATGATCCCTAATAAACACCTGGCAAGCCTGCTAAAACTTTTAACAAAATGGAATTTATAACAGAAGATCCTTTCATTCTGATCAGGCTGTGTGGTGTTTGGATGAGTCACTGAGAAACAGAACAAAGAGTTTGGGTTAAAGATCAGTTCAAGGAAATAATATCTCTTTATTACTTTCCCAAGTGAAATCTGAACTGAAGTAATCTTAATAAATGATATGTATTTTCTAATGAATAAAACAGGGAACATTTTGGTTCAAAGGAGTTGTTGATAATGATAAGGATGCAACTTGGAATGAAAGTGCAGGAAAGCACAAAGCAGCCAGCATATTAATGTATTATTTATAGTGGGATTTTCACCCTGGGTTGAAGAAGTACCTTAGCAACAGCATCTTGAATCTTTTTCTCCTTATCTCTAATCTCATTCGGGGTAGGATGGTTTAAATGGCTAATGGGAATATTTGCAAACCACTTTGAACATAACAATTCTCTCTCCCTGTTTTCTAAATCTTTTCTAGTGATATTAATTAACACTTATAAAGCTCCTCTGATGATTAAACAGCATGTGCAGAAGATACCCTCTAATATTGAGTTCAATATGAGCAACAACTTTTTATGTCTTTCAACTATTTTTGCAGTCACAACAGACTCCAGCTCTTCCATGTTAGAGGAAAAATTTAAGAATCTGAAATCTGGCTGGGAGATGGTGCAAGGGAAAATGTAAAGCTGAGTTTGCATAGCAGGGTTTTGTTTGTTTTATTCTATTGCATTATTTTTAAATTTTTTGTTCTTGTTGTAGATGAACACAATACCTTTGTTTTGTTTATTTTTATGTGGTGCTTAGGATCCATCCCAGTGCCTCACATGTGCTAGGTAAGCACTCTACCACTGAGCTACAACTCCAGCCCTATTGCATTATGTTTCAAAGAATAAGTTAGAAACAAAAAGTTCATAGCAATGGCAGGGGCCAGGGGTGGGGGTGGGGGGGTGGAGTGGGGGGGGTGGTCATGGGAGGAATGGAGGAACTTTAGATAGGGCGAAGGGGAGGAAGGGGAAGGGAGGGAGCAGAGAGTAGGAAAGATGGTGGAATGAGTTGGATATCATTACCCCAAGTACATGTATGAAGACACGAATTGTGTAACTCTACTTTGTGTATAATCAGAGACATGAAAAATTGTGCTATATGTGTACTATGTATTGAAATGCATTCTGCTGTCATATGTAACAAATTAGAATAAGTAAGTAAATTTAATAAACAAGTTCATAGCAATAAATGAGAGAGGGGTGGGTGACAATACCTAGAGAGATTATGGAAGAGTTAAAGCCTCTTTATGTTCATTTTAAACTAGTTTTTTGGAACTGCCTGGAGACCCTCTGCCCAGAGTTGGGATCCAAAATGGACTAACTTTTCACTAAGCACTGCTCCATAACAAGGACTTTATAAAACAGTTTCAATGTATCTATTATGGTATTTGTTTGTTAAAAGTAAGCTAGATCAGTCTGGTGATCTTCATACAGGGTTGTTCCAGTGAAACATTTAACTCTTAACATTTTGTTAATATGAGAACAGCGATACAATGAATTGAAGAAAAAAGATTGTTTAAAAGACATGAAAATAATTATATTAGAACACATTCATTTCAATGCTTTGGGTGAGATGGACAGTCACTTCACAATATTCTTACCCCTTTATAACAAAACTCAGATTTCATTTGATGTGGCAATGTACCCAGCTAAAAGTCTGTGTTTCTACTGTCCTTGAAGCTAGAAGTAGTTAAATTCCCACATGGGATGGAAAAGTTGTTGGGTGAGTCTTTTTGAAAGTTTTTGTAAAATAGGGCTATTTGGATGATAAGAATCCTTTTTTACTTCCCCATCCCACTTTCTCCTGTTTCCTATTGGAGTAAAGATGTGATAACTGCTGTCTTGTACCTGAGGCAAACATAATTATAAAAACTATAAATTTGGATGGAAGAAAAGACCTGGGTCTTTATACTGTGCTCCCTTATCAGTCCTGTAATGGATCAGATTTATTCTATGCCCAAGAAAAATAGCATCTACTCAATTTAACCCATTGTTATTTCCAGTCTCTGTTACTAAGAGCCGAGTATGTTTTGTGAGTTATTTTACTTTACCCAAACTGTTATGTACAAATATCTCTCATTATACAGTTCTTTAGTTCTTAGCATAAGAATTTGGATAGCAAATTTGTAAAATGAGGGATGCTGTAATATGCAAATCTATTTGGTTCCTGAATTTTAGATTACAATTAGAGAAAATTTGTATACAAGGAGGCACATATAGTTTTAAAGGTGAAATTATAGTTAGTTGATATTCTACATTTCCTGCATGTAACAAGATAGTGGCAAAGAATTTTTATAATTTTGCTAAATAGAGAAGCCAATCAGCCTAGATCCAAAAAATAATACTTTGTACAAATGCCAGTAAGTAAGCTTTGTTTATTGTATTTTAAAATACTGCAGATCTTTCAAAATATATAAATATTTCTCTTTAAAAACATCAACTTTAATAAGATTCACCTCTATAGTAATTGAAAATACTATAGGAGATGGATATATTTTCTGAATCTCAACATTTTATTAAATATTGAATCACCCCAAATTTACATAAGAATTTAAAAATTTCTACTATCTTCAGAAATGTTTAGTTTTCTATTTGTTGACTACTTTGTGGAATAATTAAATAGTACTGTGAACAGGAGTCAATATTTTCTCTCCGAATTTGTGCTATAATCCTTTAATGCTGTATTGTATTTCATTCTTTGTTACCTACAGTCTAGATCTGACACTGTTTTATCTGTTCTCTTACATGAATTTTCAGAGACAGTTACTGAAAGAGAAAGTCCTTGGGAATGCTTTCTCTTTGCTGTTTTATTTTAGTTATGTTTGACATGTTGTCAATGGAGAATCAAGCTTGTTAGAACATTGGGTGGGAAGGGACCAAAGAAGTATGAAGCTTGTCCTGTCTTTTCTTTCTCTGTCTTGACTCACTGCAGGCAGCAAATGTCATTACAATTAAAGTGTATCTTGGATTTACTACATTAAGTGGAAAGTTGGGAATATGCTTACAAACTATTGAGAAAAACGTAGACTACTTATTTTGTTCTATTTCATTATTATGTTAGCAAAAGGTTCATAATTTAACCAGATTCTTCTTGTTTCTGCCTCCTGGTCTATCTCTAGTCCTTGCAATTGACAGTTCTGATCAATCTTATTAAAGCAATTGATTTTGATCCTGGGGCTAGACTGGGCTCTCTCCTTAAAAACTTGAGCCTACCACTCCGACTCCTGAGTCTAATTATCCATTTGGTCTCATTAGAGAACTGCAGTATTCTGCTTGGAGTCCCTGGACTCACTGACTCAATGGTCCCTCCCCTTGCTCTCATAATTATATTCTGACCAGGCTCCCCCACGATGTTGAGTGCTTTTCGTTAAGGTTTTCTGAATTGATTTTCCCTTCCATCCTTCACATCATGAACTCTTTCTTTTTTCTTTTCTTTCTGGGAGATTATATTAATTTATTTCTCTACATTCTGGCCCTTTGGTGTGGCCAACCTACATGGGTCTCAACTGGTTCATTTCTCTTGTCAGTGTTTACTGGACTCCCTCTCAAAGAAGCTTATTTCAAGGCCCTAACTTGTTAACTATTGCTTCTTTCTGAATTGTTCTTTCACAGAACAAAAGCACAGTTATAATTAAATCACAGCTCACTTTTCCAGACTCTGGCCAGATAATCTGCAATCCACTTTAACCTTGTTTCATTTGTTTTAAAGATAGTTTCTACCCTTCTCTCTGGCTCCCTCTTTTTCTCATTCCCTCCCTGCCACCCCCCCCGCACCCGTCCCTACCCCTTTTCCTCTCTTTCTTCCACAATCATTGTCACAGCCTTGGTATTTTCTATTGAATTATTCTAGCTCATTAACAGTGAAGTGGAATAGAGGGAAGAAATCCCCAGTGAGTTCTCAGGTATATTCTTATTGTTACAGCCCATCTTAGATGTTTATAATGGAGATGAAATAAAGTGCTCAAAAGAATACAGATCTTTCTGTTCTACAATTCAAGTCTGGGACAGAAATACATTTGAAATAACGTGTAATGTTCATGAGAAAAATACAGCTCTCAGTGAGTTAAATTGCACTTTTAAGAATTCAGTGTTCTAATCCATATACGGGAGGCAGTATTTCTTGATGGGAAAAATCTCCGGGTTGCATTCTCACTTCTATGACTGAGGGCCTGTGTGATTTTGAATAAGAGATAGTGAAAAGGGGGAAGAAAGGATCAAAGCTGCAGTGTCATCTCTGAACAACAGTATTGGCCCAGGATTGTTTTGGCTACTTTTTCATTTTGCTGAGTTATTTCTATTCACTTCATTACCATCCTTCTAATATTATAATATTTTTTGTGATCTTTTCCTCCTGGTTTCTCTGAATGGTGTCTCACCCAGGCCTGCTCATGCCGAGTCCTTTGCTTTGTACTGCAGTGTTCCTTCCTATTAACACAGATAACTTGTCTCAGGTCTCACTTGTTCAGAAAATTTGCCAGGTAACTGGAAACCAATGTGGTAAACTAGTTCACAGGAAGGTGCCCATTCACTACTTCATTAAACTTTTATTGAGCACCCCAGCTCCTGTGCTAGATGTCAATGACTGATCAAGGCTGTTTTGATGCATTATCAGTGTCCATCAGAGCAACCTGGGCTTTGTGTTTGGACAATCCTGGGTTCAAATCTTACCCTGTCACTTGCTAGATGCAGCATCTAGGAAAAATTACCTAGTCTTTTCAGAAGTCTCATTTTCCTCATTTGTAAAATGGGGCTAAAACTGGATTCTTGTAGGATTTCTTGAGTTTTAAGGATAATTATATGCAGTAGACAGCACATAGTCAATGTTAAATAGTGACTATTATGTTATTGTTTATTCTTTCCATATATTATTTATAAGAACCTTTAATGCTTCAAGTTTGGATGTAAATTGCCAGGGCCTTGACAATTAAGAATTTTAGTCTTGAGTCAAGTTAGTCAGAGATAATTAGGCAGTCAGGAAGTTGCCCCTTGCCTCTCATCAACACCTGTTGTCTCAGTTCTGATCATAAAATACCCAGTATCAGCTGTCTGAGGAACTGAAGCAGAGTGAATTGTTGAAGACAGAGGAGAGGTGTTATAAGGATACACAGAGGTACACTTTCAAATGAGGCAGCCTGGCTATAAAATGCCAGGAAACAGCAACTGCAGATCATGAACTGAAAAGTAGATCACTTGTTTGGAGTCAAGGTGTCAGGTAGCATACAAGGTGAAGAGCCCAAAGCCATAAACAGTAACAGGCTGTGAAAATTGCTACAATAGCCATAAACTAAGGGCTTCCTTTCCACTAATGCTGGATGGAGAGAACTGCTGGTCATGCAACCATCTTTTTGCAACCCTTGCACACATGCAAAACAACACCATCAGCCATCAGCAGCAGCATTTTGAATACAGAAGACAATGCTAAATAACGAGACCAGATAGCTGGCTATGCACAAGAGAAGAAAGGCAATGCAAGAGAAAGCGGAAATAAAACTCTCCATTAATTTTCTTTGTCACCTAAATTTGTGTTGTATTTTTCAAATATTTGCGGCCTCAGATTTTAATGTGTCAAGTTTTGGAATGCCTACATGAAACATCTGCTTGTTTGCATATTCTTGTATATCAAGTAGACCTTCTGCTATTGTAAGTTGTTTCTTTGTGAGGAGGATTTTTTAAAATGCTTATTTTCTGTGCAAATTATAAGGATTCTGAGCTCAAAGCTCATGGTCATCACTTCAAATGGCATTATCACCTGGGCTCCTCAGCTCTGGAGGAAGGGAGGAAGTAGACAGGGCTCTTCGGATTGTGGGAGATAACAGTGGGTGGTGGTGTTCCTTCTGCTCCATAGCCTCAATGTCACTTCATTCCTTCTCCACAGTCATTTCTCCTTACTTTACTCACCTCCTTTTCATTACCCATAACATTCTAAAAACTCTAGAGAGATGGCCAAGATAAAAGAGTAGCTGACAGAGAACAGGTTTTGTTTGTTTGTTTTATAAACACTGCATTTGGAAAGTAGTTAGCAAGAAGGAAAATACTTACCCACCACATCACCACATGCCAGTGTTTCACTTTGGTGATTTGCAAAATCCTCCAAAAGTTTTATGATTCTAAAGATACCTGCACTATCATTATTACCTTTTAAGAAAAATGACTTATCTATCATGAACTAAAGATTCTTTAAAATGGGATATCAATACCATCAAAGTTATTGAACATAAACCACCTGACAACCAAAATATGATGTAATGCTAGCATTATTTTCTCTGATAACTATGTTCATTCTATGAAAAATGACCTAAATAAATTTCACATGACCTGAAGTTCATTAAGAGTTTAAAATGAGTGGCAGTTATTTAGGCACTGGGAACTATGAACTATGAAAGAATATAAACATCTCCTAACTGCCAGTGCTGTTAGCCTTCATGAACAAGCTGGATTCTTCAGCATCTGGACACATAAAGGACCTTTGAAAAAGCCCATATTTATATGAATAAACAAATTGGTCCTAAAATGATTTTCTTAAAATAACAATAAGCAACAGACTTAAATAAAAATTTACATGGTTTTAAATTGTTTGGAAAAGCAAGCTGGGCTCAACAGCCTATTGACCTACTCTGGGAAAATAATTTTTTTTTTTTTTTTAGATCTCTGCCAAAGGCATTGGCCTTACCTAAAGGGATAATATACTGGTTAGGGAAATATATTTCTGCCAGTAACAGTTATATTTTTAAAATACAATAATCAAATATATATTCCTCTTGGAAGAAGAATGAGGATAAATTAGGAGATTCTCTCTTTATTGTGTGATTGAGAAGAATATGTACATTTGTTTATTTCCATGTAGAGTCCTGACTTGACAAAAGGAAAATTTGAATTTATGGCCTTAAATTAATGGAATGAACTCAGTATTTTTATAAATTTGACAGCACCTAAGATATTTTATTACTAAAAGCATAGAAAGTATTTAAATATTTTAAAGTCAGCTGAAAGAAACTACACGATCTGTGAGTTTTTTAAAAATATATTTGAGGGCTGGGGATATGGCTCAAGCGGTAGCGCACTCGCCTGGCATGCGCAGGGCACTGGGTTCGATCCTCAGCACCACATAAAAATAAAATAAAAAGTTGTTGTGTCCACCAAAAAATAAATATTAAAAAATTCTCTCTCTCTCTCTCTAAATATATATATATATATACATATACATATGTGTATATATATATATATATATATATATTTTATTTTTATGACCATAAATTATGTAGAAAACAATTGTCCTGAGTATTATTGAAGGGACATTATATTAGGTTAGTTAATTCTAGAAAAATAAAATTGCAATCCTTCTCTAAGCTCAGAATTAGATGCGAATTTATTTCATTATTTCCTACTTACACAAAACTTACTTATATCAGTTGTATTAATGCAAGCAGAAGAGTTTTATTCTTCAGAGAGATTGGTTTTGTGAACTAAATTTAGAGTCACTCTTAATTTTATCTTTTTCATGAAAGATTTAAAAAAAACATACAGAAGCAAGGAGAGAATTTAATGCTCACATTTTACTTATCTTACTTGAAAATGTATATTTAGTTAAAGCACAGGTATATGTATGCATTTACATAGCAGCACAAAAATATAGGGAAGAAGTTTTATTCTTCAAGGATGCCTCTCTGATGAGTTAGTAGAATCTTAAGTGCACCTCCACAGTGTTATTGAAGAAAAGGACTTCGATTTTTTTCCCCTACATGCTCTTCAAAACTTGAAGATAAAGTTATACAAATAGATTTTCACTTCTACCCATTTATGTATGATTAGTTCTAAGTGTTTGAGTGAATCAAGTTTCCTATGGGAAATGGAAAGTACATAAATGTAAGTGCTAACAATTTTTCTTGTTCCGTTGACTGGAAAATAAAATCAACTTTTTTTTTCTTTTCTTTTTTAGTACCAGGATGAAACCCAGGGACACTTAACCACTGAGCTACATTCCCAGCCCTTTTTAATTTTTATTTTGAGACAGGGTCTCTCTAAGTTGTTTAGGGCCTTGCTAAATTGCTAAGGCTGACCTCAAACTTGCAATCCTTCTGCCTCAGCCTCCTCAGTCACTTGGGATTACCGGCATGTGCCACTGGGAAATCAACTTTTAAACACATTTGTTTTCTAATTTATAAGTAATCTGTATACATGCCTGCCGCAGTCCGGCTGCAGCAAAATAACGGGGGTGGGGGGGGGACGGAGCAACTTGTGTAGATTGATACAGCAGGAGTGGGAGCCTTTTATTGCAGGACAGGAGCAGTATTTATACATTCCACACAGCTTATCTAATTAGCATAAACTAGATACAGCAGTCAACCAATCAGGAATCTCCACACTTAATGGCTTGCTTTTGTTACTTCTCAAACCACTCCCTCTGGCATTTTGCCAGGCACCATCCAGACTTGTTTACGAACTCTAACATTCCCCTGGCAAAATGCCAGGTGTTATTTTGACTTGTTTACAGACTCTAACACATGCCCACCCTCCCTAGCTTACTTTTCATATTTTTAAATTTTGTATTTGTTCCTTTAAATGTAATATTTTAACATTATTACTCTTACAGTCTTTGTTCAGATTTTGATACAATTTTTTAATGGAGTCAGGAATGGAGATTAGAATGATCCATATATCCATGGTGTTTAAAGGAAACACATACCTTCATAATACCTCTGTCCATTTATTAATTTCCTTCTGTAACTTTCCTTTTTCTTTCTCATAACTTGCTCTATCAATTTGAAATGTCTGTCAGCACTACATCACTCCAGCAAAACTGGTAGAATTTCCATAGTTCTCTATGATGTCTTGCATAAATTGAGAACACAGGGTTAAAAAGAAGCTAAAGGCACAGACTCATAGAGGGGCCACACTGCACCACAGCTATTGATGAAATCACTAAGTACCCGGGGAGGGGGATTTGTTAAGTTAGTGGTTTGTGGATTTAACAATCCACTTTCTAGGAAGTGTTGCAGACACAGACTATGTCAAATTTTCGCTTTATTTCTTGCTCCTTAGCTTTGCCAAAGGGAAAAAAGAGGACTTACCTGATTCTAAGTCTTTCTATTTAATGTAGGTTTTTCTGATTTTCAATTCTGAAGCTTGACTGGGGGCAGACTCCACTGTAAGATGAACTTCCCTATCTTATTTCTCAGAATAGTATCACATTTCCCCTTGTGATATTTCAGAAGGGATGTCTGACCCAATAGCATTGATTTTCTCTATTATAGCCAAGACTGGGTGGTTAAACTGAAATCTGCATCATTACAGAGTGTAACTGCAGGCTGATGCTGAATTCTAGAAAAGAGTTGTATTTGATATCCTAAACATTTTGTAGTTTCTTTCTATATGGAAAAGATCTAAACACATTTCTTAAATCCTCTAAATTTATATTTCATAAAGTTGAATAAGCATGGGCAAATAAAATTAGGAAAAAAAAAGAGAAAGAAACATGATTATCCACAGCTTGAATTGAGCGTTTGACCACTGAGCCATATCCTCAGTCCTTATTATATTCAGAGACAGGGTCTTGCTAAGTTACTTAGGGCCTTGCCAAGTTGCTGAGGCTAGCTTTGAACTTGGGATCCTCCTGCCTCAGACTTCTGAGCCGCTGGGATTATAGGCTTGTGCCACTGAGCCCAGTTTCTCTAGTTCTTATCAGCATGTAGTTTTCAAATAGAATCAATACATTACTGAAGATGATTATATAGCAAGCATTCTTTATTCTGTTGATACATAATTGCATGTATCTTGCCCACTTCTCTGTCCTCATAATAAGAAGATAGCAAGAGGGGCAATGCTCACTCATAAATGAAAGACAAGAATTCTCAAACACAGACAAATATAAAATTAAATTTTCACCCAACTATTTCTCTTCCTACAAGAAGTAAAGGCACAAAATAAGATTTTCATTTATTGGCATTTGATAAAAATTATTTAGAACTATAGAATTTTAGAAATTAAGTAGACTTAATTGTTTTTAGTCTATTACCTTATTTTTTACAGGAAGAAATCTTGTGCCTTAGTAAAGATACACAGATGCACATGGAGAGAAGCTTGGGTACCCATAGTAGTCTTGAAGTCTTGAATATTAATACCATATCCACAAATGTTTGAATCTATTAAAGTTTATAAAAATGCATTTATAAAATGATTCATTTATTTGCATCATTTCATTTATTTGTTTATAAAAATGAGGTGTTGAAAGCACAGAGATTAAACAACTCATCCAAGATGATTCATATAGGCAGTGGCAGAGTTGACTCAAATCCACCTTTTAAGCTTTCTAATTAATTCTCTTTTTGTTATATTCCAAATGTGATTATTTGCAGGACTACCTAGTTAGATCATTGGGGAAGGGCAGAGATTTGGATCCCTCAAGACAAATAAAATTTGCATTATTTTATCTTATTTTGTACATTTCTAAGATATAGTCCATGAGGGTAAGAGCATTATGTTGTATGACCCATCTGTGAGTGTGATCATGTGGGTATGGTTGTTCAGTCTCATCTATCTCTTGTGGGAATGACTACAAAGATGACAATAAAGAAGTAAATCTTTGCTAGGCTTGATGGCACATGCCTGTAATTCTAGATACTTACAAGTCTCAGAAGGATGTCAAGCTCAAGGCCACCATAAACAACTTAGTGAGCCCTTGTCTCAAAATTTAAAAAGGATAGCGGGCTGGGGATGTAGTTTAGTGGATTAATGCTTGCCTAGCATGCACAGGGCCCTGGGTTCCATCCTTAGTACTGCAATAGAAGTAAAATATTATGGGGCCCAATGCATTTTTTAAAAAGACTGTAGTGAGTTCACACATTTGTGGGAATATAATTGACATTCAAGATTTCAAGACCTCTCTAAGATGCTCCTCATGTGCATACGACATTTTTGCTAAAATACAAGTATGAGTGACTTCTATGAGAGACCAGCTCAAAGTAAGATTCTTCTTTTTTTACTATTAAATCTTTGATTTTTCAGATTAAAGTAAATCAAGATTAATGCTCTTTCATTATTTCTATATTTTAACGTACTTTGGTTTAATGACAAAATTAATTTTTAACAATTTTATAAATGGCTATAATTTGGGACTTATAAAATCCTTAAAGAGCTTAAGGAATACTTTAAAAATTTCCATTATGAATAGCAAATATTTAACAAAATTATATGCTGTAATGATATTTATTGAAGAGATCTTTTTAAAATTCTCTGGGTGTATTTTTCTTAAACACGCATATTTATTTTGGATAACGCATTCATATACAAAGCAATCCATGGACTGACAGAGCAGAATGTAAATTAATGCAAAGTAGTATACAAGTAAAACACCACTAAATCAAGCTCTGTTTGTCATAGTAGAAATAAGTTTTCATGTAATTTTGAATCATTTCAAGTAATTTTGTAATATTACTTGTTAGTTCTTCTGTGAATCTTTCCATATCTGTAAGTTAAACTATCAGTTCGGTATTCTGTGTTCTCATAGAACACTTATTTCTTTGTTCTTATATTGGATTGTAATGATGATGTGTTTACCTGTCTACCTTTTTCTTTGTAAGATGAGCAGGGACAATGTCTTCCTTTTTGTTTCTCTGACAGACTGTAAAAGTTTGTAAGATAACGTTATGGTTTCAGTATGAGGTGTCTGTAGAAAGTTCATCTGTGAGACAATGCAAGAATTTTCAGAGAGGAAATGATTAGACTAGGAGAAGTGTAACCTAATCAGTGGATTAATCCACTTATATGGCTTAATTGGTGGTTACTACAGGCAGGCAGGATATATCTAGAGGAGATAAGTCACTGGGGCCTCCCTTTGGGGTTTATATTTTGTTCCTGGTGAGTGCAGCTCTCTCTGCTCGCTGTTGATTAAGTCCTGAGCAGCTTTTTTTCCCCTCTGTGTCCTTCTGTCTTGATGTTCTGCCTCCTCCGGGACCTGGAGCTATGGAGTCTGCCCCCCATGAACTGAGCCTCTGAAACTGTGAGCCAAAATAACGTTTTTCCTTAAAATAGTTCTTGTAAGATCTTCTGGACATAGAGATGAAAAAATTGATTAAAACAGATGAATCAAATATTGCTTAAAATAAGTATAAATCCAATGAAATTTGAAAACCTTCTTCTCTACAGATAACTCTACCTAATAGTAGTGGTTATGATATTAGACTTACTGTACCAAACAAATCAACAACACATGTTTAAGAGATACTAAATGAAGATCTGATGCTTTTTTTTCCCACTAAAATGTTGGTGAAATAGTCATACATAAATTTTATTTTAAAAATTTGAGGATTTTCATTAGACATGTTATCTATTGGAAAGAAACTTAAAGACTTATAAAGATGGTAACAGAAGATGTGCCAGGATATACCAGATGTTTATTTTAACAATTTCATCCTAAGTATAGTTTACAAATTATATAATAGTCAACATTTTCAGACAAGGATATCTGTTTTAGAGAGGTTAAACATTTTGGCCAAGTTCATAGAGCATATAGCAAAGTAGGACTTGACCCCAAGACCATCTAACTCCAAAAACCTATCTTCTTTCAATTGTACTACACATTTACTCAAGGGGAAAAAAATGAGATAATCAAGAAAAAAAGTTGGGCATAATCCTTTAGGTATGTCTGGAAATCATCTCAAAATACTGAAAACAAAATTATATAAGTGAGGTTTTATTGAAAAAAATATTTTATGTGCTGATAGTGAATTAGTTGAAACACTTTCCATATTAGTTCAAAAGCTAATTTTCCAGTTTTTTTATTGAAGATAAGAGATATTTTTGTGCCGGCTTAATAATTTCAAGTGACAAATTACTTAGATTAATAAATACATACTCATAGCACTAAAGCAATAAAAATTACCTGTACATTCCTAGCATTGATATTTTTTAAAATAATGACTCATCAATTAGCTAATGTTGGTGATGTAAGGGAAACAGGAAGTTCATTACTTGAGGAAGGGACAAGCTTTCTGCCTTTCACCAAATCCATCCATTTAATTCATGGACTCTGATGCTGTCCTTCGCAGACCTTCACTCTCATTCAAATGGGCAGGTCCTGATGACTCTGGAGGAAGAGTAATTTTACTGAAGTTCTAAGGGTTTGCCAAGGCTCATTTGGGGGGACCCTGATGTCCTGCTGACTTTGGTTAATGAAGATTCTAGTACTGTTGGTAATATGTAAAGGTATTCGTGTCAGGCTTCACCTTGGCGTGAGATAAGTGCTGCTTCCAGAACAGCATTTCTAGGTGTCTCCAAGGGACCTGAGCCTTTAACAGCTATAGTTCCAAGAAATGAGTTCTAGAAGCAGAGGATAAACCCCCAGGATAAACAGGAGGGCCTGTTTTCACAAATCATATGCCAGTTCATGGGGACTCTGGGATCTATGACAAGAGAGCATGTTTTTGGGTCTAGTATCTGGGGATGGGGAAGATGAAGGGAGAAAGCCCCTCCATAGGGTGCATTTTAGGCTGCAAATGCTTTCAGAGGCCAAGCAACCTGCTGTGTAACTAAATGACTAAAGATCTTGTTGGGCAGCTATTTGCCATTCAACAATGAAAGCCAAATCTGACCAGTTCTTGGGTTTTATGAGAAGCTAGAAATCAGTTTTATTTTGTTTTGTTATGTTAAACCTACTAGTTTTTAAAATATTTGCAACTAAGGTAAGTTTTTAGAGTAGTGTGTAAGTCAAAGAAAATAATCCAGAGGCCACATCACTACCAGTTTGCAAGTTTTGGTGAAGGGCAAATATTTAGGAGTCTGGAGGGGAGGGGTGCACTTAATTGATGCTAGAAAGTGACTGAATTTGAATGTCACAGGACTGTATCAATGACCTTCCTTGGCTGCCTTCTGTCCTCATTTTCTTTAGGTAACTATATTTATAGAGCATCACATCAATAATTTCTTCTATCTATGACTCTCCAAATTAAATGTGCATAAGAATCACTAGGAGTATATTAAAATGAAGATTACTAAATTCCATCTTAAGAGATTCTGATTCATTAGGTAGGGTTCTGGAATTTGTTCTTTAGCACCTATCTTAGTTTACTGTAACACAGATGGTCTGGAGACCACACTTTGAGAAACACTGACTCATAATGGATTCCGATGGCTAGCACATCTGTTATTTCAGCTCCAGTTTCTTGCCTGAGTTACAGATCTCTAAAAGCAACTGCCTGCTGGAGATCTCTACCATCTCCTGTCGTGTATCTTGAATTTACTATTGTCTGTACCTAAATTTATTATGTTGCTGCATAGCCTGCACACAGGCCTTTTATTCTTTAATTCATTAAAGTGTACCATCAGATTTGTTGCCAAAGTCAGAAATTTGCCCTTCCACCTTGGGTGGATGGGAACTACCCCATTCAGGGTACAGGGAGCAGGTGGCAGGTACCAGCGTGCGCTCCAAACAGCTGCTTTCCTATCTAAGCCTTGCTATGCCTGCTCATTTATTCTATTTTGGCTTCTTGAGTATCATCCAGTTTTGAGAGAAGCCAATAGTAATGACTACTTTATTTATTGAGGTTTACACTTCATTTTGCATGTCTTAACTCAATCTTGTCTTGAAGTCACTGAATTCTCTGTCTAGGTTTTGGCAGTTCAATAATCCCTGCGGCAAGATCTGCTCCCTATATTTTTAATTGCCAGCTGAGAACCTCTGCTTCAGAATAGATGATGTCATCTTTCCACAGTGAGACCACCCACACTGGTAGAGGATTCCTGCTACTCTCTCTCTCCTCATGGTTCCAGGGTTATTGGTGACTGCCTAAATTGAGATCATATTAAACCTGTCTCCTTAGCTATTGTTAATCAGGTTGTTGCTACCCTAAAACAACAGAGTGCTGGAGTCAGAAGGGAACTCAGATATTGTCTAATTTACTTTCCTTAGAAATTGAAGGCTAGAGCTCTCAAGTGATTTACTAAGGGTAAAGAGTGGAATGAGAGAGTTGAACTTCAAACCTTGGTTCTCATTCAAATCTAATAATGAAATACAAGTTACATTCTAGTGAAGTTGTGTGATAATGGAATTTTTGTCTGTGTTGATTTTTTTCCTGTATCTGCCTGCATCTAGAATAGTGCCTGGACTGAAGTGATTGTGAATGGATACACTACAAATGTATCAGTTTACGGTTTGTTGACAATACAATGACCAAAATGCTCCCTTGACATAAAGAATTGAGATTATATTAATAAGTATTATTTAAGCATCATATCAAGTTATAAGAAGATAATATTTAACTTTAGTATGTGGGCTGTTTATCACCTCTACTAAGGATACAAAGGAGAAAATAGACATAAAACTGTAGTAGCAAGGAACTAGCTTAATTATTCTGCATAAATGTCACCTTGGAGAAATCTACTCTGGTCATCCTGTCTAAAATTGTGCCCCACGCCCTCCTCAATGTTCTGATCCTATCTTCTTCTTCTTCTTCTGTTTTTTTCTTTCTTTTATTTTAGTAGTTGCAGAAGATTGAACCCAAGGCCACAGGCATGCTAAGCTACACTGAGCTACACCCCCAGCCTCTATGTACTTTTCTTAACAGCACAGTTTACTGTATGATATTATATCATTGTTCATTTTATATTAACTGTATGTCAATAAGCTCTATCAGAGGATGGACTTCATCTTTTTCTCCAACAAAAAATAGAAATATCTGACACAGAAAATCTTCCTGAAGATGTTGGATTTACATTCTGGAATGGAAACTTAAATAACATGCAATACTTTGGCATTCAAAAGTCTAATATATGTCTTTGTAAACAGAAGCAAAATAAAAATCCAATGCAGTAAAATGCTGAAATAAATGTGAGAGATTTGGATAATATTGACTGGAAAGATATTTGCAAAAAATGAATTATCTTTGTTATTAAGTAAATGATTTCTTCTATGTATTTTTACCTTATATCAGAGAAATAAATTGGTATTATACATAAAATTATGACATTTATATAAGGGATATTTGCTTATTTACAAATGTGAATGTAGTGGGTTAAATAGTATACCTGCAAAACTCATGTCCATCTAGAACCTTAGATCATGATCTTACTGGGAAATGGGGTCTTTGCAAATGTATTTACAGTCATGCACCCTGTAACAACATCTCAGTCAGATTACATAATGATGATGGTCCCATAAAATTGTATCTCCTGACGACATCCTAACAATTTTAGTTTGTGTAAGTACATTCAAGCATGTTTGTACAATGACGATGTTGCCTAAAGATGTGTTTCTCACAGCATTTTCTAAGAATGCTCAACTATAATATCAAGGCAAAATCATTCTGGATTTGGAGTGGGCCCTAAATTCAATGACATGAGTGCTCACTATGAGCACATAATGCTCTCTGTGAGGCTTGCCCTTTCAATGGCATCGTGAAACAAAGAATCGACCAGTTATGTCTCTGATTATGGTACAGGAGGGACCCCAGTTGTGCAGCCCACTGGAGAAAAGAATTCCAAGCTCCTCCTCATTTCTTTATATGAAATGTTGAAGGTGAGGGTTCTCCCCTCTGTCCTTTAAGGAGGCAGGGAGAGCAGCCCTCCCAGTCTATGGGTAGAAGATGAGGCTTACTTACCATTTTTCATTCCATAGCTACAGTAAACATGATCATTGTCTTCAAATACAAAAATAAATAAATAAATTCCTCTTATTATTTAAAATTCCTGGTGCCAATTATTTCTTGTCTTCCATTTTACCCATCCACATACTGTCTCTTTGGCCATTTCCTTATTGTTAAAACAGCTGAAACTAAGAAGTCTGGTCTCAACAACCCAGCAATCCCAACTTCTCTAAATAATCTGCTTCATCACCCCCACACACAAATCCCTCCTCCTGAGAATGGACCACACCATTTTTGCTGCTACAGCTTCCTTTCTTCACCCCTCCCTACTTTCCCTCTTCCTTTCTCCCCTGCTTTTGCACAAATTTTGTTGAGAGCATTTTGGGAGTCTGCACTCTATCTCTGCTGCTCCCTTTGCCTGGAATTTCTTCCTTAACCAGTCCACCCTTTTATGTTTCTGAAGTCTCTTTATCATTCAATGTTTGCCTTAAGCTTCTTCCATTTGGCTTTCTACAGCAATTCCTAAGGATAGTTTTTTTTCTTCATTTCAAATTTCTACAGCCCTTCTGGTCAGGAAAATACAGTTGGCCCTGATCATATGTCACCTTACATTACTACTCATGGTAATTTATAAGCCATCTCTTTTCTGCTCATTTGGATCACAAAGTCTCTACGGAAACACATACTCTATTTGTCTTGGACACCTCAGCATGTTGCTATGCTTTGATAGCATTCAACCCCAAGGCTATGAACACTCCAGCATACTGTTCACCAATCCCAAAGAAAGAATTTGGAGAGGGTTTGGACATTTTATTACTCTTGCATTCCTTGGTGACGTTGAGCCAGGAAAAAATGTAGGGCTACCCCATGACTCTAAGCAGAAAAGTGTACACAGGGGAGATGGCTTGCCAACTGGACATATGAGTTTCTTCAGATGTTTTAGAAGAATATGACTTTACTTCACAACCAAGGTTTTTCTGCTTTGATCCTCACATAAAGACTGGAGACAAGAGAAGTGGCCAGTTTTCTTCTTCCTGGCTGCCCCAACACATTCTTGGGAGTCTTCTTAGTTTACTTGCAAGAAAAAGCAGAACTTTTAGGCACTGACTATGTTTACCCCAATAGACAGTCTAGATGCTTGGGGTATATTTATTGACTGGATGGTGTGTTTGATACTTTATATGAAGTCAAATGTTTCTGAAAACTGGTACTTTTTTGTATTCCCCAAATCAAGTCTCTCCTGCCTTGGGCTAGATTTCTCAAACTTGTCTAAGTGTGACCTGTTGGAAACAATTTTGTAGAAGAAGAGAAAAAGACCATTTGTTTCAGGAGAACCCAAACTAGAAAGAACTAGAAGTTCAGCTCAAAATGCCCACAGGCAAATTTGCCATTTAAAACCAGGAGTCACATTCCTGTGGATGAGGTCATCATAACCAAGCACTGCAATCTGAAAATGAGGCCCTGGGTCAGTTCTCAGGGCCTCTGTATGCAGGAGTGATGGTGCAGTAGAAGAGAAAGTAAGAAGAGGTGGTGAAAGGAACCACACAGGGTTCTACAATTGCCCTTGTCTGTCACTACAGGAGGAATGTCCCTTTGAGCAGCTGCTGCATTTGTGTGTACAAATTCTGCAAGATAATGAGTGTATGAATGGCATTGATGCCGGCTCCCAAGTAGGCAGCAGCTCTACCTCTGGCAGGGCACTTAGTTCACCCTGTTTGCATAACTCTTTTGCTTTAAAAACTATCCAGGAAAGTGTCTATGCCCAGTCATTTACAAGGTTAAGTGAAGATTAAATGAATTAATCCTTCAGTTAAAGAAACTCTGTGGGACATGCAGAATATAAGGGCAAGGGTGAGATGAATACTACTACTAATAAAAGCCAACATTTATGGACAACTTAATATGTACCAGACCAAATGCTAAAATAAAACATACATTATGTATTCCTTTTAACAACTTATGAAGCACCCACTTACTACTAATGTAAAGGGAGGATAATTTCTTTAGAATCATATTGCTATTTGGCAGAACCAGGATTCCAGAACACAAGGTTTTAATATTCCAAGAAGTAGACATGTGATAATCAACTTTTTCCAAGCAAAAGCTGGGACATGTGGTCTAAAACATATCAGTTTACATTGGGTTCAATGGGAATGAACATTTGAAATTAGGTCTGCTGAGGAAAATTCTGGCGATAGAGTCACTGCCCTTTAAATACCAGAATAAAATTATGGATTGTATTCACTTTTCTTGCCTCTTTAGCAATAAGAATATTATGCCACTTATACTTATAATGAGCAATTAGCATCATCCCAACTGACCCATTGAAAATTAAAAATAGTTTTGCTTGGAGTCCATTGAATTATGGACATAAGTGTTTCTTGATTGATTTGGTAGAGGGTACAGATACTTCCAGCTATGGTTTCCTCTTGCTTTAAAAGGGTCATTTAAACAAGACACAATTTGTTCATAATCAAAGGTTTTTAAACGATTGAAATATATATTAACTTTGTATTTTCTCTTTCTTGCAATACAGAGTAAATTGCATAACAGATTTCTGGGACAGGTGAGGTAAACAGAAAAACATGTCTCGTTATTTCTGATGTTGAACTCTTGCATCAGATTTTATTAAGGAATTATATGAAAGCAAGACACATTTTTATGCCTATCAGCAAGGCTAACTTTGTATGTAGAAGTCAAATAAGCAAATAATTGGCTAGTGTGATTTGAAAATTTCCTACTTAGCTGAGTTTAGTGGTGTACACCCAGTGGCTTTGGGGCTGAGGCAGAAGGATTGCAAGTTCAAAGCCAGCCTCAGCAACATAGCAAGGCCTTAAGCAACTAGTGAGACCCTGTCTCAAAAAAAAAAAAAAAAAAAAAAAAAATAAGAGGGGGATGGAGATGTAGCTCAGTGGTTAAGTATCCCTGGGTTCAATACCTGGGTTCAATATATATTTTATATATATAAAATCCTACTTAATCTATTTCCATCATTGTCAGGATAACAATAGAAATAGTTTAAGTTTCCTAACCAGAAACTGTGGCCAATTTGCCGAACTTCTATATCTGAAAAAAATGGAGATGTTTGAATTGAAATATGGGTGAGAGAATGGGAGATCTGAAGCCCTATTATCTTGGTTTCTTTTTGAACTTCTATCTATGCCCTTTTAAAACTGATGAACAACAGAGAAATGGCTAATCTCTGTGAGTGAGCAATCACCACTTAAATACTAGGCTAACGGATTTTGGCCTCAAGGATAGTTTTCATAGACTAATGAATTTGATGGGAAGGAAAAAATGCTTTGTATTGAGAACCTATTATATACCTGACCAATAGGTGTTTTGTACACCTCAGGTCATTTAAAACTCATAACAGTTCTGTGTGGTAATGACTGGGATGGAACAAGACTGAAGAGTAGGGAAAGCAGTAGCCCAAAATCTGGGTAGGAGCTGTTCTTGAAAGTTCCCAAAATCCATGTTCAGATTGAACATCTCACCACTTTGGATATGGAGAAAGGCAGAGCTATCCCATTGTAATTTAGTAGTAGCAGTTGCCTAAGATTATAGCTAGAACCAGAATTCACACTAACATTCCTTATTACATGTCTCTTGACTATAAAATGCACATCTTTCCTGATGGATGGGAAGGAAGTATACAATGAGAGGTTACAATGTGGTCTCACAAAGCCACACTGAGCGGCTTCTGATTCTTTCTCTACCACTCTGGCTACTTGTGAGATCTAGAATGAGCTACTTAGTCTCTGTATGCCTCTTTTCCTCAAAGGAAAACATAAAACCTCCCCTTCATGTGTAGTGGCTATCTCACAGGACTGTCAAGAGATTAAATGTTTTAATACAGGTAATTGAATGTGATATACAATAAGCCTGCAATAAGTTGAGACTTTATTATTATGTGTTATTATGACACAGATCAAAGTATAAATGTTATTCCTCCGCCTGATCCTGAACTAGAGATCCTGGGCAGGTCCCAAAGTAAAGGGAACAAATTTTTTGGTCTCTGGTGAAAAAGAAACTTTGATATAGAAAACAAATCTTGCCCATTTCAGTCTTTTGCTTAGAATGGTCCTGACAAAATATATTGTCTAACCCAAGTCCAATAAAAAGAAAATAACACTGATCAAGCTTATTCTTAAAGATAATATTAAACAAAGAGTGATCTAAAGCTAGGATAACAAGTTCCATGTAATTAAGGCCAGAAATTTAATATTTTCCTGTTTTAGCTGACAAAAGTCTTCCCTTTAAATGGAGATCGAAGGAAAACACAACACACACATAACACATGTGAAACAGTTATACAGTTTAACAATTCTTTGGAAAATAATTCCAATTAAAATTATGAAGTTAGAGTAGAACCTGATAATTAATCTATGTAATGAATCTACAATTTGTTGGATTCATTACTACAATTTACTATATTTAGGTGCTGAAGATGCAATGGTAAGATTTAGTTTTTGCCTTTAAAGAATTCATAGCTTGGTGGGGAAGAAAAAGAAGTTGCAATATAGTACAAAAAGAGTTTACATAGAATATACAAAGTACTAGCTTGGGAAACAACTCTTTCTGGAAAAAAAACTTGGGAAGCATCACAAAAGAGAATCTTACTAAGCTAAAAATCCCATTAAATTATTTTGAACTATGACTACAGTGTAGATATACATTGGTTATTCTTAAAATCCAGAAACATATCAATCTAATGTAAAGTATGACCATGAACTTCTACTTATCTTTTTGCAGATTTGCTACACTGCAGGATTTGGGAATGGCTCTCTCCATCCCATCTCAAAATATGCTGTCATCTCAGTTCTCCTTGCTGCTCAACCAATTTCTGAATCATCATTTTAGGAGAGGGCTACTCTCCCTTCCTAAGTTTGCTACTGTAGGCACATATGAATCACCCCAGTTCCATTTGATTATTCAAACTAATGATCACTTACACTTGCATGAACTATCATGCAATATCATCACACTAGATTGCAGCTTTTAAATATAATATAAGCACTAGTAAACTGACACAGCAGTTGTCATAAGCTATGGAAGGAAACAGAGACAAACACATATATGATGAAAAGGAGATTACATAAGGAAAAAAGGAATTCCTCAAATGTGGTCAAAGACTCTTCCTGCCCTAGGCTGCAGAGAAACATTTAAACACTACAGAAAGAGATTTTTGAGAAACTTGGGCTACAAAAAGTTTAACAATTGTGCATGTGTTTGCTCATCTATGTTTGTAAAAATGTGCGTATGCATGAGTGTGTGTTTATATATGTGTATACACGTGAACACATGTGTACTTGTGCATGTCTCTTATGAATATATATGCTTATGTGTAGTCATGCATGTATGTATATATGTGAATATTTGTATAGGGGTGTGTGTGTGTGTGTGTGTGTGTGTGAGAGAGAGAGAGAGAGAGAGAGAGAGAGAGAGAGAGAGAGACCAGACAAGCTGAGAGAGAGAGAGAGAGAGACCAGACAAGCTGCAAAGTATGTATAAGATATAAGACTTCTCAACTCCTGTGGGCTCGCTCTCCCTACCCCCACCTTTGGCATCTCCAAGACACAGGAGCAGAAGGATGTTCTGTGACCTGAAGCTGCGTTAGAAAGTTTGCTGTTCTTTAAAGACATTCCAACTGGGAACCTCATTGGTTACCTGCAGGATGTGGATTGTACAAGTCTGCCAATTCCCTCAGGAGGAAGGGACGGCTGTTGACACCCTGGGCTGAAGCTCGGTGGCCCCCACCCCCCTTCCAGGTTCCTAAATCTTTTCCTGCCTGCGGCTGCCGCTCTGCAGAGGCGGGCCAGCCGGGGCAGGCTCTGCCGCGGCGCTCGGGGCCCACGGGCTGGATTCGGCCCGCGGTTGGAGCGGCAAGGAGGGGAGAGGGCGGGGGCGGCAGGAGGCCATGCCTCCAGCTGCGGAGGCTGCCGCACAGCTGGAGCGGCCTCGGTCACCTGCGCGGCGCCATCGCCCTTGCGCTCGCAGTGTCCAGCCTGCCACGGCGGACTTCACAGTGCGCGGTGAGAGTCAGCACCGAGGGCGCCCGGCGTAGGCGGCGGCGGGTGTGGGCCGAGCCGGTATTTATAGCTCAGTGACAGCAGCAGTGGCAGCAACGCCGCGGGTCTGTCTTGCTGCGCTTCCCAGCGAGGCCGCCGGCGCGCCGGAGGGCTGTGCTTGACCCGGTCTCCCGTGTGCAGTCGCCCGGAGCCTGCGCAGCCCCTTCGGTGAGTACGCGGCCCCGCGCCGGGCGCCTCCCCCGCCCTGGTCCAGCCGCAGCCGAGCCCTGCCGGCCCCGCTGCCCGCAGCCCCGCTGCCTCCCGCGACTGTGGAAGCGGCCGCGGAACGCCGGCCCGGACCCCGAATTCCCCGGCGCCTTCTCTCCTCCTTTCCGGAGGATGTTATCGAAAGAGGCTGGGTGAAGTGTCAAGGAGGCAGGCA
>NW_025999960.1:10488770-10595049 GCF_001458135.2 Marmota marmota marmota
TTGCATTGTGTCAGTGACCTTGAAAAAAAAGGGGGGATGGGATGGGCAGAGAGATAAAGAGAGAAGAAAGAGGGGCGGGAGGGAGAGAGAGAGAGAGAGAGAGAGAGAGCGAGCGAGCGCGGGAGAGAGGGAGCGCGGGAGAGAGAGAGACAGAAAGACAGATCCATTGACTTGACTTGAGTATTTGAATGTTTGCTAACTTCATCCTGATTAAATAAAACTATTTTTTTTTCTATTTCTATTTTTGAAAATGCCTTAGGCCCACAAATATGTTTGACCAACGAGGTAACATTTTGGCTGCCATTATTTATTCAACCCTCTGTGAAACAATGAAGTGTGTATGAGTGTGTGTGTGGGTGTGTGGGGGGGTGAAAGTAAACATCACATGCTTACTTTAGTATTTATATGTAGATATAAGTCTCAGGAACCAAAAAGAAACAAAATGTTGACTAAAAGAATGGTTAAATATAAGGTCATGCATTTCTCCTCTAATTATAAGTGATATATTGGCTGACACGCAAGAAAGGACCTCTGGGATGCTTTTGGGGTTTTGTTTTGTCTTCAGAAACAACTACTTCCAATTTATTGAATATAAAAAAATAGTAGAATCCCTGTAAAATTCTATTTTTGTTATAAAGTATTGACTTAAAAAAAAGTCCTAGCTATACTTTCTTTTACTCCACCAGACTTTGGAGTTTAAAAGCAATTAGGGGTTTTGACATTTTAACTCAGATAGTTATCCCTCTCCTCCCACCTTTCATTAAATCCATGTGATCAGAAACCCACCAGTACTTGTCAGCTGGGCAGTTTGGCCCATGCCTGTAATCCCGGATACCCTGGAGGCTGAGGCATCAGGATTGCAATTTTAAGGCCAGCCTGGGCAATTTAGCAAGACCCTGTCTCAAAATAAAAAGGCCTGGGGACATAGCTCAGTGGTAAAGTGGTTGCTCAGCATGTGTGAGGCTCAGAGTTCAATCCCCAGGATCAAAAAACAAAGAAAAGAAGCCAGTACTTGTCAGTCTTATTTAATTTGCTTGCTTAAGCTTCAGTCATTTAAAAAATAAGTTCAGACATGTGACTTTTATTTAATATATTAAAGAATACTTAATGAATATTAGCTTTGGCATTATTGATAGAGTGTGACCATGGCAATTCATTCTTTATCAGAAGCGGATGCCACTGAAAAGGACATTCACATTTTTAAAGAATTTATTGGTTACTGTTTGATTCTTTTTTTTGCTTTATAACACAATGGGCCTTTAAAATATTTTGCCATTACAACAGAGTTGTCATCGTCTAAAGGACTCAGACCTACTTCATTTTCAGATTCTGTTTTAAAAACTTTCATTGATTGTTGTCCCAAGGACTGCAGGATAAAAAGGGAAGGAAACCACTAAAAGGTAGAAACAATATGAAGAGAAAGTCTAGGAAGTGATTTATGGTTGGGATCCTCTAAATTAGCTAGGGCATCACAAATGCTGTCCTGGTATCTATGCAGAACCACTTATGGCGGTTTCATTGATTGACTTAAAAGGTTGCTTTTTATTTAAAAGGCTGTGTGGTCTTTTGTATTGGACCTAAAGTAAGAGTTTCAGCTTTACATTTACATTGTTCTTATTGCTATTTGTATTTCTTAAACCTGTATTAAGCACTTGCATTATGTAAAATGCTCTGTATCATTTCCCCTTGCCTGTCTTCTATAATCATCTAGGATTATATACTATGATCTGTCCTTACCTCAGAGCTGGTATATTCAACATATATGCATTTGGTTTATTTATTTTTCTATCATTTCTCCTTTTACAGACTTGGATGTCCCATTATTCAGAGTCTACAGTCTCTGGAATGGATTCTTCAGTGTTTTTTTTCCTCACCCAAGGCTGGACTGTTATCATCTATCTGCATGTCTATTTATTCATTTATACATTCATTAGCAAATATTTATTGAGTGCCCACTAGGTGCAAGTCATCACCTAGTACTTGCTCTTCCTTCCCATTGAAACTTTATTCTGTATTTTATACTTCATAGTCAAGGCAATATGACAATAATTAAAAGTATTAAGTTTAGTGTTATATAGACGTAGTTGTACCTATTTCTGCCAGTTGGTAGCTGTATGACCTTGGGAACATTACAACTTCTCTGAATCTCTTTTTCTTCACTGGCCAATACAAATAGTTGCTGTAAGGGCTAATTGAGATAATATGTGAAATGTGCATTCCAACAGCACAACACATAAAAAACATTCAAAACTGTTAGTATGAGTATGATTCCTACATCTACTGAACCTCTGTCCATCTCAGGAAATGGCAGTTCTATTCTGGATTTTGTCTAGGTCATGTCCACATCCAATCCATGAATAACTCTTCTTTTGTGTGTGTGTGAGGTGGTACTGGGGATTGAATTTAGGGGTGATTTACCAGTGAGCTACATCGCTGGATTTTTTAATTGTTTATTTTGAGACCAGGTCTCCCTAAGTTGCTCAATGTCTTATTAAATTGCTGAGGCTGGCCTCAAACTTTTCATCCTCCAGACTTAACCTCCTGAGTCATTGGGATTACAGTCATGAGCCACCATACTTGGCTCCCTTAATAACTCTTATTGGCTCTTCCTTTTGAATGTGTCCAGAAGCTGAGCTGTTTAAATTCTTCCTCTATACCTGTGTGGTTCAAGGTACCTGGCAATAGCTTCCTCAATAACTTCCCCACTTCTGTTCCTTGCCTCCTACAAAGTATTTTGAACCAGCAGACAAAGTGGCCCTTTTTGATATGAAAGTCCGATTCTATCACCATTTCTCTCTGGGTGAAAGCTCACATCCATAGGATGGCCTCAAGCCTGATCATGATGAAATACTTCCTCCTAGACTGCATCTCTTCCGTATTCTCCAGTACCACATTCTGTCCAGTCATTTTAGCCTTCGTGTACTACCTTAAATGCACCATGCATGCCCTGGCAACAGGCCTTTCCAACTTCTGTCCCTCTATCTGGATTGCTCTTCTTCCACAGATATTTCCTTGCCTCTGGTCCTTCTTTCATGTGTGTCTTCTACTATCAGCTTACAGTGAGACTTTTAACTTCCCTCACTCTTGACTCCCTATTAACTTTTCCTTGCTTTAATTTTCTCTCTCAACTTTCTGAAATACTGTGTATTTAATTTTTATCTTTTGTTTTTTTTCCCCACAAAATAACTATCAGATGCATGGAAACAGGGATTCTATTAATAACATTATGATCCAGAATCTACTGTCTTCTGGAATGAAATCCTCAGTATTTTTTTTTCTTATCTCAACCTGGTCTGTTGTCTGTTTTCAACAACACATCTATTTATTCATGAATTTATCCATCAGCAAATATTTGTTGGCTGTCTACTAGGTATAAGTAACCTCAGCACATAGGCTACGGCCTAGCACAAAATAGATAATTGGTAAATATTGAACAAGTGAATTAATGAGTGTTATTATGGAATAAAATTTGACTTCATCACTTTTTATGTATGATCATTTCACTATTTTGCTTTGAAATGTTTTATGATTTCCTAATCTCTTCTTAGTACAGACCAACACTTTTTAAATAATATTCTTTGAATTGGCCCCAAATCATTCTTAATTCTCACAAGACACTTCCAAACACCTTATGTTCCAGCCACACAGAACTACTGATATGTCTCTGCATCGGTCCCAGGTGATTTCCCCTGTGCCTTTAATCAAAACATTCTCCTATTTGAGAGTCTTACATCTCTCCTTTTTATTTTATTTTTTTTGTTCCTTTGCATTTCTCTGAAATATTGGTTTGTACTAAAATTTCTGACTTTACAAATATCCAGTATAAATCTTGTTCCCCCAGAGTTAGAAACCATGAAAGGCCTATGAGTTTTCAGTTTTAGCCTATTCTTACCAAACATCATTATTGTTGCTATTATATGAAAAAGCAGAGGATTCCAAAATAGTGGCATCTACCTAACAATGTCATTACTTATGAGAAGGAATTAAGTTTGTGTGAATTAGTCTTGTTTTGAGATGCAGAATGCACACCAGTGATGTTCAGCAAAAGGACAATCAGATCAACTCAATTACTTATACTGATGCTCAAAGAAGAAAGAATTCAAGTACTCCTATAGTTATATGATTCCCATTTTTTTCTGATCATGCTACCAAGGTCAATTTGAATGGTAATAATAGATCCATTCATCCTGGAAGCACTGCGAATATTTACATCAGATGGTTTTATTATCAGAAACTTTCTAACCAACATGTAAACAGCAAGACATTGGAATTTATGTTGTTGTACAGGAAAGGCATAGTATAGAGTGTTGAGGCCAGGTAGCTTTAACTTGAATCTTTGTTCTGATATAGACAAGTTTTATTCCTTCATACAACCTACTAAATTTGTGGGTTGTGGTGGTGCATACCACTCAGGAGGCTGAGGCAGGATCACAAGTTCGAGGCTAGCCTTGGCAACTTAGTGAGACCCTGTCTCAAAATAAAAAATTAAAAGGGCTGGGAGTATAGCTCAGTCATAGAGTACCCCTGGATTCAATTCCCAATGCCACACAAACAAACAAACATAAGCAAAACAACAATAACAGCAACACTGTTAAACTGATCCTCTCAGTTGCAACATTTGAGAAATGGGGAAAGTAAGAGCATTTTCCTCACTAGGCTGCTATTAAACTTAAAAGAGATGCTTATAAAGCTCATGAGTGTATTATTTGGCAAACAGCAAGTCCTCAGTTAGTGTTATCCCTAAGTGATGATGATGATGATGATGATGATGATGATGATATGTGGAGCCTGGTGCTAAAATGAAATGGGATTGTGTGTGGGTAAATCAGTAATGTTGCTGGCCGAGTCATTACTGCAGTCTTTGAACCTGGCTGCTTTTCTCTTTTCTAGTGGAAGTTGAATGTAAGGTTGCTCTGCCTTTTTCTCATTTCACCTAAACAATGAAGGGGTTTCTCTTTCTGAGTGTTACCACTCAGATCATTCATATGTGTCTATAGATTGCCCACTGTGAGCTCAGCATCATGCTGTTCCCAAGAAGTAAACAGCCTCTTAGTTTATAATAAAATAAAATGATGAAAGGATCAATATCAGGGTCCTGTTTCATTCTGCTAGTATTTAAAAGTAGAAATGAAGAATGAACTTTAAGCATGATGAAAAATGTCTTACTGAAAGAAGCACTTCCAGCTATATGGTATATTAGATAGATTAAGGACTAGGTGTCAATGTGGATTCAAATTCTGTCTCTTCCACTTGCTGAGTATGTGAACTAAATGGACAATTACTTTGAGCCTTCATTTTTTCTTAACTGTAAGAGTGACAGTAGCATTCATAGCATTACTGTGGGAATTAAATGAGATTAGATACTAGTACAGGATTGTTGCTCAGTACTATAGTTCTCTCTCCTGAAATAGCATAAATTTAGGAGAGGAACAGCTGTCTCCAAATTTTTTTGCATGTTCTAATTTAACTTGGGCATGTGGAAATTATATAGCCCACAGGCAAGATTCTGAAGTTAAAAATAGCAACAAAATAAGTATATGCTAGTCCTCCACAAAGTATTTTTAAAAAAGAATCAAGGTCATGTAAATTCAGTGGTCTAAATCCTGCTGTCTTGATTATGTGTGTGCAAGGAAGGAGAGGAGGTGGTGGTGGCTCTCACTAGAATCCCTCACTGCTAATGGGTGCCTCATAGGAAGTAACTCATTTTAGTAACTATCTAAGGGATATCTTTGTGCAGTTCTGATGGTCATGTAGTACAAGTCCTTCCTCAAATGTCATTGGTCCTTGAGATGATTTTTGTGAATTTCTTTTTGGTGGTGGTTTTTGGATACTTCCAAAGGTGTTGCGTGAAATTGAAAACTGACCCATTTCTGCATTTGTACACACTAAATATCATGAAAATGCACAATGCTCATTTTTGTACTTCACTACGTGTTCTGGTCTCTGGTGTGAGAACCATACACACAGGTCCTTGCTGCTATTGTGGGTGATAGTCTTGTGGAAAGGAAGAAAGGAAAGAAAGAAGGAAGGAGGAGAGAGGGAGGGAGGGAAGAAGGAAGAAAGGAAAGAGGGAAGAACAATTAAAGAATCTTGAGAAAGCCACCATACCTAAGTGATCTGAGCTGGGAATAGATATTTCAGAGTGTTCACAAAGATCATAAGGGACTTGAAATTGCTTAGAAGGCTTATGAGTCCAAGATTGTAGTGATTATGGGTTTGGCTGAATTTTATTGCCAATTCTTTTGCATGTTTACATTGATTTTCTAAAATATCTGCAACGTGCCTTCATTAACTTAGATTGTGAGTTTAATTGACATTCATCAGCCCAGAGTATTGGATTGAGATTTGGGACCCTTGGAAACTATTCTCAGATCTTTCGATGATTTAGAAGCACTTCAGGCTTGTGGTGTAATCTTTGGACTTTTTACCAGTTGTAAAATGATGTTTGTCAATGGATTCCCCTCCCCCCCCCCAAGTGTCCAGGATCAGTGAAGGATTCTTTTACTTACATAATCTTCCCTGTCCTATATAAGTATATAATTGTTTCTAAAGAAGAATGTACCTCCAAAAGGCATTCTTGGGATTGGGCTCTGGATCTTTCCTTTAAGAAGGAAAAGTGCTACAAAGGTTGGCAATGGTGCCTTGGGGTCATACTTCAGAGGCTCAGATCAGCTCTCTTTTGCTGAGTGACCTAGGGAAAGTGGCATAACCTATGTGAGCCTTAATTCCCTCCCTGTAAAATAAAGGGATGGGAATGATAATAGTATTTCAGGGACTTATTATGACAAAAATGCTGTAATGTTGCAAGCAGACATCCACCAGAGAGCCTGTCATGTTAGGGACTATAGACTTTGCAAGGGTCCTTCTTCTCTCTCCTTCCTCTCTGAGGTATAAATAAATTGAGAAAGAAGAAAAAGTAAATTGGTTGATGGAAGTCAAATTGCTGCCTTTATTACTTTTGTTTTCAAGATTTAAAGAGTTTTATTGCTGAAAAAGCAGATGTTACTTAGTATGAAAGCTAAACGAGTTCACCAAAATGAACTCTAGAATTGGATATCTACTCACAAGCCCTGGTAGGCCTAGACAAACCTCCCCATGTAGGAGTTACAGTTTTTGTGCTTTCTGGGAAGGCTTGTTCCTGAAGAGGAAAGAGGGCAGAGCACAGTGAGACTTTGAAGGTGGGGCCTGGACATTCACACTTTGAGATGGCAGTGCTTCCAGAGTAAATTTGCAGACCCGTTGCTGTAGGCACATTATGAGTTTTTGCAAGACCTCTGTGCCTTTGGGTATTACAAAAGGTTACACACATGCGTGCATCTATCCATGTATAGAAAGAAATTGGAAAGTTTATTTACCAAATTTATTAAGTGATCATGACTTTGAGGAGAGGGATTTAGGCAGAGGAGAATGTTTATTGGGTGTTTTATTGTTGTTAATATGTGTTCACTTTACTTTTATATTATTTCATTCTTTAGATGGCTATGGTTGTAAGGTGAAATAGTCTAAAAGAAAAAAAAAATGGTGGCATTGGTCTTATTCCCTGTGCTTCTTCCTTCCTATGTCATCTCGGTCATCATCCCAATTTTGGATTGTGTCCTGCCCTCTCATGTGTCCTGTCCTCTCATTTATTCCTTTTTTTTTTTTTTTTTTTGGCACCAGGGATATTGAACCCAAGGGTGCTTAATTAACCACTGAGCCACATTCCCACCCTGTTTATTTTATTTTATTTTTTTATGTTTTATTTTGAGATAGGGCCTAGCTAAATTGCTGAGGCTGACCTTGAATTTACAGTCCTCCTGCTTCAGCTTCCCAAGCTGCTGTGATTAAAGGGAAATACCACCACACCTGGCTCCCCCTACTCTTTATTCCCCCTCTTTACCAAGTTCCCAACTAGTAAGAGGTATGATTAGATAGTAGAGAGGGACAATATTAACTTTCCTCAACCTCAGACTTGTCTTGGTGCCACAGTAGGAACAGGCATCAATCATCTCATTCAGGTACCTCTTCGCTGAGCTGTTGTAAATCTGACCAAATAACAGGAAGAGAATGCTGCTTGTTTCCCACTCTAACTCTGTGCCTCTCTTCTCACACAGGTAAACTGCGGCATTGAAGTTTTGAAGGATGGGTAAAGACTTCCGCTATTATTTTCAGCATCCCTGGTCTCGCATGATCGTGGCTTATTTGGTGATCTTCTTTAATTTCTTAATCTTTGCGGAGGACCCAGTTTCTCACAGCCAAACAGAAGCCAATGTTATTGTTGTTGGAAACTGTTTTTCATTTGTAACAAATAAATACCCTAGAGGAGTTGGCTGGAGGATTTTGAAGGTGCTTCTATGGCTACTTGCCATTCTCATAGGACTAATAGCTGGCAAATTTCTCTTCCATCAGCGTTTGTTTGGTAAGTAGCATAACCCATGAAATGTAATGTTGCTAATTATTTAATTTCTGTTCTCTAAGATAGAGCTCCTATATCACTAAATGCCAATTTAGATGCATTTTAGTTTGTCCTCCAGCCTTAATTTGTAATGCATTGTTGTAACTAGATTCTTCAACTGTTTTCTCTTTAATAGTGTACTTTTTCACTGCCTAAGGAGTTAAATTAGCATGAAGTAAAATTAGTACCAAACTTCATTATAAATGGCTTTGGAGATAAATGAATGTGTGTATAATCTTATCTAGGGAAGACATGGAAATACTCCTTTCTCATAAGTAGTACCTAAGCGAGGTACAGTAAAGAGGTTGTAAATTTTAAAAAGAATGGCTCCTTATCACACTATATTTTCATTAAAGTAAGCTAACCATTGCCATTTAATGTTCATTCAGGGAATGAGAACCAGAACACTAACTTTTAATCCTCATTTTTAAAAAAGTTGGGTTTAAGATGTTTATTTTGTACCTATTCATCCACAGAGCAGTTCATTAGTAAGGAATCTCTTAATAGTATACAATGCAAAAAGAGACTGAATTAGTTTAAAAGGTAACTTATGATGGGGATATTGGGATATTTCACAGAGACTAAGGAGAGATCATTTTGGACTTTGGGATGGAATTGGGACCTTGAATTCTATCAGGATGCTCTTTGTCTCAACTTCTGTATCACATCTGCTTCATTCTCCTTTCACCCTGAAGATCTGTTTACATCCACCCAGAGAAGCTGGCTTGACTCTCCTGGTCCCAAGTTTAAACTCTCAGGAAAGGGACTGGAGCTGACATAGTTTGTGGTGGCTTTCACACTAGCCTAATCAATTTGACCAAGAGGTGGGTGATATTTATTCAGCAGATATTCATTCATCACTTATTACATGTCAGACCCTCTTCTAGAGAGGGAACCAAACAGACAAGGTTTCTGTCCTCATAAAAACTTACCTCCTACAGAAGAGAGATTAAACACATGTATGTCTAACATATAAAGAGGAGATACATGCCATGGCGGTAAAAGAAACTAGTTTTAAATGCTATAGCTGGATAAATTAAGAAGAGAATTTAATGAGAGAACTTTGCATTTGGAAATTATAAGATCACAGGCAACAAAATATTTGTAGTCTAGAAGTTGAGTTAGAAACAAATGGCAATGTTCTAAGGAATAAGCAAGAAAATATTCACATATATACATATAAATACAATACATATACTGTATAATCTCAATCTCTATTTCTCAAACTGTTGTCATCTGCTTCTATTACATATATATATATGTAATGTACATATTCTATATTTATTGTCTATGTGCATGTGTATGTACATAGTTTCAAGAAATTTCTGAGAGAATGGAAGAAAGAAATGGGGAAGTAGCTTAAAATGGAAGACAGAGCGAGGGCAGGTTTTTGAGTTGGTCTTTTGTTGTTGGTGGTTTTACTTAAGGGACAAGATTAATTGACCTGTCTACAGTTGCACAGGAATGAATTAGATTGAAGTGAAAATATAGAAGAAAGTATCTCTGAAGGTCTTTGGGACTTAGTATACAGGTTTAAATGGTGGCCTTAAGACAGGTCTCAAGTCCTAATGCCTACAAGGAACTAAATCATGCCAATAATCATGTGAAATGAGCTTGGAAGCTGATCTTTCCCTAGTTGTGCCTTCACATAAGACTGGAATTCCAGCCAACAGCTTGACTGCAACCTCATGTAAGACTTATAGCCAGAGGCTCTGAATTTTTGTGTAATTTGTTAGAAATCAACAAATAAAACAATATTTTGTTTTAGTTAAGGAAAAAGACAGGAGGAGAGACCCTGGCTCCTGATATTGGGCATGAGTAAGATAAAGGATAGCACTCTGATAGATAAGTTTCAGGTGGAGGAGCAGGGAGGGGAGTGTTGCTTTACCTGATAGGCTTCATTTTACTATGAAGAAGAGCTGAAGACAAACATGGAAGGGTTTGATGATACAGGGGCTAAACAAAGTGGTCAAGGGTTGGAACAGTGATCCTGGGGAGTATAGAAGTGAATAGACTATACACAAATGAAAGGATTGCTTACTGTCACTAAGAGCCAGTGAAGTTAGCCACCATAAACTTGAATGATATTAATCTGAAAGTTGAGCAGTTTTCTCTTTGAGAGCTCAGTCATCTGGAACACAATTTGAGTGTGAATCATCTGCGTGGGACTGCTCAGGCTTGCCCTATTGCAAACAAAAGATGGAAGATCAATGAAGAGATTTTGCAATAGAGTTACTAATTTAATCAACAGAGGGTTCTGAATGGACATGAAAAGGAGATGAAGGGAGATAATGGTCTGGAAGAAGTGGGCAAGGGCCTGGAGATTTGGTGGAAACTGAACAGGTGAAATGGGAGTAAGAAAAGGCACGAGAATGATGGGTGTGGTTGAACGACATGTTGTAACAGATGTAAAGTCATCCTGTAGTGGTGATTTCCATCTAGGGTGTGGACTTTTGAGTATGTGGCCAAAGTGGAGTTCAGAGACAGATCATTGACACAGAGGGTATGTAAGAACAGAGTGTTGGTTGTGTCATCTATCAAATACTGAATGAACATGATGTTGTCCATAATAATCATGGATAGACAAGGTTAATGATGGGTGGTAAGTGGGAGAGGGTCCTCTCAAAAAATGGGTAGAGAGTGTTAGGTACCAAAACAGTAAGCATCCACTACAAATAGTTGCTCAATGGGTTTGTAAACCACTTGGGGAATTTTTTTTTTCAATGTAGCAAGCTATGACAAACATAGACCAGACTATTCATTTTGGAGAAGTTGTTTTCCTTTATTAAAGATTGATTGAGAATCATATGGTTAAGGTGCAGGTGTTAAGGTGCAGGTCTTTTTATTCCTTACTAAAAAAAAACCTGTGAAATTATATGGGGTCCTAGAGAAGAAATGATAACTTGTAAATCTTGGCAGGTAAGGATAGTGGACTTTCGATTCAATTTCCTGATGAACTCAAAGCTTATCTCCCCTTTCTGTTTTGCTTTATCTCTCTACATGGCCATTGTTTTATGAACTATGTTTCCTTGGTTCATGAACTCTTAATCATTTCCTCCTTATAATTTTCTCCTTCTCCAGTTCATTATAGATCTAACAATAATTTTTCTATGTTGCTAAATGGCTCTTACCACCCACAGAATAAAATCTAAACTCCTTTTATTGATTTCCAAAACTGCTTATGACCTACTCCTGCCTGACTGCAAACTTTATCTCTTGGCATTCCATGCTGTACAGAATTATTTTTGGTTCTCAATCCTGCCATGTCGCCTTATGTCTCTGTGCCTTTTGCACTTGTACTCTGCATTGCCCATCATTCTCATTCCCCTACTGTCAACCTGGCTCACTTCTCTTTTTTCCTTCAAGTCCCAGTTCAAGCATTCCTTCCTCTGTGAGGCCTTCTTTGACTCCTTCCTGTTACATGTAAGGTGTCATCTTTTCAGCTCCCATTTGTGACCACAAGAACCAAAAGAGTACAACAGGGTGCTCTGGAACTGACAGCCTGAAGCATAATGGGAAGGAATCCAAAATTTAATGCAAACACAAATGTTCTTATTGGCTTTGTGTGTGATAAATGTTTCCATCCTTATTCCCAAATAACTAGCATTTATACATAATTCATCTTAAAAGGCTATATTTAAGCCTTTAACAATTTGTGGGTACAGCTTATGTTACATGGTGGTGATGAGGGTAATGATGATGGTGTCTTATGTTGGGAGGGGGACTGATAATTACAAGCATACAAATTTTATTACAGAAATATTGAGATGGTTTACAAATGATCAGAATAATTTTGTGGCATCAACTAAACAGTATTACTTTTTGGGGTTCTTTACTAAAATACCACACATAAATATTAAATAGAATGTTATTACTCCTTTCATTTCATTAGCTGGTAAGTATTCTCTCTTTTATTTTTATTTTTGGATGGGGGATTGAACCTAGGAGTGATTTACCACTGAGCTACATCCCCAGTACTTTTTAATTTTTTAATATATATTTTTAGTTGTAGGTGAACACAATTTCTTTATTTTATTTTTATGTGGTGCTAAAGATCGAACCCAGTGCCTCACAAGTGCTAAGCGAGTACTCTACCTATGAGCCCCAGCCCCAGCCCCTTATTTTTTATTTTTGAGACATGATCTTGCCAAATTGCTGAGGGTCTCACTAAGTTGTAGAGGGTGGCTTGCAATCGTCCTGCCTCAGCCTCCTGAGCCTCTGGGATTACAGGTGTGCACAGAGCCTATTCATTTAAATTTCATGATAGTAAATCTCATCTTTGAAAACATCAAAATGACAACACAACATTGTCAATTTAAGGCACAGTGATGAGGGAGAGAATGATTCTGTGAACACATAATAGAATCCAATTCATTGGTTATCAATTTTATTTTTCTATCAAACATAAATATTATAATTTTATAGTGATTTGGATATAAACATTGGAGCAAAATGTAATCAGAAATTGATACATTCAAAATAATGTCTTTTATTAAAACTAAGTCTTATTAAGGTATTAGATTAAGATTTATGAAAATTAGATTTCACTGGAATGTCAGTTTATACTCTTCCAGTGCTTCTCTTTCCTGTTTGCTTGGATGACTCTAGCTTTGATGGGGGAGGGGCAGGATATTTTAGAGATATTTATGAATAAAGAAATCCAAAGTATTATGCTGGTGAGAAGACATATACAAAGAGGAATTTAATTTTTTGAGCTTATTAAAGAATAATATTTATTTCAAAAATGAATTGAAATTATTTACAATTATATATATATGTGTATTAATACCATAGGGATAGCAAATTAAGACCACTAAAAACAGGGAAAATCCAATATGTTTTGATTTCATGAATTTTGTTACCTTTCTCAGTTTGAGCTTCCTTGGAACCTGGGAAAAAGGAAGATGTGATATATTATATGCCTCTGGTTATTGTCAATGACAAGAACTTCAAATTCCACAGGGGGGATTTTTCTTTATCTTAAATTTTAGAATATCCTTGCTCTAAATTTTAGCAAAGTTTTTTTTTCTGCTTTGTACAGGAAATACTGAATGGTGAGTTGACAAATGCAGAAATATTTTCATGTTTTTGAGTCTTAAACTTTCATTAATAGATAGAATGTAGTATTTCAGCATAAAATCAATTTTATGATACTTTAAATTCCATGGAAACAATTCTATGAAGGGCAAAACAGGGTCCAAGTAATGCCTTCTGATTGAATAACTTTATCCAAGGATAGATCTTAGAACATCAAGATTGCAACAAATACATGTCTCAAATAAACCGCGTCTCTTCTGCTGTTTATCTTCCCTCCTTTCTTTCTTTCTTTCTTTCTTTCTTTCTTTCTTTCTTTCTTTCTTTCTTTCTTTCTTTTCTTTCTTTCTTTAAACTTTTAATTTATTCTTTAGTTTTCAGTGGACACAACATCTTTGTTTGTATGTGGTGCTGAGGATCGAACCTTGGCCCCATGCATGCCAGGCGAGCACACTACCGCTTGAGCCACATCCCCAGCCCCTATTTATTTATTTTTTTAGAGAGAGAGAGAGAGAGAGAGAGAGAGAGAGAGAGAGAGAATTTTTTTTTAATATTTATTTTTTAGTTTTCGGTGGACACAACATCTTTGTTTGTATGTGGTGCTGAGGATCTAACCCGGGCTGCACGCATGCCAGGCGATCGCACTACCGCTTGAGCCACATCCCTAGCCCCCTCCTTTATTTTTGTCTTCCAACATGTGCCAAGAACCTCTATTAGTTGCAGTCTTGTTATAACACCGCTCTTTTTTTCTGTGTCCATCTTACTTTATTTATTTATCAAAAAATTGTTCCAAACAAAAATTTCCAGAAGAAAGTAGAAACGATAAGGAAAGTATTAATGAACCAAAACAAAAACTTTTTGTGAGAAAAGAGAACCTATGGGGTTTCTTTCATTTGTTTTATAAAGTATAAATATATTTCATCAGGTGAACTGTAGCATGAGAAGCTAACACTGCTCTTTTAACACATGGTCAGATGAATTCCACATGAAGGAGCTGTCAGACTCTTTAAACAAGAAAGACAGTGCTACTTATTCATTGAAGGCAGGACCCAGCTGAAACTGGAGTGGATGGAAGGCAGGCACTCAGAATGAGTTGAAATGTGTAGCATCTAAAATGATTTTAAGCCTATTCATATTTTCCCAAAAAACATGTATAATTGTTTCATTAATGTCTGATTTCCCAGCTGTAAGTCATATGAGTGCAGACATTTAATTCTGAGTCTCTAAAGCATACGAGTATTTATTAAATTTGAATTAAAACATAAATGAATATGATCTTCATCTTTTACATGTTAACTTTGCCAATGTTGCCTTTTTATTCTAAGCTATAGAAGGGCACTCATCTGATCATTCATAAAATATAAAATAAGGTATTTAAAATATGGCTAAAGAGACAAGGTATATATACATGAAAAATTAAATACTCTGATAATACAAGTAAGTGCATATCAAAATCAGATGAATAGTACAGACTATGAGTGCTGTGGGAATTCAAGAGGGGAGAGCATAGTGGGCCAGCAAGGTGAAAGAAAGCTTTGCTGCCAAGCTGCCAATTTTGCAGATCTCAACTGAGGCTACAGTGTGAGTGGGATTAGAATAGAAATGATGTGAAAGTGAGCAGAAGAGATGAGGACAACTGTTGTGTTTTCTTTCTTTTTTTCTTTTTTAATGTATAAGGGAAAAGAAACCTGAGGGCTTATTTTAACTGAAGGAATTTGTGTTAGGAAAGAGCAGGAAAGGCAGGGAAAGGGAGGTTGGGTCTCTTAACTTTGGACTTTATATCCTCCATGGTGGTCTTTGAATTCAGGATAGTATTTGAACAAGGTATGAGATGATGCCATTATTAATCTTGAAGCAGAATCCAAGGGGAATGAGAAAGGGAGAGATTGAAGAGTAACTAGGAGTCAGAAAGGCATTTTAGGAGATATGGGCAGCAATTCAGGGTTGAGACTGCTCTGGCCTGGCTGCGTTAGGGATGGAACAATGGAAAGTCAAGCAGGATGGAAGTAAATGAGACAGTGAATCTTCCGCAACTAATGGATGTGAGGAGGTAAAGGTGATATTAAAGGTAACTAAGAGGATTGGGCTGGGTGACTGACAGAGTAATTGAGAGAGAAGGAGAGGAATAGAGGGAGAGAAAGTCATTAGGAGAAACTGGTTAGAGAAGAAGGTACTGAGCACGTAGGTAATGACTGCTATACTTTGAATAGTGGTCAGAACAGTATGCAGTGCATCTTTGCCAAGCTTAAACCAGAATTGCTTTTTAAAACTCAATCCTGAGGCCAGCCAGGTGCGGTGGTGCATACTGAATGGCTCAGGAGGCTGAGTCAGGAGGATCACGAGTTCAAAGCCAGCCTCAGGAACTGCTAGGCACTTAGCAATTCAGCAAGACCCTGTCTCTAAATAAAATGCAAAATAGGGCTGGGGATGTGGCTCAGTGGTTGAGTTCCTCTGAGTTCAATCCCTGGTATCAATCATCATCATCATCATCATCATCATCATCACCATCACCATCATCATCATCATCATCATCCCTAGGTCAGATTTTTCAGAATTTTGTGTATCTGCCTATATTTAGTAGGCCACCTGCTAAATACTTTGTTGTCAAACACACTAATAGTTCTGTAGCTTTGTATCTATTTCTGTAGATATTCACATGAAAACTACAAACAGCGCTCAAATAAGTCCACATTAGGTTTTACTACAAAAGATTCAGATTTATTCCATGCACAATGGTTCATGACTATAATCCCAGTGACTTGGGAAGCTCGGGCAAGAAGATTTCAAATTTGAGGCCAACCTCTTCAGCATAACTTCGTGAGACCTTGTCTCAAAAAAAAAAAAAAATTAAAAATAAATAAATAAATAAATAAATAAATAATCTGGGGGTGTAGCTCAGCAGTAAGGTGACCCTGGGTTAAATCTCTAGTACCACCAACAAAATTATCTACAAAGATCAGAATCTTTTGGATTTCATACATGTGTTTGTTTTCCCCCAAGGTCTTCAGCTACATAAAAATTATTCTTGATTTCATAAGGACAGAAGAAAGATCAGTGGAGTAGAAGGAGATTGAGGGAGAGAGAGGAGAGATGGGAAAGTGGAGGAAATGTGGAATTAATTTGACAAAATTATGCTTTGTGTATGTATAAATATAATATAGTGAATTCCACCTTTGTGTGTGTATATATATATAGCACAGATTAAAAAAAATAAGGAAGACCATTAGACTAGAGGAAGGAGATCAGGAGTGGAGAGAAGGAGAGGGAAAGAGGAGGCACTGAGGACTGAAATGGGGCAAATTTAATAATCATGCATGTATGATTATGCCAAAATGAACCCATCTATTATGCATAACTATAATGTGGTAATAAGCATTTAAAAATCATTCTTTTTCAAAAAGCTGTGATTTTATTTTATTTTGGTATTCAGGCTTGAATCCAGGAGCACTTAACCATTTAGCCACATCCTTAGCCATTTTTTAAAAAATTTTATTTAGAGACAGGATCTTGCTGAGTTGCTTATGGCCTCGCTAAATTGCTGAGGCTGGCTTTGAACTCATGACACTCCTGTGCCTGGCAAAGACTATGATTTTTAAAAATGGAATCATTTCTTGATGGGTTAAAAGAATAATAATTAAGGGGCTGCAATAGATGAATACATGCTGAAGGTATATTTCTCTTGTGTTTATGTTATGTAAACTAATAAGGGGTTGGCTTTTTCCTGTGTACTTATTGTCTGTTTTAGTTCTAAACAGAAAGCTAGGGGGTAAAAAGTATTCTCAATATATTGAGAAATTTGAGAGGACAAATTCTACCTTGTTTCTTTGGTTTTATTTTAACAAAAGAACATCTCCCAGTCAACTTAATAATATTTTATCACTTAGTGAATTAATAATGTTAAATGCCTATTTGTTTTCTGTTGTCTTAGTTTTAAGCCTAGTTTGAATTTTTTTCCTTGTATTTTGAGCTATATATATGATTTTATTTAAAAACTGAGAAGATCCAGATATTCTAGAAAATTTGGGTAAGATAGTCATAGTAATTCAGGACTATCAAAACATGGAAGTCAAATATTTAGGAAAGAAAAACCATTATTTCATACTATGATATGGGTATGGCTTGACGTCCTTTGTATTAATTTGATATCTGAATAACTGAATAGTATAAATGATCCTCAAGTTTACTTACTACTTGATAGTGTATTTTTAAAAAGTATATTTGGGTCTACTCAGCATAAATGTCAACAATTGATTTTCTTAAGTACTGTATTATCAAGATGATAAGTACTCCATTTTAGGAGAATTATTTTAAAAACTCTATAAGTATAGCAAAATGCAAGTTAGAATATATATATATGTATATATATATATAGTTTTAAATGTTGTCTTCTCAAAATATATAAATCTACAAAAATATAAATGCTTAGTATTCATAACAACTATTATTTAAATGTTGTATCATCATCTTCATCCTCAGCCAGTCTTACTGAGTGCTAGTATCTTCATTTTTCTATGTACTTGAACTGTCAACACACAATTCCTTTTCACAGAGGAAATAATTTTTGAGCCAGAAGGGACTAAAAAATACAAATTAGGAGGAAATGTTATTCCAAAGCTTGGAGTGGCTTTGTGGTATAAGAATAATAGAAAAAAAGCACAGATTAAAAAAAAATAGGTTAAAAGAGTAAATTGGAAAAATTATTGATATTTGAGATTTTAAAACAATTCCCAGAGAATACCATTTTTAATAGGGAAATGTGGTATATAAGAGTAATTAAGCTTTGTAGCCTTTTATAAGAAACTTATCCTGTGAATTTAATGTTCTTCTTTGATAAAACAGGAAAGGAAGGTGAAGGTGGAAATCCTAAGTACACGGCCATCTCCTCCCACACCTGCTTCGTAGGAGTCTTCATTAGCTCTCAGTACAGCCAGTTGTACATCCATTAGCACTAACGGGGAATCAGCTGTAGCCTTTAGTGTTTTAGAATCGTCCGGCTGCTCTAGTTCCTGTAGGGCAGAGGATACAAGCACTGTAAAAAGACACCTCAAGGACTTAATAAACTAGCTCAGGCTAGAGCATTATCATTAAGCAAATATTAACCAGGGTAACTTTCTAGGTATGTTTTACTGTACCTAATGTGGATGCATCTTTCAGGGGCCAAGGGACCCTTTCCTTTCTGCATCTGGTTATTGCCTCCACCTCCTTTTCTCATTTCCTACTAATGGGAGGTAAGGGTAGAAGTTTCTTAAGTGGAATCGCAGCAGGCAGACCCATACATACAGTGCAGAGCAAAACCTCTTCACTATTCGATATAACTAATCCAGAATAGAACTCGACAGCTGATTAGATGATATGTAGTGAAATTGAAAGTGAAGAGTGCTTGTTTATTTAATTCATTTAAAACCATTATTAATAGAGGATTTTGTTTGTTGCTCAAATAATGGAGTCATCAGTACTGGCTGGAACAGGAGTATGATTTGAGAGGATGATAACAAGGTGGGACTAAGTAGGACAGTGTTTTGATATGGTGACTGTGTTGTTTTGTAAGGATATAAGGAGACAAAGAAAGGCTATTAAGAGACATGGGAACACAGGGTATCTGACTGAAGTAAGGACTTCTACAGACTTTGTTGCTTTATAGTCCTGACACTATCTTTAAGTATGAATATATCCGTGGTGTAGAAGCTGTCTTTTTGTTTTTTATTTGTATTCTTTTTATTGCTGTGACCCAGAGTTATTGTTGATGGGTAAACAGAAACATTCAGCGTTGATTTGCCTGGCTCCAAGGTCACAACAATAGCCAACAGTAAAATTGGAACATAAACTGAAGCCTCCGGATTCCCAGACAGGCTCCTTTTCAGGCATCACAGATGGCGAATTGGCAGCCGCAAAACCTCGTCTGCCTCAGGACTGGATTGTGCTGGGCCACTCCCTACAGCTTTGCTCCACATTGTCTGAGTTCAGGGATTTTTTTTTTTTTTTTTGGTCTGGCACTGCCTCCTGCCTGACCAGCCCTTTCTTTTGCTTAAAGAAAGTCATTTAGTTGACCCAGCAAGAAGTTGTACAGTACCAGCACAAAGTCTGTCATTGCTGCTAAACCCAGAAACTGAGCACAAGGCTTCCTGTCCTTGCAGCCATTAGTAATCTAATGTTCTTGACTGGACTCTGTTTCTTTGCTTTAACTTGAGAAGAATGTGATTACATATCAAGATGTCCCTTGCCTAGTCCATCCTTGTTAGGATACTTCATGTGCCCTTGAGGACATGACCATTGAAATGTGAACAGCAAATGCTGTATACATATAAACTTGAGATAATGAACTTACCCTTTAGCAGTCCAGGAAAGCTAATGTTTCCTGCTGCTTCATAACTTCTCTCTTTCTCTCTTTTTATATCCTTCCAGTTTATTCCTGTTTTAACAGCAACATTTCTTTAGCATCATCACTGATGAACATATTTTTGAGTATTTATTTTTTGGGACAGTGATAGGTGCCATTAAGTCTTTGTCTTTTAGGAGGTTTCAGTCTGGCAAAGCAACCACGCAGGCATTTTAAACCATAGCCAGTATCAGATATTAATATACGAAAAAATACCCTCAAAGTCACTGCACTGCCAGCACATGATAACTGCCACATAGGTAGGGTAGCCCATCTACTCTGAAGGGGCAAGAAGTCATTCCAAACAGAAATGGCCCAATAAGGTTTTATACTGAAGTAGGATTTTTTGGGTGTCCTGGATTCTCAGGATGAATGCATTTGGTACGAGCTTCCTTATTCCATCTTCAGCTGTCTCTGGGTACCTCTGATAGTGATGAATTCACCATCTCTTGAGAAGTCTCTGTGTATGGTTGACGCTTCCTGAGTTTGAATTCAAGCTTTTACTTTGCAGCACCACAGAGGATGAGGTATTCCAAGTAAACACAAAGCTGTGGGGGAAGGAAAGGGCATAATATTTTGGGGTAGAGTATGCATAAGGCAGTTTTCCTTCAGTAGATTTGGGGTGGACTAGAGGCAGGAAATAGAAAGGTCAAGGTAAACTTTGGAGGGTCTTCACTTCCAGGTTTGAGAGCTCAAAATATATCCTGAAAACATTAGGAAGCCATGGATCATATCCCTCCCTTTAGAATTTTAAATATAAAAAGTTATATAAGTTGATTGTGGGGGAAAAAACCAAAATATATGACATGGAGGATGAAAGTTAAAAGTTTTTGACCACAAGAATGACAGAATCAAGACAGTGTTGTGGGAAAATAGATGCAGGATTAGTTGGCCTTGAGACAGCCAGTTGTGCCACAGGTAGTGGGGTTTACCTGACCTCAGTGATCAAGGCTGCATTAAGGAGTGGTACCAGTGAGGATGGAGGGAGGAGGAGGAAGAAGAGAGCATGTGAGGAAGACTTGACAGCACAAGTACGCTCTCTCCCTCCTCCTCCTTTTTAAAATAACATCTTCATTTTAAGGACTCCTGTTCCCTGAGTCCACTCCCATCATATACCGAACACAAGACATATCAATCTATTTCTAAAAGTGGAAACTTAAATTCTCATTAGATCATCCTACTTTATTTTCCAAGTTTGCTCAGAGAAACGAATATATAATTCTGGTTATTCGCAACTCTAGGAGCGGCTAAGAAAAAGCAGATTTATGTTCACAGATGTATGTGTTAAGCTGTGAAGGTATTAATGTCATTGAGTTTCTCTTTTTTTTTTCCTGAACTCTTTGGATCATGCTTACTGGTTTGTCTTCACTTATTTGCAAAGTATGGGAGTCTATAATATAAATCTTAATTTTGTTCATTCAAAAAAAAACCGAGCATTATCTAGGCTCTTGGGATAGGGCATTGAACACAGCAAAGCCTCTGCTTACATTCTAGAGGGAAAAGAGACACTGAACAAGTCAATTTGCCATTATGTTATATCAGAGGACAGTCAGGCTGTTTGGTACCTCAAGCAGGAGGAGTTAGGAGAGGAAGCCCAGCAAGTTTCTGGAATCCCCTCTCTATTAAGATGACATTTGAATAATTTAAAATTGGTGTTTTTGGGGAAATCCTCAAGCTCTGTTTCTGGATTCCCTCTAAGATGATGCATGACAAATGATGTTTGTTTTGGCAATCTCTTTACTCTTCTGAAATCCCCATTGTGTTCCTTGAGGAGGGTTTCCACCCCACTCCTCTTTCCAGTGGCATATGGAAGTAGAGAGGGCTCGGTTTTATAGTGAGCGAGATATTTCTTAGGAGTGTCCTTCTGTGTGCCTGGCCCATCCCTGGCAGTACTGACTCTATTAAGATGACATTTGAATAAAGACCTGAAGAAGATAAAGGAGCTGACTCTGTGATAGTATTGCTGGCACTAGAGGTGGGGAAGTTCATCCTGGAGTTGGCCGTCATGGGGACAATCGTCATTCTTTAATGTTCTGACTTTCAGATGCCCCGTAGAATAAGAAAAACATCTTTCTTTTCTGGGAATGAACAGATGCTCTGTCCACATGAGCAAGGAGATTTGTAGTGATGAGGCCCCCAATGCCCTACCCCCAGGTTCTCCCCCATTATAACCCCCGCAGAGTCTGTGAGTTTCGGCATCTAAAAATTACCCTATCCACTTATTTTGATGTTGCTCTCCTGCTTCTATTTAGAGTCTAAACAGATTACTGAATTTGTTCCCTCTACAGAATTTTGTAAACACAAGTGCTTGACAATTCATGTTTAAGAGAAGACAGACATTTACTTAAAAGCTGAATTCAAGCTGACAGATTAAACTGAATGTAAAAGAAGAATATTTTTACTCTACCTCAGAAAACTGCCAGCAGTGGGTGGAAAATCTGTAGATACAATACTTTGGCAAATCTAGACATATTTTAGCCTTAGATATACAAGAAAGATCAATAAAAGAGATGTCTAGCATTCATTCCAGAAGTACTTTTAGAATACCCATTAGTGTGGGAGGCTCAATCCAAGGCACCGGGGACATAGCAGTAAATACAATATGTAATGTTCTCAATCTTATAGGTTATACATTCTGGTGAGGGAGAATATACATTATTATGGTCATTCATGGTCATCAGATATTTGTTTCACCATCTCTGACACAAATACTTCTTGCTCTTGTGATGAGTTCTGGCTGGTTAGGTGAGAGCAGGGGTGAGCTGTGGTGTATCTGAGCAGGAGCATTTGATTACACATGCAAGACCCTCTGGCTTTTTTTCTCTCTTCCCTGGCAATCACTAGTGTCTCAGATAGTTGCTGCACCGTCTGCTTGAGTCTCAGTGTGAAGACAGCATGGAGCAGAGCCCATGGCTGACCCTTAGTGGACATGTAGTGTGAGAAAGGAATAAACTTGTTTTGTTCTAAAGCCCCATGGTTTGATATCATGGCATATATCAGAACTGATGGGATGTAACAAAAGTAGTACTTAGAGATAAGTTTATATTTTAAATTCTTAGACTATAAAGAAGAAAAAAGGTTCTAAATCATTGCTCTGTTTCCATCTTAAGAGATTAAAAAAAGAAGAGCAAATTGAATTAGAAGTCAGTTGGAAGAGGGAAATAATAAAGAGCAGATGAGAACAGAAATAAAAAATAAAAAGACAAACAGTAGAGAAAATGAATAAATCAAAATGTTAATTTTAAAAGATTAATATGACTGGAAAGTTCAAGTAAGGCTGATCAAGAAGCAAAGATAGAAACCAAGGTAGAAAGCACAAATTATTAATAATGAGCCTCAAAGAAGGAATCTGGGCATGGAGGTACATGCCTATAATTCCAGCTGAGGCAGGAAGATCCCAAGTTCAAGGTCAGCCTCAGCAATTAGGGAGACTCTGTCTCAAAAATCTCAAAATTAAAAAAATAAAAAGGGCTGGGGATGTAGTTCAGTGGTAAAGTGCACCTGTGTTCAATCTCCAGTATGGAGGAAAGTAGGTGGGGGGGTTTGCAAGGGGAAGTGTTAAAGAGGGAATATCATTACAGATTTAAACAGGTAGAAAGTAGAGAATGTTAATTTATATCAACATATTCCAAAAACCCCACAAAAGAAATAGATAAATTTCTTTATATATATAATTTCACAAAACGGATACTAGAATAGCTGAAAAGCTATATAAGAAATCTAATGCATTATAAAATACTTTTCCATAAGGAATTTTTCCAGTATTCTTGAGGTCTTTGTGTGTGTGTGTGTGTGTGTGTGTGTGTGTGTGATCTTGAGGACATGTACCTTCTAACCTTTTCTAAGCAAAAGGGAGAATCAGGGGTTTAGTTATATATTGGATTTATTTAATGCTAATTTAGTGCTTATTTTAAGTGCTTTATAAATAATATCTTATTTTTCAGAGATGTGTATCATAGTAAGGAAATGACAAGAAGGGAAATTTTAGGAATGATGATTTTCCACAATATATGCCAAATAGTAGCAACTATTTTCTACCCACTACTGACAGAAATTTGTTGGCAAACTGAAATATGCTTTAAAATGTGTATTCTGATGGCATGATCAATCGATGCCTTACTCTCATTTTCTTTCTGTATGCAGAATGGAAAACAATTGTTGAAACACAGGATGTGAGACAAAACTTGGATTCTTTCTGTTCCCTGTTTTTGGCTTGTCAGTTTCTGCCTTTTGAATACATGCTGTCAATCCCCTTGCATCTCCACATTTGAAATCTTATCTGCTTTCAAAATTAATTTCAAATGTTATCCCCTAATTTTTCCAAATTTATTTCAAATGTTACCCCTAATTTTTCTGTCTATAAACTTTACCACCTGGCCTATTTAAGTGGTTTAATAAACATTTTTAAATGGGTTCCATGAATAAACCAATGAATGAAGGTGTCTATTATGTTAGATGATGCAAAAAAGCAACCTCTTATTTCCAGCTTTATCCTCATTGATATCATGGTTTTGTGACTGGAAATTAATAAATATCTGCCCTTGGCTGTCTCCACAACAGTGACTAGTGTTTAATAAAGCTAAATAAACTATCACAGAGAAATTGTACAATACTTGAAAAATGGATTGACTTGTTATTGACCTGATTTGATAATTTTTGATAACTGATACATGCCAACAAGAAACTAACAATTCATAAAGAATTAATTGGAGAATATTTTTCTAGTATTTGTTGAAGATCCTATTGGATCTTTAGCAATTCTTCCAGGTATTGTTCTAATAAGAAAAAAATATATATAAGGTGTAATTATATAATTATACATATTACAATTATATAATTATATAGTGCATCCTACATTATAAATCAACTTATTCATATTGATCAATATTTATTCATACTAATCATATAATTGTGCTGTATCTAAAATGTTCAAGTTGCTTGAAGGTTATTGATGTGATTGAATGTGGCAATTCCTGCTCCTTTTCTGGAATTGTGACTAAGGCATTTTAGAGCGCTCTGTCTTCAGAACCACCTGCCGCCATCTCAACCGCAGGTTCATCATTTTCCCTTTTGGGCTCATATCCTGTAGTGATCAAGGATTGGCTTGAAAACAGTATTGGCACAGACCATCCTTATGAGCACCAATACTATTCTAAAAATAAGTGAAAAAAGTATCTGCTTCCAACCATAGGAAACCTATGACTAAGGCATTGTGAATATTTGGCTAATGTGGAACTCAGTGACAAAGCAGGTATTCAGAAGTTGGACACTTTTCTGCACAATACTTTCTTTTGGACCTAGTTTTGCTAACTTTAAGTTGAGGGTTCTAAATACTTGTTGTTACAGAGCTTTTGTATGTTGTTTTATGTTATCAGAATTTACTCAAGTATTAAAAATTATACATCATGATATGGCATACTGTATAGAAAGAGGTTGAGCATAATTTGTTGATAATCTCCTACTTGTAAAGGTACTTTTGAATTTTTCCATCTTACAACTATGATATTTAAGATAATAACATGCTTACCCACTGTACCATCAGGTAGCATGTCTTGTTTCATCGTGCAAATAAATAAAGTAGCCAGTCTTTGAATTCTTAATACCCTTAATAGCATTATAAAATTTCTTTAATAGACACAGAATACAGCCTTCTTCCCCCCACCCACCCTGTTTCTTTTTTGGCAAAGAGAGAAAGATAAAGAAATGATGATGCAAATGAGGTTATTTTACTGCAATGGAAAATGTCTTAAAATAAAAGATTATAAGTCAGAGTCGAAAGTGTAGGAAAAATAGTCAAAGAAGGTGTAGGAAGATTAGTAGAGAATTGCATCGAAGATACGGTATGAAATACAACTTTAAGAAGTGATTGGATGCTTTTCCTATAATCCCAGTAACTAGAGAGGCTGAAGTAGGAAGATTGTAAGTTCAAGGTCAGTCTCAGCAATTTAGTGAGGTCATAAGCAACTCAGTGAGACCCTGTCTCAAAAGAAAAAATTAAAAAAGTCTGGGGATGTAACTCAGTGGTAAAGCACCCCTGGGTTCAATCCCTAGTACTCCCTGCTCTCAAATAGAAGCAGATGCTCAATAGAGATGAATGCTTTAGGAAAGACACAGTGGTTAAGTGTAGTGATAATGATAATAGAGAAAACAGTTTCTAATCAAACCTGCTTTCATTTTGTTCTTTTTATTAAATGATGACACTTTACATATCTGAATTCTCAAATGTTATGCCACAGTGTGAATATTAAAGAACATCTCTTTTTTCTTTAGCCTTAGTGCAGTATAAGCTGCCACATTATGTACTGTACAGCATAGGAAGTATTTGAAAAGTTAAGTATTTATCTGAGAATCCACTTTTATCAAAATCTTCTGAGATCAGAAGAGATCAGGTACTTTGACGGTGGTCTGGCCGTAGACTCAAAATCTTTCTGTATATGAGAGTATATTTACATTTTACAAATATATATGAAATTCTACTAGCTTTAACATATGATATAAAAGAAGTACACTTATCCAGCACACAGCATTTCACTTTTCTCATGAAACTTGTATTTAACAATTAATTTTGGTACCAAAATATAATAAAATAAATTAGCTATTCTTCTTGCTTGCCATGATAATAGCCATAAGCTGTGGCCTGTGCTGAGGCAGGAAGACATTTTTGTTAATTTTATGTCATTAAAAAAATACTTGTTCACTTCCATTTTAATCTTTAAATTTTTTTCTATATTGCTTTCACCTATTTTTTCTGTATTTTATTTTCTGCTTTTATTTCTTTTCTGCTGTTTTGCTTTGTTTTTGAAAAAAAAATTATTCTGAGTCTGTTTCTTGCGTCTACCAACATTAGTATTTAAGCTTTTGCTATTTTTTTTGCATTCATTTTTTCTCCCCTTAAAGCTATCAAGCATATGCATGTTTTTTTTTCCATTTTTTATCCTTTCAACATTCTTCTGAACATTTAGCATTACAAGAAGTGGGTTATAATTGTGTTTGTTATAACTTATTTTTAATCTGAGTTGAAAAATTCATATATCTTTTCACTAGCCTTTTAATTTTACTTCCTTTTTTTCATTTCTTTTTCTGTTCTTAGTTTCCTACCCTCATTTTTCCCATTTTTGTAGTAGTAGATGTTTTTCTCTTTGGACTAATAAAACTGAACTTTCTTACTTTACAAAAAAGAAATTCTGCCTTTCGATTGTAATAAACAGGAAAGAATTATGGAATTTTAATATGACTCTTTTCAAGAGTGAGAGGTCAAAAAGTCTTATAAAACAATATTAAATCCTGAAGATATACATAGATAGTCTGTTTTCCCCAGCTTTTCTTCCTCTTTTGGTTTTTAGGTTACATAGATTCTTGAATAATTGATTTCGCACTTTTAGGTGTTCTTTTTAATGTGACTTTCTCTTTAGTTTAAGACTTTGTTAGTCTAGCATACAGTAAGCACTCCATAAGTATGAGTTGTGTTCATTTGAACTACTGTCTACTGTACTAATTTCTTCGCCAAATAAAAACACACTCAAATCCTTCATTTCTGGAAGGGTAATGGTGCTATCAAATTGGACCCAGTGGGATGGAGTGAGACCAAGGTGACTGAAATCCCTCTAGGGATGTAGGTAGGAATTACACTCTCTCACTTGTAAATAACATTTGATATCTGATAAGTTTTCTCTTGTAGTTTTTCAAGAAATAGGAGATTCCCAGGGGAACTGAACAGGTTCATACAAAGTGTCTTAATTCTCCTTGGTAAAAAGCAAGTTACTTCAATTATTTTGAGCTGCAGGTAATAGATACAAGTTGCCCAAAATTATTTCCTAAATTATGTATTTTTAAGAAGTGAATAGGAACAGTTGCTTTGTAGCATTAAAATTTACTTACACCCAGAGCAGGGGCTTAAAAAGGATGGTGGGGAAGTGTGTGTGTGTGTGTGTGTGTGCGCGCCATGCACACGCACAAGTGCACACTTGTGTATATGTGTAAACAGAGTCAAAGAATAAGCAAAATGGACTACAACTTCACTGGGAGCCTGTCCACATGTCCCCCACTATTGACAATCCTGAGCTTAGAGCTCTGGACCACATTTACCTGGGATCTTTTGAGATGTTGGAAATCTGCGACTGAGTTTTTGGAATATGTTTTTGCTTCATGCTTTCACTAGCTCAAGCAATTCAACTTGGCTTGTTTTCCTCATTTCCCTTTCTATAAGTCATGCAGGATCCTGTCCAGTAGAGTTTCTTTCATAAATTCAGTTTTTAATCTCTTGATTTTTTTTCCCCCTTTTCCCTTGTGTCTTTGTTTGGATTGCTCATCTACCTTCTTAAAATTCAAAGAATCCAATTTGGGAGAGGGCCTAGAACAAAACTACATTGAGTTACTTTATTTGTTATTGAAAGGAAGAATGATAAATCATCACACCATTGCTACATTTGACTGCCAAGGAACAAGAGAAGTTCTGAGGGCATATTGTCTTGTCTTCATGTTCTATGCTTTTCTCTTTCCCATTTTGTTATCTGTATTTTTATCCAGCATGATACCAGTCCACAAGTCCCATCCTCTGTGTAGCTGGAAACCCCTTCATTTAGTCTCACTGGATACACATTTATTCATATGGAATAATTTGAATGGTTTAAACTGCAAAATTGAAAACCTTATTGGGTAGTGTTGATTGATTTAATCCCTTTGGGTAAAATATTCTTGTTTTTAGATTTCTTCCTTATCTTTTCCAATATGTCCCCTGTAGGGATGGGAGAAGAATGTCTTTCATGATCTGTGTGGTGTCTAATGGCTCATTCTGTCCCTAGGACTCCATTCTTATTATTGTTCAAGAATAGTAGCTGGTATAACTCATTATTTTTTTCTAGGTGTTCTTCTATGTGTTCCTATGTGGTGGCATTCCTGGACTTCTCTCTGACAGATTCATCTGAGGTCTCATAATTTGGTGTTCCATCTCTTCTTTGCCATTTGGGCCCAGTCAGGCTGGTGCTGTTGTGTCACCTCTAGGGTCATTTGAGAGCTTAGATTGAGCCTCCAGATCTGGCTTTCAAGGGCTCCCAGCTCAGATCCAGCACAAGGTGCGGTGAGAAGATGGAGAAGATGTACTTTCTCCTTGCTGCCTCTGCTTGAAAGTGGCACGTGTTATTTCCACTGATACTCAAGTAGCAGGAATATTGTAATCTTAAAATCTGACCCAATCTTCTATCACTTATTTACTCAATAGTCTTAGGTAATTTATAGAACTTTTACAGTACACTGCATTTGGAAGTATCTCATAGGCTCGTCACAGAGTTAAATTATACAATTTCGAATGTTTTTTGAACTCTGACCTGCCCTCTCTCTCTCCTAAAGTTCCACTGCTTTACTTTTTCTGGGCTCCCGTATCTGCTTGTCCTCACCGACACAGTAGATTTTTTTTTTCTTTTTTTAGTAAGTTATTGCTTTTTGCCTCCAACACTGTGCATAGCCTAGTGCCTGATATGTAGCTACTTAATAAATATTTGTTGAACAAATATTGGACCAACAAAATCTGAGAGGAAAAAGCCTTACTATATAGAAATAACTATTACTAGCATTTTTGCCATATCCTTCCCTTCAATATCTTTTATTTGGGATTATTTTGCAACAGTGATTTTCAATTAGATATTTTCTTTCTATCTTATTTAGGAATATTTTAATCAATAATAGTATACATTTTTAATACATAAATACTTCAAACCCAATTTTAGCATATGCTTATTGTTTCATTAGGTGTGTTTAACATAATTTATTTATTTTTTCTTGAATTTTTGGATGTTTCCCATTTTTATCTTTTGTAAACAGGGCTTCAGAGAATATCCATGTACTAACATCTTAAAAATCTATCCTTGTTTGTCCAGGCATGGTGGTGCATGCCTATAATTCCAGTGACTTGAGAGGCTGAGGCAAGAGGATCACAAACTGGAGAGTGGTCTGAGCAACACAGCAAGGCCCTAAGCAACTTATTGAGACCTTGTCTCAAAATAAAAAGGGCTGGGGTTGTAGCTCAGAGGTAGAGCCCTTGTCTAGCTTACATAAGGCACTGTGCTCAACCTCAGCACCACATAAAAGTAAATTAATTAAATAAAGGTACAACTAAACAACAACAACAACAACAAAAATAAAAAGGACTAAGGATGTAGTTAAGTGGTAAATTGACCATAGATTCAATCCCCAGTACCTATCAATCAACAAACAACAACAAAAACCCGAAAAACCAAATAACCCCCAAAACAAAAACAAACAAGCAACAACAGCAGCACAATAACAAAACTATGAATATTTGCTCAATTGCTTCTTCAGGAAAAAAAGACTTGCTACATATTTCTAATTGGTCTACGAACTTTGATTTTTAGTTTTCAGAAATATTTATTTGTATAAAAGAACCCATATATTTTTTTATCCATTAATTAGGAGAATCTGTCCTATGAACACATATGTATTTGGGAACTGGTAAAGTAAATAGCTGAAATCAATGTGAATGACAGATTGTCTTTTCTTTTTTTGTTGTTCATTTTGTTTTGTTTTGTTATTGTTGTTGTGCTGGGGATTGAACCCAGAGTTATTTTACCACTGAGCTATATCCCTAGCCTTTTTTGTTTTTTATTCTGAGACATGATCTCATGAACTTGCTCAGGTTCTCTCTAAATTGCTGAGGCTGGCCTTGAACTCTCCAAGGCTGGCTTCAAACTTGTGATCATTCTGCATCAGCCTCCTGAATCTCTGCGATTCCAGGCACGTGCTACTACACCCTGGCAAGAACAGCTTTTCATAAAACATGGACCGTATAATCTATATAATATTATGTAGCCACAGGTCCACATCTATTAACATATGACAGCATCCATGATGCTAAGTGAAAAATACAAGTTGCAGATTAGTGTGTATAGTATGATTCTATTTCTGTAAAAACAAAAAGCAAGCAACACACACATGCACACATACACATAAGTACTCTTTATATATGCATATATTTTGTTTGAATATACAGGAAGTTGTGAAAAGATATATTAAGGTTCTTAAAACTGTATCTTGATGTAGTTGAAGATATCTTTGTAATGTTTCACCTGTTACAATGAAGAAACTTTACTTTTTTAATAAAAAATTAGAAACAAAGTCAAAGGAAAAAGTCAAGGCCCTGATCAGCTACTCACTTTCCTGAAAACTATGTTTTCTAAATTAGACAGCTTTCTTTGTCCTCAGAGGAATCTCAGAGCTTTGAAGATGTGCCCTGAAGTCAGGATGACTTTTATAGTTAACTTAGTTGATATATTATTTTATACAGGTAACAGCTAAACTATTGGGATTTCTTTAGTTATTGATGTTCTCAGAGGTAATCATCCTCAGAAAGCTGCTAAGAATATGGTTAGCTAACATCCTGACTTGTTTCTCTCAGATAACCAATTTTTCAGTAGAAGAAATAGAAGATTAAATAGCATAATATACCAGTTCAGGAGATTATTTTCCGAGATAACCTATATTTTCATATTCATAAGAAGAAGGAACAATTTTTTTTAGTAATTAAAAATAAAGAATCAAATGAGGTGTTAACAATGTGTAGCAAAATTTCTGCTTTTATTAAATCACTTGTTATTGATATAATTATATAATATGATTTTGGTAGAAATTTTGTCTTTCTGCAGGAGACTAACATAAAGAAAAAAGAAAACCCCTTTTATATATTAGGGACTTTAAAATCTGGTAACACTCTATAAAAATTATTTTCAAATAGTTGTTTTAGTAATTTAGAGGACAAAAATAAAACAAGCATTTTATTTTGAAAAGTAGAATTGGTTATTGCTCATGAAAAAAGTCTTGATCATTGAAAGTCCCTGAACAGAGATGGCGAACAGTGACTTAAATATGGTAGATGTGTATTAAATACGGTAGATTTATAAATGTGTACCAAGGATATATTGGAAATGTCTAATGAAAAGAGTTCTTGGAAATCTGTACTTACACTTGATTAGCCAGTCAGCCAAATATATTTGAGTTAAATTATAGGTGCTAATTATAGATACTGACAAGTGAATAAGCTTGTCAAGCATTTTTAGATCATGGATCTGAAAACTCTATAATGATAATATTATTTTAATATGGGTATATTTTGGATGCACATATGAACAGTTTTATCTAAAGCATATGCTGAAATTATTCTATTCCTTATGAGTCTCAGCATTTAAACACAATTTCTGTTTTTGATATAGGTCATGAGTAGATGGTAATAGATTAATGAATAAGGCAGATTATATTTTGTATTTCCTAAAACTTCATCCTCCAAAGAACTTTGAATGATTTTCTTCAGTGTTGATGAAATTGAATGCTGAAATAGAAACAAAAAGCTTCTGTGGTGGTCATGGTGTTATATGTTGCAGTGCATAAATCCATATGTAATTCCATTGCTGCCCATTGGCTAGATGATAGTAAGTGCCATTTAATCCTGCAGCAAACTCTTACATGTTTCCCTGGTGTGGGTCCCAATTAATAAACAAGTAGAACTTTGTAATTGGTTAAGACAAGTGTATCAGTGTGTGCAGCCAAGATGCAGAGAGGTGTAGTCATGCCTCTTCCTATTCAGGGTCTCTTGTGGGCTGTGGCTTCTCTATGGCGAGTTTGGATTCTGAATCATCCTATTTTGGTTGCTTGCTATATTTTAAGGAGTGCTCTGACTCCTTTTTGCAGATCTCATCGATGTACATTGTATACAAATGCTCAGTTTAAAACATTCTTTTATTCAACTTTACCTAACTCAGCTGTTAGTTTGTTTCTGCTGCATTTGAAGTAATCTATCTCCAGGCCTTTCAATGTTATCTTGAATAATTGAGAGCATGCTGGTACACAGAGACACATTGCTATAGAAGCTGCTGCTAAGCCTCCAAGAGGTTCTCTTCACTTGAGCAAGACTGAAAGCGATTCCAGCTGGCTAGAGAAATTTAACATGAAAGCTGTGATAGACCCTTAGGTAGGAAGCATGTTTTCACCAAGAAAGAAAAATGATTCATATGTTAGGAATATAAATTAAAGCTTTCTTCAAGTCATTAAAGTGTTTCTGGTACATTCAGGTAACATTTTTCATGTTTCCTTACTCATTGACTTTTAGTAGGAAATTTTCTAAGCCTCAGTTTTCTCATTTATAAAATGAAATAATAAGACCTGTTCTCACGTCTACAAATTTGTAAAGATCAGATAAGGGGATGTGAAGGCTCCCATAAATAATAAAGGTTTAAACTATTCTAAGTCATAGGTTTCTTTATTAGTGTGTTTTTTGCCTGTTTTTTACTTTTCATAACTTCATGAATGATATGCTGATATTTGAATACCACAACATAAAACCAATCATGTTACACAGTTAGAGAACCTAAAAAAAATTTGTTTCTAACTAATCTGTATTTTTACTTCTTGTTTTTCATATACAGGAAGAAAATCAGCCTGTCAGTTATTCATATCCAATTTCAAAATTGTTTTGCAGAATTAATAGTTAAGGTTTGTTGAAGTTTGCAGAGCATAAGGAATTGAAAATGAATGCTTGTTCCTTTTGGGTGTATGCATGTATTTCTTTTCTTTTATTCCTCCCTTTCTTTCTCTTTCTCCATCCCTCCCTTTATTTCTTCTTTCTGAGGTAGTGGGGATTAAACCTAGAGCCTAGTGCAACTCCTGAACTACAGTTCCCCAACCCATTTGTTCCTGTTAGCTTTGAGCTCGAAATCCTCCTGTTCAGCCTCTGGGGTATGCAATTTCTAAAAATAAATTGTATTTTGCTCAGCATCAGTTAGTAGTGCTTCGGATCTGGGTGCAGGGACACTGAAGAATCACCCACAGACACAGAGACAGTGTCTCCCTTCATTTGTCCAAGAGTCAGAGTGGTGTGACCTCTTGCTACTGCAGTTTCTCAAAGTGATTGTCTTTCACCGCTCTCATAAACACATCTTGTAAAAGAAACAAGGTTTTCTTTTAAACTTGTGCTCCTGCTAGACCAGAAAAACAAAGCCCAGTCTACTTTCAGGACCTTATGGCCTTATAAAATTCAACCCTTTTCAGTTTTGTTAAGAATGTTTTTGTATCAAGTTGCCTTTCTTCATTTAGAAGAGCAATATATTATGAAAGAAGAGAATTAAGACTGAAAAATAGGCCATTTATGTCTTTCATTTGTGATTTATGAAATTCTAACTACTGGAGCTGGTTAAATAGAAATTCTAAAACTTAAAAGGAGGAGATACTTGTTAAAGTCACTTTTTTTTGAAAGGAATATAAATGGACAAATTTATCTTGAAAAATAGCATATTTGGAGAACTCAAATTTTCCAATTTTAGCATTTACTATCAGAGCTGTGTTAAGTATGTGGTACTTGCATAAAATAGACATAGAGAGCAATGGGATAGATATGTGATTTAAGAGCTAAATTAACTCCTCTGGACAACAAGATTTTTAACAAGTCTACAAAAAGTTCTACTGTCTGTACAATAGTCCCTTCTACAAATGCTACTAAAACAACTTAATTATCACATGCAAAAGAGTGAAGTTAGACCTCTACTACATACTATATATAAAAATTAACTCCAAATAGATCAAAAGCTTAAGTATAGGAGCTAAAATAGAAGATGCTGATTAAAAAAAAAAAAAAAAAAGAAGAGGGCTAAGTCTTTGTGACCTTGGATTATTTGATAAGGCATCAAAAGTAAGAGCAAAAAAAAAAGAATAACAGGTAAATTGGCTTTCATTAAAATTAAAAGATATTTTCAGCATAAATAACATATTCAAGAAAGGGAAAAAATCTATAAAATGCTAGCAAAAATTTTCAAATCATGCATTATGGGGAATTAATGTATAAAGAACCACTACAACTCAAGAAAATTAAAGCAACTAAATGGAATATGGAAAAGGACTTGAGTAGATGTTTCTCACAGTTTAAGTCAGCTTAACTGCAGCAGAAGTCACTGGAGCAAGTACCTCCTGCAAACATTTCCATGGTGATTTTAATGAATTTCTGTAGACTAAATGTAGAGCAGCATCAAAATTAAAGTCACTTTTTAATGCTTGTTTATTTCATTGTGTCGATGACATGAAATATCCATCTTATGTACATAAAAGCTTGCCACTTTGGGTCTATTATACTTTCCTATATATTTTATGCTTGGCTATAACCAACATAGGTATTATGAAACAAGACCAGGATTTATTATTTGTATTTATAGGCTATTATTCTGTTAAAAGATTAGAGAGTTTAGGCTAATTATTTTCATGTTATTATGATATATGTGATATATAGCCAAAAAGCATTTGTGTATTCCTTTGACTATTTCAAGCATTAGAAAAAAAATGATTTGCAATTTTGTATGTATGTATTATATAGCCCAAGAAATTCAGGCCAAATATTTGCTTTTTTAAAATCAAAAATTAAATTTGGTACTTAGTGAAATAGGTAGAATTCTCTAGACATGCATTGTTTGATGTAATAGCCATTTAGCTACATGCATCTACTGAGCAGTTGAAATGTGGCTGTAGGCATAAAATGTATACCAGGATGATACAAATAAAATATTTTACTGATAATTTTATATTGCTTACATGTCAAATGATAATATTTTGGATATATTGGGTTCAGTAAAAATGTTATTAAATCAATTTCACTTTTTAAAACTTTAAAAATATGGTTATTAGAGAAAATATGGTTATTACATATGGAGCTTGCTGTTTGTGAAGGAGGCACTCTTCCTAGGAAAGGGCACCTTCTTGTGGAATTTACTGAATATAGCAGCTTATTCCGCAATCAGCTGTAGATTTTTAAGATTCTGGAGCTGGCAAAGAATTTTTTAAATTTTTTGGCAAATAAATTTTTAAATTTGTGTTTAGATGGGGGAAAATTCTAAGACTAATACTAAAGATATTCACTTTTTTGCAGATTCTTCTTTCATAACTGAGTCTCTTCTTAGTTTTGGAACTTACTTTTCTTAGTAAGTAACCAATGCTGAGGTTGAAAAAAATGTAATAAGAGGATTCTGATTTTGAAGTGTTTCTTAAAAAATGCAAAGCTCTCAATTAAGTTTTTATTTTTCCTCCAAAAGTTTCTGAGGAGTTTGAGTTCTATGTGTTTGTCCTTTTTCTACATAAAACTTGAGTGTGCATGTTTAAATTATTTAATACAAACAGGTAAGCTTTATTAGAGAATTAAGCTTTATTAGAGAACTAATTAAAGAATAGGTGTGTACAAATCATATTACATTTTCTTAACAACTGGTATTATTTATTTTGGAGATGGGTTTTTTACAAAAAGGAAACATTGAAAAAAAGGGAAACTGTTAAAAGGCTCTGGATCATGAATTTTTTGTTTCTTATGTTTCTTCTTGAAGTATTATATTTACATACAAATATTGATCATTCAATTCATATCTCAATTCATATTTCATATTCAAAACCTGCCAGAAATAACTATTACACTACTGAGATCTTAATACTGTGAACAAAATAGATTTCTCATGACTTGGAATTACATTTCTCAAATTCAGCAAAACAACATTGAGCCCATCGGCTAACTGAAATTTTCCAAGTGTTTCTGGCCTTTGCAGGCTGAGGTAAGAAGAAGAGTTATAAGTTGTTAGATTTCCTCTTAGTATGGAGACCCTGGCCACCCATTTCTAAAGTTGTGCTTGATTTATACATGTTACCTTCTTTGGAACTCAATAATAATATGAAAAACAATCCTCAATATGAAATACAAGACAAATACTGGTTTGTTGAAAGATAAGCAAAACCAAGGAATCACCAACTAAATCTATCCTAAGAAAGGAAACAGGGAGAGACCGACTCCATTAGCAAAAGGAGCCAAAATTTAACCAAATGGACAGAAATAACTGAAATAATTACTTCATCACTATGAAAATATTTTTTGTTCATTGCTTATTAGTTAAAATGTTTTCCTGAGTTTCTATGTGGCAATAGGTTTTTAGATCATTGTATTTAATACTATGTAATATTACTTTTTAATCTACTAGACAAATTGGTTCTTGATTAAATTAAGAAGTACATTCAAATCCACAGCATTTGTTTTTTTTTAATTTTATTTTTAAATTTGTTCTAATTAGTTATACATGACAGTAGAATGCATTTTGACACATGTACACAAATGGAGCACAGCTTCTCCTTCCTCTGGCTGAACATAGTGCAGAGTCACACTGGCAGTTTTAATCATACATGTATATAGGGTAATAATGTCTGTCTCATTCCACTGTCCAGCATTTGGTTTTAATGATGACTATTATTCAGTTCTCTCTAGCATTTCCAGAAATCTGTGCTTATTTTGGGACTCCAGTACAGGCTTTTTCAATGAGAGGTCTTGATTCAATATCCTGTCAGGGATGTTTTTTTTTTTTTTCTTTTGGTATGGGAGTATGCACTCAAGTGGAAACTTCCAAACAACTGTCTTTACCATCTCTCACACTGTTGCTCTGATCTGCATGTTTTGTTTTCCTATTTCATCCCATTTGTGAAAATGAGGCAGTGAGCCGAAAATCACCTCATGGATTAGATGCAGTTGCAGTCTCTTGAGAGCAGGGTGGCCACCTGGCCTTTTTTGGCATGAACAATTCAGCTTTGTGTGTCTTGGTCCTAGTCAAGGCGGGCTCTGTAAGGACAGAGTTTGAGATCAAGGTGCCCCATGCCCTAATAGCCTTGTTGTCAACACGTGAGCCTTCTAAGGGAACAGGATACAGCTTCCCTCCTTTTTGTGCTCTTGCTCTTGATACAGATTTATGGGCCTCACCTATTTTTTGTGAGGGGTTGGGTAATGGCAACAACTATCATTCTCTCCCAAAGCAGGAAGCAGGACTACCACTTGTATTAAAGCTAGAATCCAGTATTCAAGAGGTTTCCTAGGAGAAAATTTTATTTGGCGTCTTGTAAACAGCTACTCCCCAGACAGAGTAATGATTAATGAAAGTTAAGTATAAAGAATATGCTTTTCTCTCTGCTTATTCCTGCAATGTACACAAACTGATTAAAACAAATTATTGCGGGTTATTGAAATAGCATCATGCAGGTTGTTGAAATGGCATCATGAAAAATTAAACAATTGAAAGGCAATCTTTGTTGCAAATATAGGGGCTTCCACAAGAAAGCAAACTAAGGATGCTCTTTAAAAAAGGTGTAGCTGGAGTCTGCTGAGGATTTAGCCTGCTTTTTGACCATGCCTTTCAGCCACTGCAAACATGGGATCTCGGAACAGGGGCCCCTGTTGTAGGAGAGGCAAACACTCTGACTCCAGGAACGCCACCCAGTGGGTAGTTTTTCATTGAAAAGGCCTACGGGCAGAAAGGTCAGCAGGAGTTACACTCATTTAGGATCAGAATAGGACCTGGGGTAGCTTCAATAACTGGGACAAAGCAATCTACTCAAGGATAGCAGTGTTGAGAAGGCACCCATGGACTGGGTATGGAAACAATGGTGATGTATCCTTAAGAGTAAATTGTCCTCAACTATTTGCCTTTCTCTCCCTCTCTCTCTCTCTTTCTTTCTTTTCTTTCCTCCCTTCTTCCTTCCCCCTCCTTCTCTCTCTCTCTTTCTTTCTTTTCTTTCCTCCCTTCTTCCTTCCCCCTCCTTCTCTCTCTCTCTCTCTCTCTTTCTTTCTTTCTTCAGTGAGGATCAAACTAGGACTTACAATCCTTTTCTTTCTGTGGTGTTTTGAAGGCTACGGTCTCTAAGATGGCTCCATGTGTTTTTAAATAGCTGATGTACCAGAAGCCTCTAATTGGAGCAAGTCTATAGAAGAGTAGTAAAGCATAAGAAATCTGATAGTACAATACACACCTAGCTACAGAAAAACTAAGCTTAAGTATTGGTTCTGCCACTTACTAGATGTGTAGCCTTAAAGAGTTTACTTTCTCTGAGCATGGACAGTTTCATATCTGCAAAAGATGAATCATTCTTGTCTTACAGTGTTGTTTTGAGAATTAAATAAAATACAAAATGTAAAATACTGTATATTTGCTGTGTTGTGCATGCTCAGTAAATGGTAAGTTATTGTACTGTATTTGATTCCATAGAGGATGAATAATACATTCTCATAACTCATTGATCAGTAATGCTATCCATTATACTATGGAACTTTCATAATTCCATGCTATTAATCATCAGGGGTTTGCATCAGCAGTGCAAACTGTAATGCATGGCTGTTAAGGGGAAAGCAACTTTAAACCCATGCCCCATTGATAAATAGCGCAGAGAAGAGATGTGACATTTGGTGGTTCCTTACTATGTATTTTTGTTTACATCACCTTAGTTAAACATTACATCAACATAATGAAGTAGGTATTATTATCTTTTCTTTAATAATGAAGCAAGTAAGGATCAGAGAGATTAAGTTGCCCAAGGTCATGTAGATAATTAATGATGGGATTGGCATTTATTTTATTTGATTTTTGAAAAATTTTTTTAGTTGTTCATGGACCTTTTATTTACTTATATGCAATGCTAAGAATCAAACTCAGTGCCTCATGCATGCTAGGCAAGTGCTCCACCATTGAGTCACAACCCCAAAGGCATAGTTTACTTTGAAAGCAGAATTTATACATTTTTCTCTTTCTCACATTGTATTTTTTCTAAGACAAGATAATTTGGGGACTATAGACTATAATAACCACTTTGCTAAAGTTATGAAAAAAAAAAACAATACGTAAATTTCACTTAACATTTCATTCTTAGAATAATGGCTGATTGTTATAGATTGGGTTTCCTGGGTAGCAGACTCTGAGAAGGAGGTGTAGGAAGTCTAATGGGAAATGGTTTGGGGAAGGGAAAAAAGCAAAACAGAATTAGACAGATGGAGAATTTGAGTTGCAATATAGCCACAAGGTTCCAGGAAGCTCTGCACAGGGAGTTCTTAGGCTGGAAAGGTCCTACAGAGTATTCCAGATAAGGACTGAGGTTTTATTTGTTTGTTTGTTTTGAGATACTAGGGATCCAACCCAGGGCCTAGCACAGGCTAGGACATGCTCTACCACTGAGCTACACCTTTACCAGGGGTGGAGTTTTAGACCCCTACAGAAACCAACCATTGGATGAGGACTGCTCTGGGAAGGGAGGATAACCTTGGACAGGAGCTCTCTTCAGACAAGGGCCATTCTTGGAGAGGATTGAGGGCTGAGGGTTGGGAGAAGGCAGCTAACAACCTCCCCAGCAGCTTGGCAGATAACTTCTTCAATCTTGAGGGGGATCTGAGAATTCCAGCGTAGTACCAGAATGTGTTCTATATTATGTGATTCATAAAAAAGGAAGAAAGTAGCTTTAAATGTAGGAATATAGCCTTATTTTTAATCTTCTGTATTTTGAAACAGTGATAAAATAGTGTTTGAAGTTTAATTTGCAGTGTTTTCTTTTCAAATGCTAACAATTCCCTTTGCAGTCTTAAGGTTGACTGTTTCTGTAGTTTAGTCTGAACTCTTAAGACCATTAGTGAAAGTCTGTCAGCAAATCTCACCCCATGCAGTGTAAAAGTACCTTTTGTCTTCTAGTTAAAATGAAGATCACATCTATGTCCTGTCATTCTAGATGGGTTTAAGATAAAAGCAGTGTCTTTTTTTCTTTTTCATCAGGTTTTAGACATAGAGATAAAGAATTCATCCAAGAGTTATTTTCTTAGGAACACTGTTAAAGACATTGATTTGACTGAGTTCAGTTAGGTGTCATGTTATATATATTCTAAAAGTATTTTAAAAAATTCATCCAACTTTTTTTTATCTCTAAAAAGGAAATCTGGGCAAAAAGACTGTGTGTGTGTGTGTGTGTGTGTGTGTGTTTAACTTTCTTATTAATTCATTAATGTGTGTGTGTTTAACTTTCTTACTGATTCCTTAATAATTTCCCCAGAGAAATAGTCACAGATGTTCTTCTCTTCAGATCTTCCTCTCCAACTCACTAGCTTCTTACTTTGCAGACAAGTATGGGATAATCCTACTTGATGTCTCTCCAGTTTATTCCTCCATACTTCAAGATTTGTCTATTTTTAAAATATGATCTATCTTTTTTTCCTTACCACTTGAAAGTGCATACCATATGCCAGGCATGCTTACACATGCTTGGAACATGCTAGTGAGCAAAATCAATAGATGTCCCTGTTCTCATTGAGCTTTCAGTCTGATCTCTATTTTTGGTCCCATTTTTGTGTTTAAGTCTGTCTCCAAATGTTTTCTTTTCTCAAGCTTCATGACTGCTTTAAAAAAATCTACTCTTAACCACTTAGTCTAATTTGGTTTTTCTCATTATCAAGCAACTCTGAAACCACCATGTCCTCTTAACTTTTTCTTCATTTTCTGAGTAGTCTGTGCTCACTGTCTCAGCTTCTTTAGCTTTCTTTCATTCCTTAACCTGTTGTAATCCAGTGTATTCTATCAGAAGTGTCAAAACTGTGCCTTGGAATATATATTCTCACAGCATCCCTTTTTGCTTTCCACCTCTCTTTTGGACCATTGCAATAGCCTTTTCCCTACCCTCCCTGTTTGACAATAATTACCAAAATCTTCAAAAGGCCTCTCTGAAATCTATTTTATAAGCTACTGGCAAAATGTTCCTTTTATCTGAAGATTCAGACTATCCGTGTTGATGATTCACGAAGAGACTCACAGGCTTCAGTGTGTACTGGGACTCACGACTGGGATTTATTATGATGAACAGATCCAAAGTAATATCAGCACAGGGAAAATGTGCATGAGGCAAATCAGGCACAAACCTCAGAGTCCTTTCCCAGCGAAGGTACACAAGTCACACTTAATTCTCCTATCAAGGAGTTATGGCAACATGTGAAATGTTGCCCCCAAGAAAGTTCCTTTGAGACTCAGCATACAGTTTTCTTATTGAGGGATGGTCACCTTGGCACCCTCTGGCACATAACCAAAGTCCAGATTCCCAGCAGGAACACAGGTATTCATCATAGTCAGAGTGTTTATATAAACAGTTTAGGGTGCCATGAGCCAAACTAATTAGAGAATGGTGGGAACCCTCCCTAAATCCAAGCTCACAGATGCTGGCCAAGGGCCTAATTGTAAGAAGACCTTTCTATGAATAGTAATTCTAGTCTGCTGTTTAAACTCTTTTCTTCACATTCCTCTGAAAATATAGCTTAGGTATTCATTCATTCATTCATTCAGCCAGTCAGTCATTCATAAAATATTTATTGAGCATCCACAATGCTTTAGGCACTGTTTTAGGAATGAGGGATAGAGTGATGAACAAAATACATACAAATCCCTGTCTGGGGTTTTGACCTATAACAGAGGATAAACTATAAAGAGATAAGCAAAAAATGTATAATAAATCCCAGGTGGTAATGAGTAAGATACAGTAGTCTAACTGGAAAAAGGACAATGAAATAGTGGACATTATTTTAGATGGGGTGATCAGGGAAGGCCTCTCTGAAGAAGCAAAGCTTTATCAAGGCTTAAAAAGAGCAACCAGGCAGAACCAGAAATGAAAATCTCAGAGATCAAATGAGCTTTGTGTGTTCCAGAAACCACAAGGAGGCCAGTGTTGCTAGAATGGAATGTGAAAGATGGATAGTGGGGAGAGATGAGATTAGAGAAATAGTCAGGAACAAGATTATTCTGGGTCTTTTGGGAAGCAAGATGAGGAATTTGTCTTCCACTCCCTCAGATCCCTTTTGAATTTTTCCTCTACCTGTAGCCTTTGCTGAAGTCCTTGGTGGCCATGGTTCTACCATATGCCTTACCCCTCCCTCATTGCAACTGACTGGTCAGGAATGTGCACATGACCTAAGGCCAGCAAACTCCTGGGATAACCCACAGTTTATCAGCTTTCCAGATTCTCTGGCAAGTTTGCATTAAGACAATGAAGTTTCAATTTGTTGTGAGTGTTTGCCCTGTAATTTGTTTTTTAGTCAAGTGATCACATTGGTCATATTGTTTGTGCAAAAGGAGAATAGGCTGCTCAAAGAGAAAAAATGGAGAAGATGAGATTCATCATGTAAACTCTGAATGACTGGTTGTTTCCCAGTTCAAGTGCTTACAGGACCGAATTGTAGTTTCTTTCCCTCAGGTCATTAAATAAATACTTGTTCCCTTGAACTATACTCAAAATGCTTTTACTAAATTATTGCTGGAACCAATCTTCTCTTCTCAGAGCACAACATTCTTCAATTCCTATCTAGGCTAATTTCTTGAAATAGTTGTTTTCCTTGGCTTCTCTGATACTGAACTATCCCAATTCCTCTTTCATCTGACAACCTTCTGTGCTTGCCTTTTGTAACTCTTTCTTTTTATTCTACTAAACATAAGCACTCTTAATATGTTGCTGTTGTCCATCTTTTCCTTTGTGGATAACTTATTCATTGCTCTTGTTCATTCCCATGGCATCATCTATGAAGGTGATGATTAATATACTCTCTCTCTCTCTCTCTCTCTCTCTCTCTCACACACACACACACACACACACACACACACACACAAATACATTTGAACTTCATAGCTTTGACTTTTCTTCCAATTTCTACTGTTTACTTATTGGCATCTGAAACTTAACAGATCAAAACAGAATTCATTATCTCTCCCCGCGGGGGGGGAGTTTGTATAGATTTTGGATGAATTTTAAAGTTACTTCCTCACTCTTAATCCTGTGAGTCTGAGTTCTTGTGACTTTTTATTTTCTGTTAATGGTATGATTTTCTCTTGGTAGTCTAGTTATAACTTTTTAATAACCTTATAGGTATTTTCAGTATCAAGCTAGACTTTCAGGATATATGAACAAAGATTAATAATAGACTCCAACTTAGTAATGATTAATAATAATAGGCTCTACCTAAACCACACATTTGCAGACCAGAGCTAGGTCAGGATGCAAGATAGTAGGCTGTTTTCATCTCATCTATATTCCATTTTTGATATCTAGGATGCAAGGAAAAACTGCCTCCAAGAGTCTCAGGAGTGAGTTGATCTCATTGACCTATTATAGTGTCCCCTAAGTAGGTTTTCATGGGTAAGTACACCATGTGATGTTGGTGTTAAATAACTTACTTCACAATGTCCAGCACAGTAGTTAGTTGTGCTCTAATAGGCTGCTTCTCTTACATTACACTTTCTTGAAATTCAACTCCTGAACTGATTTGTTAACATTTTCAATAGAACCAGAGAGTCTAAGGAGATCTACAGAAAGTCTGATTGACTCTCAGACAATAGTGGCCTCACAAGTAGTTAGAAAGTAACCTATCTGACTAATTTGAGAACCTCCACATTCTCATTTCAGCCAAGAAACACAGCAATGATAATTTTCCATTTGGATGGAGCAACTGTCAGTCAATGTGATATCTCTCAAGTATATGCTATATGTAGATTATCAGACATTTGGGAAAGACCAAGAAGATCTTGACACCTCAGCTCCCACCCTCACAAAAGAACTTTTCATACTATTGAGAATCCAATATGTGTCTTAATCTTGTCATATGAAAGTAGCCAATAATCATTTTATTTTATTTAGACTCATATTGCTTGAAGTATGGTACTGAATATGTTTAATGAGGAAACAAAAATATCTCCTTTAGTTCCTATTAAAGGGCATCCTGTTAGTAATGAATTTTGTAGGGTGGTAGGAATTGAATTATCTAGAATTCAGTTTACTGAATATTTTTACTGATGGTTCCTCTGTCTAAACCAGTAGCAATTTATGTTCTTAACTGAACTGTTTTATGCATCATTAAAAAGATAAATTCATTTTTAGCATGTGTAGGGTTTTTTTATGTGCAAAGTAACACATTGGTAATATATATATTACAATAGTCTCATATTGTGATCATGTCTATTCAAAACAGGAATTTTACCATATTTTGAGTTTAGCTTTATAGAATCATGTAAGACATTATGCCTTGTTTTCTTAATAAGCAATTAAATTAACAACAAAAACCCCTTTGCAATTCATTTTAGTTGTGTTTTTCTAACATTTTAATTCTTTTTGAGATCAAAATGTAGAAAAGTCACTAGCTTTCAGCAATTATAAAAGATGAGTACCTGCTCAATGCCACCACAGTGCAAGGTATTTTTACATACATTCTCTTTGTCTTCCTCTGAATTTGCAGAATCATTACTTTTAAGTGGTGTATTAGGAAGAAAATGAGCTTTGGAGGTAGGCAGAGCTGGATTTGCCACTGCCTAGTTATGACCTTGTGTAAACTGTTTTCCTTATCGCTGAGGAAGTTTATGACAAGGATTTACATGTTCATTTTATCTCCATATGTATATGAATATAAAGGTAGTTGAAATTGGAAACCCTCAGTGTTTATATCATCCACGATCCTCTCCTGTTAAAACAGGTTGGTTTAGAATTGAAAGTGAGTTTTTATTTTTAAGTTTTGAGTCTACTCACAACTATTTTTTCTTTCATATGTTTTTAAAGTGTCTGATTCTCCTAAGTGCAGTATAAATGTACAGGTGGGATCAAACAGCTGGAGTTTCTAACTCTATACTGTTGAACAGGGTACTTAGATACAGTGTTTTTGTGTTTTGTTTTGTTTGCTTGTTTGCTTTTTCTTTAAGGTCCACCTTAGAGATCTGTTGTTCCGGTGTTGTAAGGATAGGGGTGGTTGCCACACAGAGGTAGATTAGGAAGTTCAAGTAGCTGTTTTTGTTTTTGTTTTGGTACTCAGAATTGAACCCAGGGGCACTCTACCACTGAATGACAACCCTAGCCTATTTTGCTTTTTATTTTGAGACAGGGTCTTGCTAAGTTGCTGAGGCTGGCCTTGAACTTTAAGTCCTCCTGCCTCTGCCTCCTGAGTCTCTGGGATTATAGGCAAGCACCACCATGCCTGGCTAGGAGCTGTTTTGGACAATTGCTCCTGTTAATTTATTAAGGAGTTAGAAGAGAAACCAATTAGATCCTTACTTTATGAACTTGAAGATACACTCATGCCCTTAAAATATTTTACTTTCTTTATAATTCTTTTTTTTGGAGGGGGGTATTTTAAAAGCAGTGCATGTTTAGTATAGAGCATTTGGATATTATATAACAAAAGGAACAAGTTAGGAGGAGGAAGAAAGAAAGAAAAGAACAATGAAAAAGAAAAACTTAAAATCTCCTGCCATTCCACCATTCTTCACTAACCAAAATTCAATTTTATTTCTAGATTCTCCGATTTCCTTAAGTATTACAAGATAACATAATTTTAAAAGACTATTTGGTTTCTTATTATGTAGCTTTACTGCAATTATTGAAAGGAATTTCATTGCTGATTTAGGCATATTTTTTTTTATATCATTGAAACATCTTTGTGTGTAAATCTTTTTATAAATGTCCAAATTTTATTTTTGGGAAGTACTCCTAAATAGGAAATTATTGCTGGTCAAAACAAATTGACTTTTAAAGAAACTCTGGAAACAAATTGTTTGATGGCTTTTTGAAAAGAATAGAAGTTATGTTCCCGCCAGTGGCATATGAGAGTTACTTTTCTCCAAATGCTCTTTTTCAACAATAGATCATTCATTTGGTATCCTTTAATTTGTTTGCATTTGCCATTTTCCCTATGAAGAACATTATAAAATAAAGTAAAACTGCAAAATGAGGGAACAGAACTCTTATCACAAAGCTATTTATGTTTTTGAAGAATTTGTAAAAATTAGATGAAGCCTCTGAAAGCCTGTTTTAAGACCTATGTTTCAAAAAAAAAGTATTACTTATTTCACAAAATTCTGAATCTTTTTGCCTGATCATTGTTTCAAGAGCCTAGGAAAATATGAGACTCAGTATTCAATAAATATGGTACAATTTCATATGGCTTTATATAAAAATTTGCACTGTTTCTTTGGCTTATTATGTGGTAGTAATGGTGACATATTATATAGAGAGAATCATGTTGCTAACATTTATAGACTTTGGTAAGACTTGATTATTCAATGTACATAAGTTTATAAATCCATCAAAAGTCATGTTTATCAATTATGCATTTTGTTGGTGAATTTACAAGGAGTTGTCATATATCTTGAGACAGAGTTGGACATGACATTGTTAGCTCCACTGGAACAGAGGATATTTGGGGGAATCTGAGAGTTAGAACTAGGAACAGCTTTGAGTGGGGGAGATTAGAAATAGGATGTGAGGCAAGGATATAGCTATCTATATACATTGGGGGTAAAATTCATTCATTCATTATGAAATCCAGAGATGGTTTTATCAGGACAGAGACCTAGGACTAGAGGGAAATGATCAGGAGACTGAGTTACCACATCTAGAGGATCAGTTGAGACTTGGTTTCAGGAACAAGGCAGAGCCTGACATTAGAACTTTGCCAAAGAGGTGGTTATCAGAGCTGGACTAATAGCAAAGTTGACTTGATATCTAGTGCAGTATATTGAGCTAAGGTTCCCTTCTCATGAGGATGCTATTGGTCCAAAGCCTGAGATAAGACCAAACACCCAGGAAAGATTAAGTGGCTCCCTCTGTGAGGAGAGAAGGCATAGAGGTAGGCGGGTATTGGAACAAGACAGATCATGGAGTATCACTCAAAGGTGACTATGAATGTTTTAGAAGTAAGAGGGATATATGGCAACCCAGAAGAGCCAGTTCTAGATTCAGTGCTATTTAACACTTCCATTAAATTGATAGATTAGATAATAAATCACTAATTACTTAAATGGCATTAAATAAAATAATTACTTGCATATTAGGAAATAAAATAATTCAACATTATCTTAAAAAAAAAAACCAAACCCTGGATTTTTTATTAAAGTCCAACAGTGACTTGTCTAGGTCAATAGCACAGTACTACTTTTAAACAGAAAAACAAATGCTACAAGTGAATTATTTCCTCTAAATTACAGACCAAAGACTTGAAGACCTTCATTTTCTGTTTGACCTTTTGAAAACTCATGAGATATTCATGGAATGTTTAAACTGTGACATGAGTAACTTTATTCTTGCCAGTTTTAAGGTCTCCTGAAATTTATTTGATTTTGTGGAGTCCAGTTACATTTAGAAAAGTAATAAAATATTTATCAGACCTATCTTGGTGCTACTTGGCAGGTACTTTTTTGTTTTTAATCCTCTCCTGATTTTTTTGGCTATAAGCCAATGAAAGTGAATGCTGTGAAATTATGAAAAGAAAAATCTGGTTTTTCTAGTGTTGGATGGGCAAAGGTCATTAAGCACCAGTAATTACTGTTTTGCTGCTATTTTAATGAGAACTTCTCTAGGAAATTGGGTGTTGAGACATGAGGTCAATTGAGTACAGGGGGGAGTTATTGAGTATAGAATAAAGTACAGATTAGCTGAAAGGACATCAGGATGAGTCATCCCACTTTTCCTAAGTGAAGATAGAGCAGTGGAAAATTTTGTTAAGCTGATTTTATATGTCTCATTAATAACCTGCTGTTAATTTCTTTAAAATTGGTTATAATATTTGACACATTATCTGTTGAAATGGGCTAGTTCCTTTTTAGATAAAGACAAGATGAAGTGGCAGGTGATAAGGGAACATTTGTAGTCTGAGATGTGGGCTGTGGAGGAGCCTGACATTAGAGAAAATGTTAATTAAGTTTTCTGTATTACAATTTTTAAAGTTTTTTTATTTTTTTTGAGAAAGTTTATTTGACTCAGGCAATACTTATTATCTTGTAGCTTGGCTCAGCCTGGACCATTTATATATCATGATTATCTGGTTATCTGACCTCTTGGAACAGGAATACTGTCCTTTCTCATCTTCCTACCACCAAGAGTGGCTGAGCAAGTGTTTAACTCAGCCTCAATGACTCCTTTATGTACTCAAATAGCATCATTCTGATGGCTGAACTTCTTCCTTTATGAAACAAAACAAAGCCCAATTCTTTAACTTGCATGATTATCATATTTAATGATCACACATTCACTGAGTATTGTGCTGTCAGTGAATGCATGGTCATTTTACCAGACAGTATCATTTAAGAAAAGAAGTATTTTGATTTTTTCAAGATCATTTTGCATGAACAGTTTGACATCTTCACAGATTAAAAAGAGTAATTTTTAAATTTCTTCATAATTATACAATAAAACAGATTCATTAAAAAGTTCAATAAAAGAAAGTTTATTTCCTTAAACACAGCTTCATATTTTCATACTTATTTATATTAGTGATCTGAATTACATCTTCATCTTTTGAATAAGAATTTCTAAGTGTACCCTGAGTTACATGCCACCATTTCTTTTTTTTTTTAATTTTTATTGTTGGTTGTTCAAAACATTACATAGTTCTTGACATATCATATTTCACACTTTGATTCAAGTGGGTTATGAACTCCCATTTTTACCTCGAATACAGATTACAGAATCACATCGGTTACACATCCACTGATTTACATACTGCCATACTAGTGTCTGTTGTATTCTGCTGCCTTTCCTATCCTCTACTGTCCCCCCTCCCCTCCCCTCCCNAAAAAATAAATATTTAAAAAAATTCTCTCTCTCTTAAAAAAAAAGAATCTCAGTGTTAATGAACACATTCTTCTTTTAGATTGTGATCACAATTTTATTATTTCTTACCCATGCTCCAGATCTGATCTTGTGATTGAATGAACTAATTCATTCATTTCACAAGTATTTGTGGCACTCTTTCTATGTGCCAAGCCCTGTGCTAGGTGTTCAATGGAGAACAAAACAGACACAGTGCCTACCATTGGAGCTTGCAGCCTCTGCCTGGATGCATGATAAAGAGGGTTGAAGAGAAAAATAGTGAGGAGCAATGGGCTACTTTTCCTGTCCCTGACCAGTACATCTGCACGTGGAAGCGTGGCTGGATGGCTGAAATTGGGTGTTAACCGTAGCTCCTCTCTTTTCCTATCTCTCTCATTCATGATATCAATTCATTTTGGGTTGAAGAACTGGGAAAAACATTTGGTTATTTGGAAACTTTGGGATCAAAGGGAGAGGAAGCTGGAAAGCTTCAGAGGGTAGGAACTTGACTGTGTTTGACTTTCATAGTGTAACTTGTAAATATCTATAATAGTGGTATAAAACAGAAATAAAGAAGGAAGAAAAAAAAACCCTGTAATATTCACTGTGTAAGTGTGTGTCCTCAACTAGAGGAGGCACTAAGGGTGAGGGTGAACTCATCCTTCAAAATGAGAGGATGTGACTAGTTCACTGTTGCTGTGGCAGGTATTGCTATGTCCTTTACCTCACCCCAATCTTCACCCTAGCGACTTTCTTGTCTGATCTAGAAAAAAGACAACTGTGGTCAGTATGGCAAACAGTGGCAGGGAGAGGAGAGAAGAAGAGCTGAGTAAGGAACAAAGAGGTGGATAACCTGACGTCACTGCTAACCCATCCTCTTCACTCCAGGGAAGGCATGGAGGGAAGAGTTGGGGAAAACAAAATGCAGAGGAGAGGACTTCAGTTCACCTGCCACAGCAACAGTGAACTGGTCACATCCTCTCATTCTGAAAGATGAGGTAGTGAAAAGCCAGTTGTTCTCAGTGACTTAATGACAACCATGCTAACCTCTTTTTTTTTTCCTTAAAAATTTTTTCTTAAATTATTAAACCAAAAAGAACACTGTCTAGAATTTAGAAAATGTAGAAAGTTCGAAGAAAAAAAATTCTCTTGTAATTCTGTCATCTAGAGGTCACTACTGTTAATATTTTAGTATGTTTTCTTATGGATCTATAAAATGTAAACTTGTGTATTGAATATTTATTATAATTGTACCCCCCCAGATCATTAAGTAACTGTGATAAGTACATCTTAATGGCTGCAGGATGCTGTTACCTCCTGTACCATGATAGGACGGTTCCTGACTTAATGATTGCTTGACTTGGAATTTTTTGACTTTACCATGGTTTGGAGAAAAAATATGCATGCAGTTAAAAAAAAATCACACTTTGAATTTTGACGCTTCTGAGCTACATGATACTCTTCCTATGTTTTGGCAGTGAGACAAAGTGCCAGGTCAGCCACATAATCAGGAAGGGAAATGGCCCTCACTTTGCAGAGTACTGTGTCGCTACACTACGATGCTCAGTAGGGGAGGTGTAGACAACCCATTTGTGTCTCTTTATGGTTTCAATTTATGCAGAGTTCATTGAGATGTAACCTGTTCACTAGTTGAGGAGCATCTGCATTCTATGGAACATGTGGGATGTTCATTGAATACTGCCTTTATTTTGCTACTAAATGTCCTGGTCTGAACCTCTTTGACAATAAATCTTCTACATGTTCAGAAGGACAAACACGGTGAGGTGTTGTTGCATTACTGCTGCTGGAATACGTAACTGCTGAGTTCTGGTGACACTCTCTCTTCAGCTCCTGACACTAGAAAGTCAAAAGTAGATCTCTTGCAGCTTTCCCGCTTCATACTAAGTATTGAAGGGACTAAACCATAAATGAGGTAGATGTACACCAAAGAGATTCTGGCACTTTCTGGTTTCTCATAGACCTAAAGTACATGGAGCATTAGAGCCCATACTGCCCTCTGCTGTTCCTCGGTGGTTCTTATTCCTTGCGATTGTCAGATACCTTTCCATGTTGCCTGCAGCCTCCTAGTGCATATTCAGATTACTTGAAGCCATTGGTTGACTGAACCATTTAGTCAAGACCTTCCTGTGCCTTGTTTTAGATGTGATGAATTATACACAGAGATCAAATATGACTTATCAAAATAGTGATAAAGTGATAATAGTACTAACTCATCTTGAGGGTGTGCCATCTGTCAGGCACTTTAGTAAAAGATTTATAGAACTCCCACTGTAATCCTAACAACAATCTGATGAAATAGTTATTATCCACATTTTACATATGAGGAAGCAGAGGGAAGGAGAGGGAATATCTGACTAGTTGTGTAACTGGCTCTATGTCACCTCAATGGGCAGTGGCTAAACCAGTCATCAAGCCTGTTTTCTGTCTCCTGTGTCCTCATCCTTAATCATTATACATATGACAAATATATACATAGTAAGTAATTTACTTTTTTCAAGTTCTTGGGCAAAACAAAATCAGGAAGCTTCATAATTCTTCCCTGAGTTTTCAAATCAATTGTGTATGTCTAATTTTAGATTTCTTTTAGATATTTATCAGCAAAATCCAGAAATTTTCATAAAGATTTATAAACTCACAGATGGTTGGAGCTGCAGTGAATGATCTCAGTAATCCCCTTGCCTTGTCACCTAGTTGCACAGAATTAGGATATAATTTTAGACATTGGCTTGTTGAGGTTGATTTATATTTCTGTAGAAAGACTTGATCTCTGTTCCGGTCTTTTGGTCTGTGGCTTTGAGTCATCCTCACCAGCATGATAGATTGATATCTTTATATTATTCTCCAGTGAGTAGGGGAATCCTTCAGTTTCTATTTCTGATACACCAGAGCACTTTTATCATCAAGGGCACAGCCTGTGATAGAACATTACTGTCGGATGCATTCACATTGTTTGACAAAAATACTGCTTACGTGATGCCATGGGACAGGCCGCAGGGAGCTGTGATTACAGCTGTTACAAGGCGATGTCATTCTGTCCTCCCAGAACTTTTTTTTTAAAAAAATGTAATTAGTGACAGTGCCCTTTTTGTGTATGCAGGCTCCATCTGGTCTAGTCCGATTAAAGTTAATGGTTATTTTTATGTCATCAGCAATCACAATTTTGTTCCATTTTTAGAACATCTCTTGCAGGGATTGTGGATGCTTTTTTTTTTTTTTTGTCTTCTCTTTCTTAACTTGTCACCAAGTTATTACCAAGGTTAACAGCGAAGTGTGCCAGTGCCAGTCTCATTTGAGAATTAATCACTGCCTAAACAAAAGTGTATTTCACCTAATGCTGATCCTTTTAGATAGCTTTGTAGAGCTCGGTAGTTAATTAGGCAATTAGAAGCTACTGCTGATTTTATGTTTCAAGATAAATGCTCGCTTGGCTCTAGACCTTTTCTTTGAGTTACTTTTTCTTTTTTAAAACCGGTTTGATGCTTGCCCAGTACAGAAGCTTCCAGGGCGTCCTAGCCCTTACCTCCATTCCTGCCTTCTGAATGCTCGGAATTATAGTGTGTGGCACTGAGTTCCAGAGCTGTCTACTATAAAAACTCAAAATTGTTGATTTTGTCAACATGCATCTGAAAATGCTTTCTTCCATCTCAGTTGATCATTTAAACACCAAATCTTCTTTTCTTTCTTTGTTCTCTTTAACCTCTGTATAATTTGATACTGTAAACTGTTCCTCCTTTAATGCTTTGTTATTTGACTTTCATGATAAAAGTTATCTTCTATATTACTTTCCTTTTTTTTTGTTTCTTTTATTGGTTCTTCTTTTGCTTCTAGTTTCCTCCAACTATTCAGTGAACCACACGAGAAGTTGCTTATGTAGTTCAGAAACTCCAGTGCTATGTCCCTAGCCCTGATCTGCCCCCTTCATCTCTCTTCATTTTATGGTCTCACTCTTTTTTAAGAATTTATTTTATTGTAGTAAGAACACTTAGCATGAGGACCATCCTCTTAACAATTCTTTTTTTTTTAATATTCATTTTTTAATTGTAGTTGGACACAGCACCTTTATTTTACTTATTTATTTTTATGTGGTGCTGAGGATCAAACCCACGGTCTGGCACATGCGAGGCAAGCACTCTACCTCTGAGCCACAACTCCAGACCTTAACAATTCTTTAAATGTACAATATTTTTGTCTGTAGGCTCCAAGTTGTACAGCAGGTGGCTAAAGCTTGTTCATCTTGCTGGACTGAAACTTCAGACCCATTGATAAGTAACCACCCTCCTTTCTCAGGCCCTGGCACCACCATTCCACTCTTTGTTTTTCTGAACCTATTTCAGAGACCTCATATAAGTAGAACCAGGAGGTATTTTGTCCTTCCATGATTGGCTGAATTCACTTAGCACAGTGTCCTCAGGGTCTACCCTGTTGTCCATTTTGCAAAATTTACTTCTTTTAAAGGCTGAAAAGCATTCTATTGTGTATATGTACCATATTTTCTTTAACCATTCATCTGTTGATGGATATTTAGATTGTTTCCACATTGTGGCTATTGTGAATAGTGCTGCAAAGAACATAGTGGTGTGGTACTCTTAGGGTGTCTATTATAATAAATTCTTAAGAACTCATTGATCAGATCTAAATTGATGCAGTTCCAGTTATATCTTTAGGTCCAGCATCACTCAAAATATTTCCATCTTCTCCAGTACTTTTCTCTCCATTCTGATATTTTATTGGGATTTCCCCCACCACCCCTGATCCCAACAGTTAATTTCTGTAACTTCTGTTTTTCTGTTATTGCCATTACCATTTCCCCAATGACCAAGTCGTTCTCTGTGTTCCCTCTGTCTTGCACTTAACAGGATATCAGTTATGACGTTTTGTAGGTTTAATCCCTAAAAGATCTTGAAACCTCTTCTCTCTTTTAAAAATACTTTTTGCCATCACACTACCTCAAATCTATAATGGTTTCCACTGTGCAATTTCAGTAGCATTTTAAAGATCATCCTTTAAAATTTGGGTTACTTTGTATACATTTGTCTTCTAACTGACTTTCTGAGTGTGCCACCTCCTTGCTTGGAAACCTAGTTATTCATTGCATTCAAAGATCAGTATGAAACCTTAATCAGCTCTTTGCAGCCCTTCCTATATTGAACCCAGCCTGCTTTTCTGCCCTGTGCTCCTGTGGTTCCCTCCCTGTTCCTCCCACTTCAGTCACACTGTTGCTTCTTGTTGGTCCTTGGTCTCTATGGTGAGCTCCACTTCTGCATGTTTACGCCTGTTGTCCTCTAACTGGAGTCTCTGGCTACAATTATTATAAAGCTTTTCATCTTTATTGTGGATTTATTGATTCTTTTAAAATAATCTCTCCTCATTTGAAATCCATAATATTTCCTTTCCCCCCCTCCCGAGGTACTTATTTTATTGAGTTCCACATTTTTTTGTATTTATTGGTTTGTCTGTACCTAATTGTCTAACTAGCCTAGAGGCGTCAAAAATGTAGCAAAATGCTGATCTTTTTGAAAATTTTTTCACTGGTAATTTGCTCAAATAGAGAAAGTATTTAATAACAATTTAGTGAATGAATGGATGCAGGAATGTGCTTGCTCGTTTTCTAGTGCTGTGTCCTTTACATATAATCTCTTCTAAAATAGTATTGTCTAGCGGAAAGAGAAGAATTGGAGTCTGATAAAGCTAAGTTTAAATCCACACTTCCTAGCTGTGTGACCTGGAATAATCTAAAATCTCTCTGAGCCTCTGCTCTGTTGTCTATAAAATGGGGCCAGTTATACCCAGGGCATACTATGAAATTTAAATAAAATATTATGTGAAAGACCTTAGCAAGGAGGAACAGCTCAATAGAAGTTTTATTTTTTTCACCTTGTCTTTTTTCCTTTTTCCCCCTACTCTCATATATCACATTTGCTGTCCAACTCAATTGTTACTTAGTTACAGTTTAATATTATCTGCCTTTTTCTTTCTGTATATAGTTACACAGAATTAAATGTCAAGTTTCTTGAGGCAAGGAACAGTGTTTATATTCATAACAACATATAGGCTTCATATAGAAGTTCGCTCCATAAATATTCAACAAATAAACAAGTTCACCTTTTTGCGTAGCTAACATCTCTTTTTTTTTTAACCCTTCCCCCACTTTTTGCAGTATTGGGGATTGAACCCAGGGGCCCTCTACCACTGAGCTACATAGCAAACCCCTCCCTGCTTTTGTTTTGGAGACAGGTCCTCTCAAATTGCCCAGGATGGCCTTGAACTTGTGACCTCCCACCTCAGCTTCCGGGGTCACTGGGATTATGGGTGTAATCCACACCCTGTTCATCTGACAAACTTTCCCTTCACTCACTTTCCATGTGAGCTGCTCCTCCATCCCTGCCACTGCCTGCTCTCTTGTTTTTACCAGGTCTCCCAAAAGCCCACTCTCATGTTCTCAGTGTGGCCTTCCTTCGTGAATTCCACTGTAGATAACTCTAGATCTTTCTTTCTCTAAGCTAACTCTCCATGCAAATTGCCCATGTCAGATTACCTGCTTTAGGCAGGACCAGTAAATTTAACAGTAAATGATTTTTTTTGTTGTTGTTGGATTTAACCAGTGAGTCAATTATATTGCACCAAATTTGGTTTCTCTCAACACCTGTCTAGTCTCTTTTCTCTGGCAATAGAAGGTATGCGTGCAGTGGCTTCTCTTAATAGGAAGGGATATAAAGTTAGAGATTGGGGCAGTAAGTTAACTATCTGTAAAAATTGATTATTCTAATGATTTCTTGTGCCCTCACTCCCCCTGTTTGAATTTAAGGATATACTAGAAAAGATGCCATCCATGATGATATAAGGGGACAGATAGATGAGAATGGTGGGAAGTGAGGTTAAGAGAATAATTCTATAAAATTGGCCCACTGTGCTGACCCCCCACATGCTTTCTTTGCCAAAAGCAGTCTGCCTAAAGCCCCACCTGCCCTGAGTGGACAGGATATGTCACATTCCTCAGCAAACTGAGGCAGGGGCAAAAGCCAGGCAGTCAGTGTAGCTAATGAATGGATGGGAGTTGAGAGAGGATGATGATTGGTTATCAATGAGATCACGGGTTGTTAACTTCTGCATTCCTTCTCCCTGGCACTCTGGGTTGCTAACAATTAACCTCCTCATCCCTGACCCCAGGCATATACATAGAGGAGAAAGAGAAGGCAGTAATTAAAAAGTGGTTCTGGGGTCTATAAAAGAGCAAGATTCATCCCACCTCCCTCCACTCTCCCCTCACCACCCCTGTGTACACTCAGCTCAAGGGTCCCTTCTGTTCAGAGAAGATTATCTCACTCCTTTTCTTGAATAAAACTTGCTTTCTATGTTTGCCTCAGCATTTCTTTGGTGTTTAATCTTCAACGCTGGGGAACATGGACCCTTTCCTGATCTACCAAAATGGGTATTTATGATTTCCTCATAGTGAAAGCAAAGGGAATCAACACACAGGCAAATCTAGCCCTTATTTGCTGCAGTCTGGCTGGGCACAATTCAGGAGCCACTTGTCAAAAGAAACAAACTTTATTTTTAGAACACACACACCAAACCACACAGCTCCTCAGGAAAAACCTTCAGAGTCCAACTGGCACCACCGGCTTCCCACAAGCCTCTCAACCTCTGGCTGTGGCTCTCAACACTTATTTGTGCTTTTTGTTTAACCATACTTAGTAATTTAAGTATCTGCTTGTGTTTGTAAGGCAAAAGCAAATTGGGTCAATTGGAGTCTTCTGTTAGCATGACATTACTTAGTTATGTCCCAGGTGCCCTTTGAGAACCAGGAGTGCCTTTGCTTGGAGGTATCCTTTGTCAATCTGAGGCGGGGCAAAGGTCAGCAGTCAGTATAGGTAATGAGTGGTGGGGGTCCAGAAGGTGACAAGTAGTTATCAAAGCAAGGACAACTGATGTTAACCTTCACAATTGCGCCCTGCACTCTGGATTGCTAACAATTAACCTGTGCACTTCTGGTCCTAGTCTTGTATACAGGGAAGAAAGAGAAGACAATGATTAAAGACAGTGTTCTGGGGTCTATAAGAAAGCAAGTCACACCCCCTACCATGGACTCTCTGCTCTGAGGCCCCCTCCTTTCTGGAGGAGTCTGTCTTCTATCACTTTCTTAAAACTTGCTGGTAGCATTTGGCATTTCTCAGGTGTTCCTTCTTTAACACTGGGGAACAAGAATCCGTTCCCATTCTGCACTGGAGCAATATCAAATCCATACCAGTTAAATTTACCTTTACCTCATTTCTTTGCATCATCTTTTCATTGTAACTTCAAACAATCTAGGTAGTTTGCAAGAATATAAAAGTTGGAGCTCACGGAGTCTGGGTGGTTGGATTTGATCATTTGTAATTTGTTGTTTTTACCACTGATATTTGTAAGTCCTTGAGGAACCACAATAAGAAGTACCTTTCTATTTTGTCCAAGTTCTAAATAAAGTAAGAAATAAGAACAAATAAAGCTTATGGTGAGCAAAATCTCATCTTTATTATTGGAAGACTATGTACTGGAGCTATAGCTCCTATCTCCCACAAGGGGATGTTCTAATATTAAACCCCAAAGTTAAACAGGTTTCCACAGTTTTTGACAATGATGTTTCTCACAATGACATATATGACCACTGGACATATCTCCCTAGGGGAGCAGAACCAAATTTGGAGTGTTCTCCAGGAGAGATTTGGACTCTCGAGAGAAGGACCTGACTTAGGCATGCCAATTTTCTCCCCAAATGGTCTGAGATTCTTCTCCCCTAGAAGTGGAGATGTTAGGAGGATTTGGGCTAGTTAATCCTTCTCTACCTGGAAGGTAGCAACCTGGACTAGGGAATAGAGACACTCCCTCTAACAGGGCTCACCCTTTTATAAAAATATGATTGTCAGCAAAAATGATATGAGTGATTATAATGGATTTATATCAACATCTTTACTAGAAGGAATAGTTGAGATTTTAAGCAATCATTTGCATTTAAATGCTATCTAAAATGATTTTTTAATGTAGTCTATGTGCACAATCAGGGGGGTACCTGGTCATTGGGAGTTTCACCAATGTGACACTGATCTCAGTGTGCTTCTATAATAGGTATCACTGGTTTACCTTAACATGTTAATGATAAACCACAGTAGCTTCTAGCCTATTATAGTTATCAGATTCTTTACTGCAAACTCATTATAAGTTATTACTTTGCACAGGTAACAACAAATAATTATTTCTAAGACTGTACAAGATATTAATTCAAATTAAATTGTGTTTGAAAAGATTTCCTAACTAACCACTTTAATTTGCAGGCTTATATACTCAATTAAGTAAAAAATTATAAGATAATTTTTCTGTCACAATTTCAAGTTAATGTAGTATAAGAATAATCAATTTCATTTTGTTTAGTTATGTAACAGCATTATGGACAGATGGTTCTTGGAATTGAAAGTATTGAGAAATACACCAGTGTTCTAACTACAGATTTTTCATGCTTTCATATATGGAAAAGTAAATGTCACTAATGTTCAACAGTGTTCAACTCATAGAAAGATAATATTTGTGAAATTCAAGGTGGGAATGCAACACACAAATATTAAGTAATAGACATCACATGTTAGAATAGTGGCTAAATAAATTTATAGATCACGTATAACTAGGCCTAAAACACAGTATCACTAAATGTTAATAAGAACTAAATAAAATAGAGTTTAATAAGAGTGGAATTTCAAGCAACACTGGCACTGAGCATCTTAATTTTTTTTAGTCATTATATCTTTTCTGTAAATACAATTAGTTGGTTATCCAGAGTATGGATAGTGTGGCTCCTTCTTTGTTTTGCTGATTAATTTTTCTATTTGTGGCACAAGTTGCAAATCTTGGTAGATTAAAACTTTGAAACAATATTGCCTAGATGCTTAAAGATGAAAGAACTTAAACATTTCAATTATGGAACTTTATTATTCATTCAGTTTGCATAGATACTGATCATATAAAATAACTCCTATGTTTGTTATTTTATTAATAAATGTATCAGCATTGTGACTAAAAGGATAGAAAATATGGTAAGAAAGAAAATATGACATATTAATGTGAATTATAGTAGAGATAAAAACTGTCATTAGTGACATTTACTACACAAAAGTTGCCCTTTGAAATTATTTGATTATTTCAAGGCTTTCATGCCATAAAGGTTATTTTCACAAAAGTTCTTTTGCTCTCTCTTCATAATGTCAAACACTTTGTTAATATAAAATAAGCATTTTTTACCATGAATATTATACTTTTATTTCTATTTTATAGTCTCAGATCTCTCCTCATAACCACCAAATATCATAGATTTTCATGTGATTATTTCTGTGCTTCAAATTCTCAAGAAACTCCTATTAGTTTTCAGAATAATTACAAAGCATAAAGTTATCTATCACTTTTTAACAGGTTAACCTAAAACTCAGTGGCTTTAAATAAGATCAAGCATTTGTGATCTCATACAGTTTCTCTGTGGGAGTAGTTTGGAAGCAGCTTGGCTGGTTTTGGCTTGAGATCTCCCATGAGGTTGCTTTCAAAATAAAATCAGCCAAGGCTGGTCATCTGAAGGCTTGACTGAAAAGTTCTCTTCCAAGATAGATAGACAATGCTTCTCAAATGGATGGCAACTTGGTCCATGTGAACTTTTTCTATAGGGCAACTTGATTGTCCTCATAACATGGTAGCTAATTTCCCCCAAAGTGAGCATTTCAAGAAGGAGACCTAGGTGGAAACTGCAATAACTTTCACTACCTAGTTTTAGAAGTCACTCATTTGTCACCTCTGCATGTTCTGTGGGTCACCCTGGCCAATGAGAATCCATTGTGGGAATATATGATACAGGGTGACTAGCAAGAGGTAAGACTCTTTGGGACTATCTTGGATACAGGCTACCACATGTTACAATACCTTTTTTAACAACACCTGTAATTTATTTATTTTTTATGTTGTGCTGAGGATGGATCCTAGGTGAGTGCACTATCACTGAGCTACAACCCCAACCTTACTTTTGCCTTACTTCTGAAGTTGGATATTTAGCTTATAGATAGATATCTAGCCATTCTTTTGTAATATAAATAATTGAAGATCAAATTTCCCACCTTGTGCTATTTTTGTTGCATTCTGAATATTTGATATATAGTATATTTGTAATTATTCAATTCTAAAATTTCTTAATTTCCCTTAGGGTTTTTATTTTATTTATGCATTATTTTGAAATGTTTTTAAATTTCTCAAGGAAGAGGTATAAAATTCTTAAACTTGTTATTAATTTCTCTTATTGCACAATAATTATATCAAAATATAAGGTTCACATACATTTTGCGATTAATGACACATTTGTAATTCCTGAGAAAGAACCTTCCATACCGACCAATTGTACAATGAATGTTTTTCATTCACCATCTACTAGTAAAATCCTGATTTGCCATGACTAGAGGATTTCTAAGGTACATTGAATTTGACAAACAACCTGTTGAATATCACTATAGGTCCTTAAACATTTTTGCTAACACACATTAATTATACATAATGATGGGGTTTTATGTGATATTTCTATATATGCATACAACATTCACAGATCAAATGCACCCCCCACCTTCCAACATCCCTTCTTCCCCCTTCCTAATCTCTAGTAATCACTATTCTACTTTCATGTTGACTTTTTAAAGCTTCCACATCCAAGAAAGAGGATATAGTATTTGTCTTTTGAATCTGGCTTATTTCACTTAACATAATGTCCTTCATTTCCATACTGATGGGTACTTAGGCTGATTTCATAGCTTAGTTTTTATGGATAGTGCCATAGTGAACCTGGGTGTGCAGTTATCTTTTAGGTATGCTGATTTTATTTCCTTGGATACATACTCAAAAGTGTGGTAGCTGGATCATATGCTACATCTATTTTTATTTTTGAGAAACCTCCATATTGTTCTACATAATGGTTGTACACATTTACATTCCCACCAACAGTGAATAAAAGTCCCTTCTACATCTTTGCCAGCATTTTTTTTTTTGATGGTACCTGTTATTCTAACTGGGATTAAATGATATATTCTTGTGGTTTTTATTTACATTTCCCTGATGGTTAATGATGGTAAGCATTTTTTTTCATATTTTTGTTGGCTATTTATATTTCTTTTGAGAAATGTCTTCAGATCATTTACTTATTTTAAAATTGGATTATTTATTTCTTGTTAATTTTTTTTAAAGTTCTTATTTACACAATATATTAACCCTCTATTAGATAACTAGCTGGCAGATATTTTCTCCCATTCTTTAGGGGGGTTGTAGTTTCACTCTTCTTATTTCCTTTGCTGTGTAGATATTTTTAGTTAGAAAATAATAATAATAATTTCTTTTTTCAGTTTTTGCTTTTGTTTCTCAAGCTTTTGGGGGTCCTAGCAGAAAATCTGCCTATAACAATGTCCTGAACTATTTTCCCTATGTTTTCTTTTAGTAGTTCCAGAGCTTCAGGTCTTAATTTGGGTCCTTGATCTATTCTGAGTTCAGTTTTGTACGTGGTGAGAGATAGAGGTTGAGTTTCAGTCTTCTGCTTATGGGTACCCTGCTTTCACACAACCCCTTATTGAAGAAGGTATCATTTCTCTAATGTAGGTTTTTGGCACTGTCCTGATGTCGCAAGGGGGCAAAATTGTGACATATGCAGTCAAGGGGAGAAATAAAGAATGTCCACGTGCTTTTGCCCCTTTCAATGCTTTATTCACTTAAATTACTCAATGCAATTTCACTCTATAGGTTCTTAATCAAGAAAACGACAATCCTTAATGCTAGGCACTGCAATAGGCATAATCAATGTACAGCAAACAATTCTAGATTAATTAATTCACAGTAAACAATTCTAGATTAATTCTAAGCACTGCAAAACACACGTAATCATGATAGGCTAATGACAGACATTCCCTCTGCATGCTAAGTTCAAAAGTCTTAAGCCTTATGCTTTATGTCTAGCAGATGCACACTCACTCAGACCTCGGTGACCAGTTCCAGAACCGAGGCAGGCTTTTCCTGGCGTGGAGTGAACGACTGGTTGAGGAGAGGGTCATAAGGAGAGTTGCGGTTCTCACCAAGGTCCAGACCAGGCGGTAGAGTGGTGAGGATCATGCAGAGGCTCAGGAATGATGGGATGTCACATCCTCATCAGGCTCTCCAGCTCGAGTGCATGGCTGAATCCCTGTTCATTTGCTCTATTATTTATACTTAATTTTGGGGCTTTTGACCCCCCCTTTCAATCCTTATCAGCTACCACCTATTTCTCAGTGACATCATTTATCTTGGGGTCAGAAACATCTGGTTTGATGGTCTCCACAGCCTGCCAGGGGCTTCACTCTGTTGTTTGAGGCCATACTGGAGGACTCTGTGGGGGTGCCTGGTGAGAATGCAGGTTTCAAACTGGAGTTTTTAAAATCGAGTTGCTAAAACTCAGGTCTAAGGCCTTCCTCACCATTGACTAATCTGAATTGGCAACCTGATTAGATTAAGAAATGTTTAAGATTGAGGCTTCTGGGTGTTTCAATAAGGGTGTTTCTAGGAATGATTGGCATGTGGGACAGGAACTGAAGTGGAGACCCACCCTAAGTGTGGGTAGCACCAACACGTTGGAGGCCTAAATGGAACAAAAGTTGGAAGAACAAGGAAGCAGCAGCAGATGCAAGTTCAATTGTCTTGAACTTGTTCTTGATTGCTGCTGTGATCACCTGAGGACATCAGATTCTAGTTCCTTCATTCTTCCAAAGTGGACTCTGCCCAGTGACTCTGTAGCAAGTTTCCAGGACTTTTTTTTACCTGGACTGAGGTGGCATCATTGATTCCTCTTGTTCTGAGGCTTCAGCTTCTTAGACTGAACTACTGCTTCTTTCAGCTTTCCAGCCTGCAGAAGACGGCCATTGTGGGACTATTCAGCTTCTAGTTATGTAAATCAACCTAATAAATACTCTTTTAATAATCATATATATATATATATATATATATATATGATTTATATATTCTATCTTTATTATATATATGGGTAAGGTGGTGGAATGTTATGGTTTAAATATTATGTATATATGTATATAGCATGGATATTGTTTCCAGCTTGTAGCCAAGTTTTTTGTGGTCATCAGGACAGGAAAGCAAAGCAGAAAGATCTGAAAACACTTGGAGTTAGGCCAGAGAAGAGTGAGTAAAACTGGGGCTAAGGTTGTTAAAGATGTACTGCCACTTAAGCAATGCTAAATGCTTGGCCTGGAGACCATAGGAAAGATGGCTCGAGGGCATCTCAGGAATTGGCAAGACCACACCCTCTCAGGCTCTTGGGTGTAAAAGTAAAAATCCCTTTGAGCCAGACCAGTGGGGCACCCTGCCTGCACAGAAGTGCCTAGGAAGTTTTTTTTAACTTACTCAGCCAACCCAGGCACTCAGAGGCTGCTGCAGCCAGGGTCCCTTGAAGCTTGGCTATTGCTGGAGATGGCAACACACCTCGGTGGCAACCTCATGGTGCAGGTTCTGCAGGAATACAGATGCTGTTAGGGGATCATGGAGGCTTCCACTAAGATTTCAAAAGGAGGGCCTGAGAGGCCAGACAAAGTGCAGCAGGGTTGGAGTCCCTGCAGGCTGTGCCTGAGAGGGCAATGCATGGAGATGTGAGGAGGAAAAGCCAAAACTTCAGTGGAGACCCCTGAGATTAAGAAACACCAATACCCTGGAACATCTGCTGAGGAAAGCTACAGGAATTGAGCACAGACAAGCCAACAGAGAGCCCCTGTAAGCTGCAAACCAGCAAGGTCACAGGGGCAGAACTACACTAGCCCTTTGGAGAAGACCTCCATGACCTAGATGCTGGATATTGAGCTAAAGGACTTGTTTGTCCACCTGGATGGTCTTGCTTTGGTTCCATTTCTTCTTTCTACATCCTTATTTTTTCCTTTTGGAATGGAAATGTTTACTTTTTATCTGTATATATTAGATATATGTAACTTGCTTTTGATTTTTATAGGGGCTTACACTGAGGTTTTGCCTTGAGTTTTTGAAAGAGACTTTGAACTTGGACTTTTTTGGGGGCAGTCTTGGAACTCTTTAGACTATGGGGACTTTTGGAAATGAACTAGTTGTATTTTGCATTGTGAAATGAGCATGAGATTTTGGGGTACAGTGGTGGAATGTTATGGTTTAAATATTAGGTATTCCTCCAAAGCTCATGTGTGAGGTAATACGAGGAGGTTTAGAGGTGAAATGATTGGGTTATGATAATCTTAATCTAATCAGTGTTAATTCCCTAGTAGGGATTAATTGAATGGTAACTGTAGGCAAGTAGGGTATGGTTGGAGGAGGTGGGGTCTCTAGGGGGTGCCTTTGTTGAGCAGAACTCTCTGCTTCATGGTGCCAAGTTCCCAGCTGCTTTCCTCCACCATACCTTACCTCCAAGATGTTCTGTCTCACCTTGGGTCCCAAAGAAGGAAGTTGGCTGTTTACGGACTAAGACCTCTGAAACCATAAGCCCCAAAGTAAACTTTTCCTCCTCTAAAGTTGTTCTTGTCAGATTTTTTGGTCACAGCAGTGAAAACGCTGATTAAACCAGAAATTCAGTTGCTGCAGATGCACGGGTTTATTTCTGGGCTCTCTATTCAGTTTCACTGGTTTATGTGTCTGTTGTTATGCCTATATCATACTGCTTTTAACCTCTGTGTGGCTCTGAAGTGCGTTTCAGGAATTATAATGCCTCCAGCTTTTTTGCTGAAAATTGCTTTGGCAACTTGGGGTCTTTTGTACTTCTATATGAATTTTAGAATTGTTTTCTTCCTAGTTCTGTGAAGAATGTTATGAGTATTTGATGGGGATTGCATTTAATCTGTAATATGGACATTTTAATAATATTTATGTAATATGGACATTTTAACAGTATTAATTCTTCCAGTTCATGAACATAGGATTTCTTTGGTGTGGGCATGTGTCTTCTTCGATTTCTTTCATCATTGTTTTGTAATTTTCATTATAGAGGTTTTCATAGCCTGGCTTATGTTTATTCCTAGTCATCTTACTCTTTTGTAGCTATTGTGAATGGTATTGTTTTCATTATTTCTTTCTCAGCAAATTTGTTACTGATTTTTTTTTCTTTTATTTTTATTTTTTTTTTAATTTTTTTTTTTTGGGTGTTACTGATTTTTATATGTTGTGTTATGCTCGAATTCGGGACCCCCAAAAGACCACCAGAGACCAAGATCGTTGTAAACAGCAAAGAGGTGTTTATTTCGAGCTAGCTCGGTCCTCCGCGCGCACACACAGCAACTGGTGACGCTGAGAGGCCCCGAGCCCAGGGTTTGCAGCAGTTTTATACATTCTTTGGAGAAAGCAGGGACCCCCACATACATCATAGCATCTCTTAGCAAATCATCACACACCGCGGGAAAATCAAATAACAACTCTAAAACATGATTAGCACATTCACTGGCAGGAACAAGTTGGGTAGGGGTGATTGGATACTACAAGAGGGGGATTCATTTGAACTGATTGGTTTAAGCCAAGAGAGGTGTTCGTGCTGAACTATATGGTTTCTCAACACCATAAACTACTGGGAGGGTCATCTGGAATCCCAGGTATTTCCCTGTCTTATGCTGATTGGTGGCTGCTAGGGGGTTGCTATGGGTCCCCACCTAGCCTGACTGAGTCAGGGACACCTGGCCCAGCAGATCTCTCCTGTTATTTGTAGATAAACCACTTAGCAGGGTGGGGATGTGCCTAGGAGTGCTCTGTGGGTCTTTCCAAGGACAAAGGTCATGTCCCTTCCTTGGACAGGCTTTGCTCTGAGGTAGAAGCTGGTTTTTCAGTTGATTTTGTGTCCTACGACTTTACTGAATTTGTACACCAGTACTAATCTTTTGGTGGAGTCTTTATGTTTTTCTATGTATAGAATCTATCATCTGCAAGCATACAGTTTGACTTTCTCCCTTTCTATTTCTATACTGATTATTCTGGCTAAGATTTCTAGTATTCTACTGAGTAAGAGTGATGAGAGTGAACAGCTCATCTTGTTCCTGTCCTTATAGAAAATACTTACAGTTTTTACTCATACAGTATAATGGTCTTTGGATTTGTCATGTGTAGTCTTTATTACGGTGAGGTATGATCCTTCTACACCTAATTTTTCAGGGTTTTAATCATGAAGTGATGTTGATGCTGGTCTTGAAAATCACGATTGAGTCCTCATCCCCCCAGTGTTGAATATTAAACACCCAAGTACCACTGAGGCAAGAAAACAAGTTTTATTTAAGGGACAGAACAGACAGAGACGAAGAGAGGGGGAGAGAAAGACACACACACACACACACACACACACAGAGAGAGAGAGAGAGAGAGAGAGAGAGAGAGAGAGAGATTGATTGATTTTAGTTTTCTTTTCTTCTCCTGCCTACGTGACCAAAAAATGACAAAAGGCAGGAAGAGAACTGTCCAGGGGGTGAGTGAGGGTGTTGGAAAGTACACCCCACCCCCCACCGCAAGGCTGTTAGCAACTAATTGTTGGGAAGTGCTATCTACCCTTTTCCTTTTCTTTGATAATCAACTACTTGTCCTTACTGCAGTCTTTTTTTTTTTTTTTAAAGAAATGCATTTTTTTAACCTTTATTTGTTTATTTTTATGTGGTGCTGAGGATTGAACCCAGTGTCTCACACATGCAAGGGCAAGTGCTCTACCACTGAGCCATAACCCCAGCCCCTTGCCCTAGTCTTAATATTGAATTTTATCAAATGTTTTTTCCTGCATCTATGGAGATGATTTTTATCATTCTATTGATATGCTATATTATGCTATATTATGGTCATTGATTTGTGTAGGTTGAGCCATTCTTGTGTCCTACCTAGGGATGAAACTGACTTGACCGTGGTGAATGATCTTTTTCATATGCTGTGAAAAAGATTCAACTTGCTTTTTGTTGAGAATTTTGGCATCTGTGTTCATTAGTGATATTGGTCTATAGATTCCTTTTGTTATTGTTGTTGTTGTGTTGTCCTTGTCTTTTTTTTTTTGTTTTGTTTACTCTGTTGGTCTCATTGGATGAGTTTGGAAGGGTTCCCTCCCTTTCCATCCTATGGAGTAGTTTGAGAAGTATTTAGAAATGTGGTCTGAGTGATATCTAATTTAATGAGATGTTTTATAGCATAGTATATAGTTAATTTTTGAGTGTATGTTAGAAGAAAATTTGCATTCTTTAATTGATGCCTGCAAAATTTAATGTAAAGTCCATTAATCGAGTTTTAATTGTTTTATTAAAATATTCTATTTCTTGGTCAGTTTTTTTTGTCTTGTTTTTGGTCTGCACGACCTATTAATAAGTAAGAGGGAAGTTAAAATCTCACCCTATGGTCATGGATTTCCTAATTATTCCCTATAGTTCTATCAAGTTTTGTTTTATATTGTTGACTCAACCTTAGCTATATATTTAGTCTTATCTTTCCTAACAATTTAAAAATCATTGTATTTACCTGAAGAATTTAATATTGGTCATAATATAATGATTAATAACTACCCTAGCTTACTTTTGGTTAGTTTTGTTGGCTATATAATTTTACAGCCTATTACTTCCAACACTTGTATTCTTGTACACATTTCATGCAAACATACATCTTTGGCTTTTATTTTTTTGATCAATTATCTGTATTTTATCTATAAATTATTGTTTTTAAGTAGCAGGATCAATATATTGCATTTATATGAGGTCTTGATTCTGCAAACTTTTTTTGCATTTTCTTTTAGCAGAACTCCCTTCCTTCCTTCTTCGTTTTTCTGTCCAAATTGATTGAATTTTGTTTTTCCTTTTCTTCTTTCTATCCTTTTTCATTCCTCTAATGGGTTTAGAAATTATGCATCCAATGCTACCTTTTAGTGGCTTTAGCTATGCTTGAAAATTTACAACACATGTTTAAAAACCCAGCAAGTCTATCATTGATCAATATTTTAATCATCTTCCAAATAGTCAAAGTTCCTTGGAACATTTTAACGATGATTAACCTCTTTTATCCACATGGGATTTTTGTTTAGTTTTTAATTTCTTTTCTAGTCCCAGAAGAAAATAGGCATTAATTTTATTGTTTTATATAATTTTTTTTAAAGATTTAATAGATGTTTATCAGTTTATTCTCCCACTGTTCCTTCTTGTCTCAGATATTTCTTCTGAGATCACTTCAGGAGTGAGGTTCATTCTTCCTGAAATATAATATTTAGAAAAGAAGGTATTTAGGGGTTATGCTGTTTCAGTTTTTGCTTTTATTTTCCTTCATTTTAAGAATCTTTATGACAATTGTTTTTTAATTGTGATAGTTAATAATTTTGCATTATGTAAACATCAACATACTTGGATTTAAATCTATCATTTTGCTATAGTATTAGTTTTTGATTTGCTTTATACTTCTTTTGTTCTTTTTTCCCTTCTTTTTGCATTCCTTTGGATAAACCAAATATTTTTATACCTTATTTTTTTTTTCTACTCCATTTCTTTGTTAGTTATAAATGCTTTTATTCTTTTTGTGATTACCCTGGAGAGTCAATACAGATAACTCATTAGTGTCTAAATGCTATTGCCAACATTTTCCAATAACTTTATAGCATCTGTTCATGTACCGCATTTTGCCTTTGGCCTGTTTTTGTTAAAAAATCGAATTACACATATTTTACATCTTAAATGATATTATTGTTTTTTATTTTTAAACAACTTTATTATGGTATGATTGACATTCAAGACACTGCACTCATTTAATGTGTGGTTTTGACCTGTGTTTACGTTTGTAAAATTGTCACAACAACCAGGATAAAAGTTTCTTTGTGAGCTTTTGTAACTCCTCTTGCCTGTCCTTACATACTTTTAGGAATCACTGTTCTGCTTAGTTTGAAACTTTTGGAAACATATAAATAGAATCCAACAAGGCATGTATATGTATAATTGTTGTTAAATTTATCAGTTATTAATTCTAATTATTCTTTTTCTGTTCTAAATTTTCCAGTTGATTTAAAAAAAAAAGAGATCCCAGTTCTTTGGAAAAATTAATAATCTTTTCATGCATTTTTGGACATATTAGTTATAGTCATTTTGATATTTATGCTTATAACACCAGTATCTTTATTATTAATGAGTCTGCTTATATAATTTACTTCACTCTTGGTTTTCAGTAATTTTTTGTTTTCTATTTATTTGTATGCATAATTTTAATTGAATATTATAAGATAACATTTGTAGAACAGTAAATGTTCATGCTTATATAATCTTTCCTAGGAAACACTTAATTTTTTTCTGTCATGAAAATAGAACCTGTATTTCAGGATTCCTTTGGGCTGGTTTGTTTCTGGTTTCTTACTGCATTGTAGCCCTTCATGTATTACAACTTAAAGCCTGACATTGCCCAGATTTCTTCTACTTTGATGTACCATGAACTCCAATTTTTATTTCCTCAGCATGGTGATACTACTAAAATGTGTACTTAGCTTTTTTCTCTTATCAGCAATTTTCTACTTGCTCTTTCCTCTCACCTACATAGTTTAGGTGTTAGAAAATGCTCTGTGAGAGATTGTGTTAGAATTTTAAGTTACTTTTAGAGTTTCCCTTTTTCTGATATTTTGGTCTCTCATGGCATGAGTTCATAGGAAGACATAAATTTCAATTTTTGTGTTTCTGACACAGTGACATTGATTCTAAGTGTAGACCACAGTTTTCCATTTCATCCCTAAGGGACACTGGTAATCAGCAAATCTACAAGCAAATCTACAAGCAATGATAAACTGGTCTCATCTAAAATGCATTTCTTTCTCTTAGCCATCTTGGCCCTTTAAGTCTCAGCTGCCTCATTTACTCTTTGATGCTTCAGGTGAATGCTTTCATCATGATAGGTGATTTTTCTAGGTGCACAGTTCTAGGTGGATAGCTACTTCTTGTCAGCCCTTTGAAGTCCTGTCTTATGACATCCACTATTGCTGTTTGCTGCAGTCTGGCTGGGCACAAAATCACGAGCCACCACACACCTTGTAGATTCAAACAGCAACTCTTTATTCTTGAACTGTCTGGGGGAAATCCACGTTCTGGGCCCAATTCACGTTCTGGGCGAAATCCCAAATACTCTCTGAATCCCGCGAGAACTCAACGGGAACTCAAGGAGCAGGCATGCCTGAGGCAGCAGGATACGCCCTATTCCCAGCAGGGTACACCTTAAACCTGGAACCTCCCTAAACCCGGATTGTCCTAAACCGGGAACGCCCTAAACCCAGATCCGCCCTGGTCCTTGAGCAAGGTCACCTTACATGCAATGTCATTGCAAATGACCTGGGTCATGCCATGCGTCATTCTTACTTAGCAGTGGCCCTCAGCAGCTGTTGGGAAGTCTTCTATAATTATTGTTCCTGTAGAGTATTTGTCTTCATTGTCTGATTTTAAGATCTTTGTCTTTTAAGATAAGTGAGCCCTACAATTACTCCAGCTTACTTCCTGGACAGAGTTTCTTGACTTCAACACAGGAACAAGGAAATCAGATAGAACCTGGAGTTTCCCTGAGTTGTAGAAACAGAGTAGATTTTGTTTCATTGCGGTACTGGGGATTGAACTCAGGTATGCTTTACCAATGAGCTACATCCTCAACACCTTTTATTCTGTTTTGAGATGTGGTCTTGTTAAGTTGTTCAGGCCAGGCTTGAATTTGCAATCCTCCTGCCTTAGTCTCACAAGTCACTGAGATTACAGGTATGTGCCAATACTTCCTGCCCAGGGCTTGTGGGGGGATTGGACAGCTAGAATTTGAGGGAAGACTGCCATAGAGGAAAGAAGAGCACAGAGAAATTATTCCAGAAAGCTGAAAATTTTCTCAAATTTTTTAAGAGTAATGACGTGAGAAACCACTTAAGGCTGGGAAAAGAACCTCAAAAGGAATACAGGAAGAATTCTTAGAGCTCACACAGGACCAGGAATAGTGGGTCCACAAGGTAGAAAGACAAAACCTTGTCATTTATGGTGCATCAGATATAGTACTCAGAAGAATACTAGTGGGACAATATTAACCCCAAAGACTTTTCTGGTCCTGCCATCTTACAAGCTTAAAAGAAAGACTTATTAGGATCAAACTATTTCCAAGTAACTTAAATATATCCTCAACAATAAACTCGAAGAGTATTCATAGAATAATAAAAATATCTAGCATTCAAGAAGGTAAAACTTCACAATGCCTGTCATCTACTAAAAAATCACCAGAAAAATATGACCCATAATAAGAAGAATATCCAATAGAAGAACCCAGTAGTGGTACTGTTCATATAATAAGTGCATGAAGATGTTGAAATTATAACTATATTCCATATGTTTATGAAGGAAGAAGAATTCCTAAGAATGTGAAGTTGGGATATAGCAGATTAAAAATGCTTTACATTTGATAATTCCAATATATAGTCCTTGTATTGCTTAGATACTTTATTTGCTATTGCTGTCAACTCTCACATTTCTTTTTATGTTGGGTGAATTTTTATTTTTAGCTCATACTGTAATACTATAATTTATCTACATTTTGAGGATTTAAATTTAGTTTGTTTTTCTCCAAGGAGTATTTGCATTTTCCAAATTTGGAACCCAGGAGGTACTATAGTTTTATGACAACTTCAGATTCTTTGGAGGATCCTGATTTCAGTTGAAGACTCAGGTTTAGTTCCTCTACTTTGCAGTATCCCCAGACTTAGTATTATTTTGTTTTCTTAGTGTTGTTATGAGCCTTTTGTCTTAAAGCAACCCTAGATTTTAAATTTTCTTACTGGCACTCTTTCATTTTTATCTTACTAGTCTCCCTGTCTCCTAACTTCTCTTACTATGCATAAAATATATGTTGGCTCTGTTTTCCCCACTTGCCATTATATTTAAGTTACAAATCACTGATCAAGCCCATAGCAGGTACTCAACAAATATGTAGTACATGCATTTTTAATTATGAAAATATTGTCAGTTAAATGAATACTTTGCCATATGACCTACTACATCGATATAAAAACACACAGTATTTAAAATTATACTATTATTTCTAATTTTTGTTTTTAGCTTTGGAGTCTGAGTAAAATAGGGCAAGTGACTCTTACCACATAAAAAATTTATGTAAAACAGCCTTTATTAAATTTTTAACAAAAATTCTTATGTTGTCTGATTTACTTTGCTTCCACTTCATAATACTGATATATTTTTAAAGTATTAGATACATTTTTATTTTAACTGGAGTAAAAACACCCGTTTTGGTGCTGATTATCCAAGTGATTGCTGAGCCTTGATCTTTTGATTCTACTTTAACCTTGGCTTAGAATTGTATTACAGAATTTCCCAAAGGGTCCTTACTTTAATTTGAAAGAAATGATAATTGATAGACTCCTTTACTCACCTTAAAGTTCTTCAAAAGAGACCAAGACTCTGTCTTAATTTTTTTTTGTGTGACCATTCTTGGGCTATTTCTACTATGCCTCAGTTTTCTTATTTATTAAACAAAGGAGTTAGAATACATTATTCTGAGATATAACTGGGGAATTGAAAAGCAAAGCAACTGTAATTAATATCTCTCTGTGTTTGATACTAGTACTCTATTATTTAGATTTCTGTTATGAATTTTTAATATCTTTATTTAGTAAATCTATAAAAATGGAAGGTGTAGACAGAATAATAAATCTGCAAGTACAAGATACAAGTCTGCAAGAGTTTGAGGAGAGCTATGAATAAAAAACAAATCCAGGATGAAAATAGAGACCTGGATACCTGGAGACAGATAATAGGAATACTGGAGATGTGAATGTCGTGGCCCATTCTTGACCTCTGACCTAGTTTTCCTTTCCTTTTCCAATATTTCTGTTTGTGGGAAAACAGATTCTCTTCTCTCTTCCACCCTGCCTGTGGTCAGGGGCCTGGCTTCCAACTCTTATGATTGATTAGGACAGGTCAAAAACCAGGGACGTCAGCGTTTCCTTTTTTAAGGTTTTACACAAATGGAGCACAACCTTTCATTTTTCTGGTTGTACATGTACATTTCTTGAAATCATACCCATAAATAGGGGTAATGATGTCCATATCATTCTACCATCTCCCCCCTCACACTTCCTCCCCTCCCCACCTCTCCCTCCCTTTTTTCTCCTCTACTCAATCCAAAGTTTCTCCCTTCTTTCCTTGCCCCCTGCTTTTAAAAGAATTGATTTTAATCTAAGATAGCTTATTATGGCTTATTAGTTTGAACAATATAAAATTGGGTTTGACCTTAGAAATTTTATTTCATATGATTACACTTAGTACATCTGTATGTAAAACACAGACCAAATGGATTTTATCAAAACTATGAAGTATATTTTACATATAAAATTAAGTATGCTACTAAATATTTTCTTGGGCTACAAGCTAAGATATAATGTAAATTTATTTTCCTTTTTATCTGTGCCTAGTTTTACTTAAAAGGTAAAGTATTAGATAATAATAAATGAATGCCTTTTCTTTCCCTTTGGTGTTAGGGTTTTTCTGTTGAGAAATAGTAAGCAATTTAAATTAGTTAAGCCTAAGGATGGTTTAATGGTCAAGAGTCAAATTATAATAGTAAAACATTGCATTTGGACTCTTTCAATAAAATGGAAGGTTTATTACTGTTTTTCAGTGAGAATAGTTTATTCCACATGTTTAGTTAAGAGATTCTTACTTTATTAAAATTGTATCTTAATACACTTTCAAAATTGGCATTAAACTCACTCTGGGAGCACTATCACTTTTGCAGTTTTCTAATTACACTCTCACTTTGCTTTCTTTTTAGAATCTCTTTTTAATTTCACATTTAACAAAATTTTTAGTATTATAAGGAATTATATTTCAATTTTCAATGTTTGTTTTTCTGCCAAATTTAGTGAATAACAAACATTTTTTAAGTAAGCTCCTACTCCTAATAGGGAAAGGTAACCATCTGTGTGGTGTTTTAAAATTCTCTTTGTACACTGAAGTAACAGGATTTGATCTGAATATTAATGGATTAATGCCCTTGGGGAGCAAAAGTTTTATGATCTTATTGTATAAAGCCAAGTTTGTCTACTGAGAGTACCCTTTCTGCCTAATGGTATTCTATTGTGTTTGCTAGATAATTTTCTTTGTTGATATTTGAATCTTGGAATGATTCCTTTATTCATCTTTATTTATTTATATTACTTATATATATATTTTTAAAATTTTTGGTGCTGAGAATTGAACCTAGGACCTCATATATTCTAAGTATACCACTGAGCTATACTATGAGTCTTAATTCTCTTCTTGTAGTTATTTGTACCATGTTAAAATTTTTCAGTTAGTAAATTTTAAAGAAAAAAAATGAAAGAAAGAAATAGGATTCATGTGGTTAGAAACTATAAATTTACACAAATCTGTAATGAGTACTTCATGTATTCACTTTTATCTGATTTGAATAATTTCAAATGCCAGGATCCAATTTAATTTTAAATTCTATTCTCTATTCAAGCCATAAGAAATAGTTCTTACATTTAGTATTCTAGTATTTAAAATATTAAATATTACCTTGACCTTTAAAGAATATCTTCAGTATGTTACTTTAGGTTTGTCTCATATATGAGAGAGGCATATAATGGCAGATAAAACATAAGGAGGACCACTTTTTATTTTAATAAGGATAATGCTTTTTAAAAAGCTAGTAGTCATTTAAGTTATCAGATTTTGAGCTAATTTTTTCACTGACAAAACAAATTATACAATCCCAGAATTGGACTGGATCTGAAATGTTGTATAATCAAATCTCTTACAGTATATCTGGCAAGGGGCTATTCCTCCTTGTCTGCACTGAAAGGAACTTAGTTCCTCTGAGTCCATCCTACAAGCTATTTTGAATGGTTACTTCAATATATGAACTTTTTAATAAGGAGATCTGTAGAAGATTGCCTCTGACATGCATTTCAAGGAGTATAGGAAGTATAGGAGCTAGTCAAGTGATGGGAAAGGAAGCAAGAGTATGATAGGCAGAGAGCTCAGCATAAAAACCCATGGCCAGCTTAGTCTTAGTGGAAACAGAATGGAAGGTAGAGAGTAACGAGAGAGGGATAAGCTTGCGTCAAACCAAGTGATGTCTCAATGTTGAAGAGCTTAGATTTGATACAATGGGGGAAATAATGATCATTTCAATGTTTTACATAAAGAGGGAAATAATGATCATTGAAATGTTTTAAATAAAGGGATCATGTGATCACATTTGCATTTTAGTTAGATCTGTGGGCTATAGGTGAATTTGAGATGGAAAAGGACAGTTATGCATTTGTTGAAAAAAAAAATCTCATCCAGAGAAAATGAGAACCTAAATTTTGAAAGAATAATATTCAAGTAAGGACCTAAAATAATAGGAGTGTTGATTGAAATGGAAAGTAAGCTGGAAGAATGAATTCTACCTGGAGTTATTCTGAAAATGATAAAATAGTAAACTCAGAAGTAGGCATGGATTTCGGGATGAGAAAGGCCACATTGGAGATGAGGGCATTATTATTTGTTGGGGCAAAAGAGTGAGAATTTCTAATTTGTTTTTATATACTGAGTTTGATTTTCCAATAGGATATCCAGAAGGACAGTGGGCAAGTGAAACTCCTCTGTGGGAGATACTGAGGGTTAAAACCACGAGAGTGGATGAGACCATGTTGTGATATGATAAAGAGAAGACTCAGGACAGACCACGGGAACATTATAATTTGTGTGACAAGTGAAAGAATAAAAAAGTTGCATTGGTGTTAGGGAAGTCAAGAAAGAAGGATACTATGTCATATGCAGCCAAGATGTCTAGTACCTCAAAGGTCAATACATTTCTACTGGAGTTGGCAGTGGTTGAGGTAAATTACATTGGCCAGAAGAATTTTAGTGTTGTGTTTGCATGGCAAGTAAGATCTCAGTGAGGGATGTCATGGTTCCTCTTTCATGAAGTCTGCATGAAAAGGCAAAGATAGTGGATGATAGTTCAAGGACATGAGATCAAGTAAGTATTAGTTTTAGGATTGACTTAAGAAACTTTTGAGGCAAGAGAAAAAGAGTGAGGACAAAAGGAGAACTTGGATATACAAAGAAGATGAAGGATGGCTGGAGCAAGATCCCCAGGGAGGGGAGGGTATTCTTTTAGAAAGCCACAGATAGGGTATTTTCTGAGAGGATTACATCATCCTCTGAGAAACAAGGGTAGGAAGTAGGAATATCCCTGAAGTTAGACAAGTGGAGTGTGAGTGGGCAGGAGGTTGAAGGAAATCATGTTTGATGGCAATAATACCTTTTAGAGGTTGGGACCAGTGTCATATTCTAAGAGTGAAAGTGGCTTTACCTAGAGGCTCTGAGGGGAAATTTGAATAGATGTTGAGGAGAATAGAATGAGAATTGAAAAGAACAAGGAAAAGCTTTGGCACATTAGTGTGTGATGTGGTGACAGCAGGTAATGTTGGGGATGATTGTATTGTGGACTTACCAACTATATTCAAATCCTAGCACATATTGTGGGGACACAGTGGTAACAAAAGGCCTTCACTTTGTTGCAGTTTATAGATAGTGTAGTATCTACACAGTAGGTAGTAAAATAAAATATAATAAAGAGATAATATAATAATACTATATAGTGCCTCAGACCTATTGAATTTTTTACTCACAATCAGTCCCAAACATGGCAGTCACTTCTATTCCAAACAGGGACTCAAGGACTCTGGAGCCTTCCAATTTATGGCTGTGTATTCTTCAGTACCATGTTAGGCAAATTTCACTTGTATTAGGGATCAAGAAGGTGCCAGGGAACTAATTTCATCTGTATCTCAGAGTGTAGCAGGTGAGACAGGCTTAGCTAATTATTGTTTTTATTTTTTTTAATTAAAATTATTTATTTATTTTAGGTATACATGAAAGTAGAGTGTATTTTGACATATTATATATGCATGGAGTATAACTTATCATTCTTGTGATTGTACGTGATGTGGAGTTGCACAGTCCAGTATTCATATATGAACAAAGGAAAGTTATGTCACACTCATTCTACTGCCTTTCCTATTCCCATCCCTGCTCACTTCCCTTTATTCCCCCTTGTTTAATCCAATGGACATCTATTTTCCCCTACCTGACCTTACTGCGTGTTAGCATTCACATATCAGAGAGAACATTCGGCCTTTGGTTTTGGGGATTGGTTTATTTCAGTCCCACCAACAATGTATGAGTGAACCTTTTCCTGACATCTTTGCCAATATTTATTGTTACTTGTATTCTTGATAGTTGCCATTCTGACTGGGTGAAAATGAAATCTCAGTGTAGTTTTAATTTTCATTTGTCTAATTGCTAGAAATGTTGAACAGTTTTTCATATATCTGTTGAGGGTAAAAGCATCATCTTCTCCTCCCTGGACAAAAATGAAGACACATTCCTTAAGACTGCTTCTATCTTCTGGGAAACAAAAAGGTGTGAAAATGCATTGGAGGAGAGGGTATATGGCATTAGCTATGACGAGATTCCAACCTAAGGAGCTGAAATTATGAAATGGAGATAAATCAAGCCTTCAGTAATAATACTTGTGTGTTGGATCAAGTCTTGATTGAAGTCATTCCATCCCTTTAGTTAAATAGTTTGCATTATTTTCGGAACATTTATTGTATGCAGAAAACCAATTATGTTTGGTTTAGGGAGCAAAAATGATCTTAAAAAAGGAAGAAAATCTGAGAAGAAAGCAAATAAAGAAAGACTCCTTATAATTTAAACTAGTTTTAGTTTTGTTTTTGTTATTTGCAACAGAGAACATCCTCGCTGGTTTGTGAATGCCTGGTGATGTGTCTTTACCAATGTTCTGACTTTAACAAAGTAGATATACTCCTTTAAATCACTGCAGGTGCCATTTGTTTCTTGTGTATGTGGATGGCCAAATCATGTAGGAGGTTTGGGAGCAGAAGTCTTAATGGATAATAGTGTNTAAATACATATATATGGTCATGTCAAAAATGTATCACTCTTTTTTTTTTGGTCTTGGGGATTGAACCTAGGGGTGCTCAATTAATGAGCTATATTCCCTGTTCTTTTTATTTTTTTATTTTGAGTCAGTGTCTTGCTAAGTTGCTGAGGCTGCCTTCAAACTTGTGATCCTCCTGCCTCAGCCTCCTGAGTCACAGAAATATACCATTCTTAATGATGCTTGTTTCTTCTGTTGACTTATAAGAAATGTTTTTACTCTGTTATTTCCTGAAATTCCTCTAATGAAAAATGTTACAAAACTGCACACTCTGTGATCTATAGGAAATGTGGCATATGCAATCATCCCCCCATGTCTGTGGGCTTTATATATTCATGTTCAACCTACCACAGATTGAAAATATTTGAAAAACATTACATGTGTACTGAACATGGACAGATTGATTAGCTATGCAGTATAGCAAGCATTTTAATAGCATTTACATTGTACAAGGTATTATGAATAATCTAGTGATCACTTAAAGTATATGGGAGGATGTACATGGCTTATACACAAATATCATGCTGTTTATATAAGGGACTTTAACATCCATGGATTTGGGTATTTGTGGAAGTTCTGGAACCAATCCTTTGTGGATACTGAGAGACAACCATAATTTATTATCCAAACCAGTATACTTCAGAAAGGAGGGAGGTCACTATTATTAATTATGCCAGAATTATAGTTATAAATCACTACTGTCCCATGCCAACACCACGAATGGTCACCCCACAGGGCAGAGATAGTAAATTTTCACGTGATATTCTAAGATAGCTCCAAGGTTCTTGATTGGATTGTATTGAAATATCATTTTTGAGAGCAGTCATCTGATGGCAGTCTGTATGTACGTTTTTAGTATTAGGTGATCCATCATTGAGTTAATTTTAAAGTTGTCCACGAGAAACTTACAATGAAATTTGACTAAAAATATGGGTCAATACCAGTTCTAACCTTAATGTATTGTAGCACTTTTATTGTTTTTTTCCAGTGAATTTCAAGCTGTGTCAACCTGCCATTTTGTTCTAATGACTCTAATGGCCGAAATTAGTACCACACAATCAGCTTGCAATGACAGTATAAATGGTACTGTCATGTTTCTCCTTTTTATTAACTTGTATTATTTCAGCCAGTGCAAGTCAACCTACAATGTTTTATTTGCAACTCACTCTTAAAACCACCACCATTATTATTTGACTCTTAAAGTACATCCATTAATAATTTTTTGACACATGAATATGTTAAGAAAGAAATTCACATTTAAATCTTAAATGAACTCTAATTTCCAGTTCTTGTGGTTCTTGGTTATAAATTACTGAATTAAATAAATAGATCTTGGTTTGATGCCAAAAGGACTTGCAACAAACGCATTCCTGAGTGAAGAGAGCCCATGAGTCTATAACATTTCCTAAACATTTCTAAAGCATTTCCTCTACATTTCAAAATAATGATTGATTCTGAGCTCTCTCCTGATTTGCTCACAGCTGTATCTCTGACACCTAGGACTTTGTCTGGCATATAAGGTCACACATTAAATATTTGTTTAAGGAATGAGTAAATATTCTTTGTAGTTTGCTTTAAGATATGTATGTCATATATTTTAACTTCCAAGCAGTCTATGCTTAAATTCTATTTACTGACATATGCCTGTCAATGTGTTGTGTGGAGGCTTGAAAATATCTGGCTTTCCATTAATTGAATTAATTAATTGGATCAATTAATCAACAAGTTCTATAATCTGATAATTTTCAATACTAGTATTATTTGTTTCAGTAGAGAGTTTTCCACATTTTCCTTTCAGTTATGCAGTCATGTTCTGCTGACTTTTGTATTTGCCCTTTGCTTCTCTAGCACAGGTCAAGAAACCAGGTAATGAAACCCAATCTGCCTTTTTACTTTTTTGTTCCATCTAAGAATTTAAGTAGGATAGTGTTTCTGTTAGCCTGGTTTCCAAATGACATTAACATGCTATTTTAATAAAAGTAAGATCCAAGGGAAAGTTTGGTAATTAAATCTTAAAAGATTATTTTTTCCTATTATATTTTTCCTATGGCTATATGAGAGCTAGAGTGGTCATTTCCAGATGGAAGCATGCATGGGTGCACATGCATGCGTGTGTGCACGCAGGCATGCACACACACACACACACACATAATTTCATAACTTTTAAAAAGGTGATATTTTCTCTAGTGAGAAATTTTATTATAAGACTTCAGACCTACCCAATTTTAATTATAATTTCTACATTTATATAATCTATCTTATCATTATTCATACATGCTTTATCAGGAATGGAGATAAGTATAATAGAGAAAATTTGTCTTGGAAGAAACCAGGGTGATCTATGTTCAATTTTTTATTATTCTCACTTAAAAAAAATCTTTCTAACCTTTCAGGATACTAGTGCCCTCATTTTTTTCCTTTATCATAAATCAAAAAATTTGTTTGGACTAATTGTGATATTGGTAATTTTTACTTCATTGTTCATTTAAAAATATTTTTTCTTAAGGTATTTGAACTTAAACATTCTAAGTTTGGTATTTGTCTTTGTGAATGGGATTTTAGGGATCTGAGTAGAAATCATATTTTGCTGAGATCCACACCAGCCTCCATAACACACATCCTTGACTTCCTCCCCCTTGAGCTTGCTCATGTGACTGCTCTTGAGTATGAACTATTTTAAAGTCATCTGTGACTTATTACAAAGATTTTATTTCTTTTTCAGGTCTTCATGTACCTTAAACAATTGTATCTTCTTATAAATGAGGTTGTGCTTCATTTTATCATCTGACCAGCATTAAGAATGGATCTAATGAAGCAAAAGGAAATGATATGGAATTTAGATAACTTCTTTGTCACTTACCCTAAGTGGTTTCAGTATGAACCAAAGACACATTCATGAAATAAAAAATAGCAAGTAGTGTGTGTTAATTTATTTTTTTTTTCATGCCACAATAATGAACAGTCTCTGGATACTAAATTCTCACATTAGGATCATTTTGCTCTAGTATCACATGTGATATGATGATTATCTTAGACTTTATTCATGATCATTTAGTTACAAAAGAATAAAAAAAAACACATTATATATTAGTTTCCTCCATAAAACTGTCCTATGGCAAAGACTTCATAATTTAGTGAGAACATAACGATTCAATAAAATAGAGATGTGTGTATTTTGATTTACAATGTATGTTGATTTCTGATACTATTTATATTTCAGGTCAGTTGCTGAGGTTAAAAATGTTTCGAGAGGATCATGGATCTTGGATGACGATGTTCTTCAGCACAATTCTCTTTCTCTTCATCTTTTCTCACATTTACAACACGATTCTTCTGATGGATGGCAACATGGGGTAGGTTATCTTTCCCCTTTCTACTGTGGTGAGTGTTAAGTTTGAAATTCAGAAGAATTCAATCAGAATTTTTTGGTTTGTAGTAACATGAATCTCCTTTACAAATAGCCTACCCTGAAGAGGGATAATTGTGTTTTCCCTAAGGCGTGCAGAATTTTTTTCCCCCTATAAGCATAGTATTTTACAATACTTAAATTTGTTCCTTATAGTTTCAGACTTTTCTGTGGGGTAGTTTGAGGGCAGGTACTAGTTTTATTATAGTGACAGAGTATGAGAAGCAGTAAATTTAATGACTTGCTTATATTCACCTAATTAGTACAGCAAGGATGCAAGGAGGATCTTCATGTTTTCATTTCTAACACTCTGCAGTGCCTGGCTAAATAAGGTACTTGATATTTGTGGCTTTAAATTAATTAATTAAATATTTATTCTTTAGTTATAGTTGAACACAATACCTTTATTTTATTTATTTATCTTTATGTGATGTTGAGGATTGAACCCAGGGCCTTACATGTGCTAGGTGAGCGCTCTACCACTGAACTACAACCCCAGCCCTTACTTATTTATTTTTATTTTTTATTTTATTTATTTTTTACTCTTTTGACAGTTCAATAGAGAGACCTTTGTTCTAAATGGGTCATTTCGAAAGTAGGCTACCTTGAATTAAATGCTTATCAAATCATTAGAGTATGAACATGTGCTGATAAGTAGATTGCAGTTTTCTCAAACTTTTTCCAGTTCTTTCATTATATAATGAGACACAAGGATTGGTCCTTTGGCATAATTTCCTCTTGGTTTTCCCTCAGTAAATTTTAAGGGCAGCATACAAGGAGATTGGTTTAGCCTACTGCATTAAGAAATTAGCTCAGTGTTAATAATAAACCACTTTAGATATTTGTTATTCATTGAAATAGTTACTAAGGAAGGTCTTGATCTACCTTTCCCAACAGATTGGAAAGCCAGATAATATCCTTTTCTTCTAAATATTAGTCTAGGCAAGATTATTGCCAGTTCTATAGTAAGCAGTTTTTTGATGTTATGTATAGATTTTAGCATCATGTTCAATGCTGAAATGAAAGATAATTTAAAATTCTGCTTTTTCTCCACCTTTAAAGGGAAAATCAGATATTTTACAAGTTTTATACTTTAGTCCTTGATAAGAAGTGATAAATTCAAGAATTCAATTTTAGATCAAATATTCAGAGCTCATAAAGTTATTAAAATGCTTTGTAATTGTTTCTTGTAGTTAGAATTGATGCTATTAATATTGAATCTATTTTTAAGTGATGCAGTTACAGACTCTAACCTGGGGCTGCTTAGAATGTGTATTATTTCTAGTAACAGAAATAATAATAATGTAGTATATAAAATATATTCTTTGCTCAGAAGTTACCTTTTCATCTATTTGTATTTTTATGTGGAGCTAGTGAGGAATATGTTAACCAGAAATGCTTAACTCTGAAGAAAGTAGAAGATAAATCAAATGTGGTAATAAATAATCCCTTGCACACTGCAAAGCATGCAGTAGCTAATAATAAAAATAATCTTAATGACAGCTAACAATTACTGAGCACTTCTTAATGAGACATGAGTCATCTCAAATCTCACACTGACCCTATGCAATAGATATCATCTCCATTTTACAGATTAAGAAACTGAGGACTAGAGAGGTTTTGCCACTTTCCCAAGTTTACATTCTAATTAAATATTCATTTTAAGCAGCAGTAGAGAAAGAGTTGAAGAAGTAAGTAGTGAATATCAGTAACACAACCCTTTGAAAAGCTAGCACAGATCTGACTGAGGGCTGGTTTTGCTACTCATTCGCCACATGTGTGCTAGTCTTTCTTTGAATTTCAATCACATAAGCTGAGTTTGACAACTGAAAGGAGTAGTAAGTACATGCAGGAAATAAGATAATAGTTTAGAATTTATGTGTACTATCTTAATGAAAATTATAAGTGGTTCTCTTTTATTCTCAGACTAAATACATTATCACGTTTCTATGTAACTGTTGAATCCTTTAGCAATACACTTCATTTTTTTTTCTAGAAAAGGATGTTTTGCTGAGAAGATTTACAGGTATAATTTTTAAAAAATTCCAAAGCCAGGAACAAATTATTTAGTTCTACAGATTAAAAAAAAAAATCACTGTTTATAAAAGATGTTTACCCACTTTCATGATACACATCATTTGAACTAGTGAACACTTCAAAGTAGGAATGTAAATCTGAAGGAAATTCAGTTCTAAGAGCAAATAGATAAACTGTACTTTGGAGTTTCTTCAGGGGAAACTGTTATTTGAGGCATTTCTTCATCCTATGTGGGGCAGAAAATGATGGCATCTGAGTGTGGAATGGACACTAAACACACAGACATCTCAGCTGACTGGTTTATATCAGATGATTGCCAGTGCTAGAGGATTCAGGATTCTTACTTACTGAATTTTATTTGCATGGAGGATTTCGGTCTGTCTTTGTTTATGAATTTCTCTAGGAATACTGGCCTAGCACAGTCCCCAAAAGTGTTTTAGAGACTTTTCAGTGAAGGCTAGACTTGAGTTCATATATTTTAGGACTCCTTTCCAAACAACAAGACTTCAGGAATAGTATGAGCAGTGAGTGGCTGTACTGCTTCAGAGAGGGAGAAGAAAGAAATTTTCCCTACTGGTCCACTTTTAAAAATTGTTTATTTTTTTTCTAGTTTTAGAACTGGGTGTAAATATGGGCTAAGCTGGAGTCCCATGATGTTTTGCCACAGAGAACAGAATCACGAGGTGTATCTAGAACAGAACCTAGCCACAACTGACTTGATAAGGGTCAAGTTGCCTGGCTCCTGTTTTTTCATTATGGGGAATTCCCTGTGGTAGGCACTGACTCTTATGGCTTTAGACACCTTAGGGGAGCCGAAGAGAGAGGCCATCAAACAGAGAGGAAAAGAGGTAAGGTAACTGAAGGGGCTAAAAGGGACCAAGACTCAGACTGTCCATATGTCCTGGCACTGTGGAGAAATGACTGCACTTTCCTTTGATTCTGTTTCCACCACTCCACACCTCACAGCACCAAAACGATGCTTTTAAAAATCTCCTTTTGTTCTTTAAGTCACTTTTACTAAATAAAATAGTGAGGTGGTAGGTGAGGGTTGTGCTGCAGAGAAAGTGCTGGCCCTGGGCAGTTTTGTTTCTAACCCTTTTAGGAGCAATTTTTTTTTTCCTCACAAGGTGGCAGACTAAAGTAACCTGAGGCTTCTACTGCACAATCCTTAGAACTGCTGGAAAATATAATGCAGCTGGATAGGCTCTTAATATGCATAGCTGAGATTAGGTAAAGGTAAGGAAAAACTAAGGTCAGAAAAGCAGAAAGACCTAAAAACCAGTCGAGCAAACCTGTGGGCTGTCCATGACTCCTGGACTTGAGGTTTTACCCTCCTGCAGGGACCAGAAACAAAAAATTTAGGCTTATATTAAGTGAGACGTTTAAGCAAGTCTTCATATTAGTTCTGCAAAGGGTTGTGGAGGAAGAGCAGGCTGGGAACAGAAGCATGAGCACAGACAGGTGCTGGGGAAGCCTGTCTGACGCCACACTGGGCTCCAGGGAGGAGAATTTCCCCAGGGAACTCATCTGGACACAGTTTTTTGGCTTTAATGTACAGGTTCTTTAGGATCTTTGAACATCTACCAGCTGCTAAACATTCCGGTACATTCTCTTCTCCCAGTTTCAGATTCTTACCTCCCTCTGGAGCCCCCACCCCCCCATAGTTTGGAGAGTTTCTGTTTTATCATGTAGACCAATTTCATTCCCTTTTTGCCTCAACTTCTGTTCGCCTTTGATTTATTTGGGGCCATTTTCATAACCCAAATCATATAAATGCATTTTTCAGTCCGAAGAACCAGTATCCTGAGATGATTGCTGCCTTCTCAGGATACGAAGGGGCTGCTGCTGCCAGGGTGTCTTGGGCTTGGGTTTACAGTATAATTGTTTGTTTTGGTTTCCTTCTACTGTTTGGCTATCTCTTGGGAGAGAAAAGGGAAGATATTGAAGAAAAAGGGGCAAAGTGATCATTCAAAAAGAGAGTTATATAAAAAAAGTTATATAAAAACCACAGTTGAACTTCTGCAGTGACAATACAATATACTGCGTTATTTACAGGACCAAAAGCCCCCAGAAAAATAAGACATTAATAGGGAAGAAACACGAAACCATTTTCTTCCACAGTTGTATGATTTTACTTGATTAAAAAATGGTTCCAAATGAATTTTCTTGAGGCCCTCTGTGTTCAACTAGGCAACTTACAGCCACTCCAGTTAGACATTCTTTATTTAGTAGGAATGAGAAGGATGTACTCCAAAGTCCAAGTCAAGGTCTTTACTGACTAGAAACTGAGCAGGTCACTTACGGCTGGGGAATATTTTTGGTTTTTGGATACTTCAAACACTTTGAAGTTGTCCTTCTGAAGAAATTCTCAATAATCTAATTTTTATAGCACCAATAGCATAAATCTTTAATTCGGAAAGGCTTGGTTGGTCTTTTCAAATATCCCCATCCCCTAAAGGATAATGCATATCTCAGGTCAAGCAAAGAAATGGTGTGGGGAGGTAAAGCTAACACACCAAGGCTGCCATTCAAAAGACTATTCCAAAAAGAGCCACTTGATGGCAGCAAAAGGCACCTTTTTGAGCACTGATCAGCTCATGAATGAGTAACAGGTTTTCTGGTAAAAGAAGGGAATCTTCCTTTTCAGTTCTAAACCTTGGTGTTAAAGTATTTGTCTTGTTGTTCATGAACCTTTTGCAGAAATCCACAGTGAACTCTATAATAAGCACTGATTATTTTGTGAAGTCCCTGGCTCCTACTCATGTTCTGACATAGGCTTAACACATTCCTACAAATATATCTGCATGTTTATAGACTTATTCTAGTATTACAAAAATGGAAAGAACTATATTTATTACTGAGGAACTTAGACATTTTATTCATCGATAAAAATTCCTCTGTGAACTGGAATAAGTTTTCAAATGGTACATACATAGTATTTAGGGGCAGGATATGAAGATGCTGAAAAAAAATTCCTTTTCAGAGAATTTTTACAAATATTAATTAACATATCAATAGGTGTAAGTATTTCAGAGAGAACTTGAAAATGGGACAAAGTGATATAAGCAATTTTGAAGATGTGTTAATATTCATATTTTAGACGTCAACAGTGAACATGTGAAGTAGGTGGTGGGTATGATAAAATTGGGATAGATTTGGTCTCTTTTCTGTCTCCTTTCTGATGAAGTTTAATAAGAAACCCTGTGGGAATTCACATGGTGGTGAGCTGTGGGCTGACAAGGACAAGTGAACTAGGGCAGGTAGCAGAAGAGAACACTTGAATGGATACTTTTCTGAGATCTAAAATGCATGTTTTCTCTGTACAGAGGGACAGCCCAAACAAGCAAGGATGAATAAGAAAAATAAATAAGCGAAAGACTAGCAGAGACTTAAAGGACTGAATGAAACTGCTCAAGATCTAGGGCTTTTAGAGTCCCTGCACACGGCTGACCTAAGCTTTGCCCCCTGAGACGCTCACATTTGCATGATGTGTCCCACGTCATGACAGAAAAGACTCTGATTTATAGCTTTGGTGTCTGTTGCCAGAGGTGTATGTTTCAGCGAAGTATTATATCCAAGACTGAATTACCGGTTAATGGGATAAATTCAGGGTGAACTTTCACTTTGAGCAGTATTTTATTTTTTGACTGGGTTTACTGTTTTCACAATCTTCATTAATGTTTTCAAATTCCTTACTTGAACTTTTTTTTTTCTTCTTGCCATTAAAAAAAAACATTTTTAATGGACGCATAGTAATTGTACACATTTTTGGATACAGTGTGATGATTTGGTAAATCTAGTCATCACTGATCTAGAAGTAGCAGGCAGGTACACCTGTTTACGAAGAACCATTACATTTACTTGCTGCTCTTCAAGTAGAAAATTGCTTATCTTGTTACCAACGTTTACACTGATAGATTCTTCTAAGAAAGGAATGTTTCTGTTTGTTTCTTTGTTTTTAAAGGTGTTATATTTATTTGGGGGCAGGGGAATGGTAAGAAAAAACTTAAATGGTCTTGAATGACTTTAAACTACCAACTTTTGTATGACCCAAACTGACAAAACTGAAATACAAAGCTAGTGATATGAATTGTGGTAAATTAAAAAAAAAAAAGACACATTCTTTCCAAAGGTATATAATGAGGCACTTTGTTAGGATGGATAGCTGGTGGAGAACTGGGGCAGGGTTCTGAAGCTGAGTGGGAAGGGCGCTTGGCTGTAAGTTTTAATGAGGCCTCAAAGTACTCAAGTCAAAGCTAAAAAGCTTGATTGGGCTGCTAAAACAAGGCTGAATGCAAATTCTGCTGGAGTGGTGCTTTAAATAATTTGTTGGCTTCACTCTTAATTAGGCTAAACATTGACTTGCTTGTATAATTAATTCACCATAATAGCACCATTAATTAGTAAGGCTGGGAGTAAGGGGCAAAACTGGTTGCTGGGAATGGGTTGGTGAGAAGAACAACTTCTGAAAGGAACGTATGGGTCTGGTCAAGAGGGTTGACCTGCTGGGTCATAGGAGAGAGGGAGGAGGGGAAGGGAGGGGTGAGGAAGAGAAGGAGAATGGGACTTAATTAGCTAGAGAATTCAGGAGTAGGGTACAGCTTCTTACTTTAAATGCTCTTGGTTTTGCAGTACTTTGTTTTATTTATTTATTTTTTATTTTTTAATTTTTTTTACAAAGCTCTTGACATATCATATTTCATACATTAGATTCAAGTGGGTTATGAACTCCCATTTTTACCCCAAATACAGATTGCAGAATCACATCGGTTACACATCCACATTTTTACATGATGCCCTATTAGTAACTGTTGTATTCTGCTACCTTTCCTATCCTCTACTATCCCCCTCCCCTCCCCTCCCATCTTCTCTCTCTACCCCATCTACTGTAATTCATTTCTCTCCTTGTTTATTTTCCCATTCCCTTCACAACCTCTTATATGTAATTTTGTATAACAGTGAGGGTCTCCTTCCATTTCCATGCAATATCCCTTTTCTCTCCCTTTCCCTCCCACCTCATGTCTCTGTTTAACGTTAATCTTTTCCTCCTGCTCTTCCTCCCTGCTCTGTTCTTAGTTGCCCTCATTATATCAAAGAAGACATTTGGCATTTGTTTTTTAGGGATTGGCTAGCTTCACTTAGCATAATCTGCTCTAGTGCCATCCATTTCCCTGCAAATTCCATGATTTTGTCATTTTTTAGTGCTGCGTAATACTCCATGGTGTATAAATGCCACATTTTTTTTTATCCATTCATCTATTGAAGGGCATCTGGGTTGGTTCCACAGTCTAGCTATTGTGAATTGTGCTGCTAAAACATCGATGTGGCAGTATCCCTGTAGTACGCTCTTTTAAGGTCTTCAGGGAATAGTCCGAGAAGGGCAATAGCTGGGTCAAATGGTGGTTCCATTCCCAGCTTTCCCAGGAATCTCCATACTGCTTTCCAAATTGGCCGCACCAATTTGCAGTCCCACCATCATGGGAACAAATTTTTACTCCTCACACTTCAGATAGAGCCCTAATCTCCAGAGTATACAAAGAACTCAAAAAATTAGACAATAAGTTAACAAATAACCCAATCAACAAATGGGCCAAGGACCTGAACAGACATTTCTCAGAGGAGGATATACAATCAATCAATAAGTACATGAAAAAATGCTCACCATCTCTAGCAGTCAGAGAAATGCAAATCAAAACCACCCTAAGATACCATCTCACTCCAGTAAGATTGGCAGCCATTCTGAAGTCAAACAACAACAGTGCTGGCGAGGATGTGGGGAAAAGGGTACTCTAGTACTTTGTTTTAATAGCACAAAGGCAAAATAGTGCAGCATATCTGAATTATTATATGTTCAGTTAGTGTTGTCTGAATTGATGAAGTTTTAAAACATTATTAAAAAACATAATCAATGCTATATCCTTGTTACTCTGTGAGAGAACATTATTATCTGCCCACAGTCAACATTGATTTGACAAACTTAAGAAGTGTTCTGTGGTCATTGTTCACAGTTGTTTCCTCCAACTTTCTCATTTAATATTTTATCAGCTTGTCACAAGAGACAACTAGGAAACAGCACACCTTGATGTTAGCCTCATCTTAGTCACCTACTGGAAAAATTAATGACGGAATAGTGTGATAGTTTCCTCATTTTTCAGAAATGGGTTGTTACAGCATCATCACCAGAATCACTACTCACAACATCACAATCACCAATATTAATCTGGAGGAAATGCTTGCTTATTAATCTGGAGGAAATGCTTGCTTCTGAAGTGCAGAAGCAAACTAAACCCAAGTTCACTGAAAATCTCAGTTGCCTTTAGCTTTATTTGATATGAAACGCAAAGTGGTGTAGTAGAAACAGCATGGTCTTTTGTCCTAACATCCTTAACTATATGAGCTTGGGTTAACTTCCCCTTCTGAACCTTAGTTTCCTCAAGTGCAAAATGGGATATTAGTACTTATCTTAGGGTTGTTGTACCAACCAAGAAGACCATGTGTGCCAGTTACTTAGTATGATGCTCACGTGATAATGAACACCCAATAAATGTTAGTTGCTATTATAATAATATAAAATATATGCTTTAGTTTCTCAAATGCAATATATATTCTCAATAAATATTAGCTGCTATAGTAACAACAACAAGTATTTTGTCAATATAATAAAATAATCTTTTATGTGTGGGTGTGAGGACTGGGGATCAAATCTGGGGCCTTGTGCAAGCTAGGTAAATGTTATACCATTGAGCTACATCCCCAGCCCCAAGATGGTAAAATTTATGACAAAACAATTATTATATTACTACATGCAATTTTAATAATTATTACTACTTTCATACAAAATGCCCAAATGAACAACTGGCACCAGTAGGTTTTAATATGAATTTCCTGAGCCATAATACATATATATAATCATAAATACACTTCACTTAAAACATGAAATTAGTCCATGGAATTCATGGCTTCTGGCTCAAATGCTATTGGAACTCATTTCTATGAATGTTTATAAGCTGTTTTTTATTTTATTTTCCATCAATGAGAAAAAATACAGAAATCTAATATAACACTTCATTAGGATTCAGAAGAGAAAATTGTGAATCTGTTATGTTACTAAATGGCTATTTGGTAATATTGGTGTTTTTGAAAATAGAGGGAAACTCTGATGGGATTATGGATGAGATGCTAACTGCTTGCATAGCAGGCTGTGCATGTGCATGCGTGTGTGCATCTCATCTAGAGTACATATAATAATGAATACCTTTAAGTTCCATTTCAATTACATGGAAAATTGATGTATATTTCTAGCTCAAGTCTCATGGCTTACCAAAAGTTATATAGTCAAATTTAACAAATGAATGAGAGACAGCCTAGCACCATCTGAGGAAACAACATTTCTGTGACAGGTTATCCTATTTGTACTATATTAACCCCATGGTCATTTTTGAGGGATTGATGAAGAAGAGAAACAGAGTTCTATTAATAAAATATTTCAGTATGCAAATATCTTCCTGCTAAGGAAACATCAATTGCAGCACAATTGTATGTACTGTTTATGCTGTTGGGTTAGGGATGTCTACAGTCTCTTTTATCCTTGTCATCAGATCAGAAGCAAATTGGTTTCATCGTGTGGTGGACTGAGGTGAGCAGCCTGGACTTTTAAGGACCGAATTGTGTTGGAAATGTTTAAATTCTGTCTGCTTCAGTCTCCTTTAGGCTACCACCAGGTACCCTGTACATAACATTGCTGCATAAGTTGGTGACAAACGACATAGAATTAAATGTGAACGGAATAAATTTGTAATATTGAAATTCTTTAGAAATGGAACATGATAAGGCCTGATTTAATCAACCTATTAATGAATACACTTACCTAATTTAAAAAGTCACCACTTTGTGTCCTTTAAAATAAAAAGTCACTAAAATAAAAGAAATATGAAGAAATAAAAGAATGTATTAGATTTTGGATGTATATTTTACAGCCTACATAGTTTCATTCTTGCTCTCTCAAACACATGTTTTAAAAAATTAGAAGGGTTCCCAGGCATATTGCTATACACAAGTTGTTAAGTATCCTGGGGGTGACAGGAAAGAATATATACATCACATATAACATACTTAAAACAATTAATAGATTTGATTGTTTCTAGATTGTATGTATTATCTACACATATATTCTATTTTTAGTATATTTAAAACATCTATTATATAATAACATATAATGTTTAATATACTATTATGTATGTGCACATATGCATATATATGTAATATCCATTGTTAGCTTTTAGGTAAGCAGAGTTAATATTGTCAAAATGGCCATATTACCAAGCATGACATTCAGATCCAATGTGATCCTCATCAAAATACCAATAAAATTCTTCATGGAGCTACAAAAAACAATCCTAAAATTCATATGGAAGAATGAAAGATCCAAAATAGCCAAAGCAATTCTGAGCAACACAATATCTCATCTCAAATTATATTACAGTATGATAGTTATAAAAACATCATATTATTGGCATAAAAACAGACACAAAAACCAATGCAATAGAAGATACAGAGTCATGTTCACATAGATGCAGCCAACTGATCTTTGACAAAGGTGGCAAAAACATGCATTGGAGAAAATACAGCATTTTAGCCATATGTGTAAGAATGAAACTAGATACTTATGTCTTATTCTGCACAAAAATTAGATCAAAGTGGATCAATAATGACCTAGAAATTAGACCAGAAACACTCAAACTGCTAGAAGGAAACAGAGGGTCAACACTCCAACAACTTGGCATAGGCACCAACTTCCCTAATAAGATTCCTATAACATTTTACTTTTTTTTTTTTTAATTTTAGTTGTGGTTGGACACAATACCTTTATTTTATTTTATTTATTTTTATGTGGTGCGAAGGATTGAACCCAGAGCCTCACACGTGCTAGGCAAGCATTCTATAGCTGAGCCACAACCCCAGCCTCTAACATGTTACTTTTATTAGAGAATTTGATGTGCAAATTTAAAGCTAAGTATAAAAATAAATCATTGGTGATAAAATAGTTGAGAATAGTTAAGCTCACAGAGATGTATTCTGAACCTTATAGAGTCATCTTAATTGAATATGTGGGTATACACAAAACTGTGTAGTGAATAGGATTTCATAGGCTAGGTTTTAATGGAGCAACAAATATGATGTTTGTTGGGATCTATTCAAGTTAATTTAGGGGTCAGCAGAAACAAGAGCAATGAACTAGGAAATTCCAACTTCTTAAATAATTTAAGTGTCTGGGGGAAGGTGGCTTTGATTATCATTTCACAACATCATCTGAAGGAGAGTCAGTTTAGGGTAAATTTATGAAAATTCAATTACCTAAGCTAGTAAAGAAACTTTATTTCTGCATCCATTTGGTGAATTGCTTCCAGAGAATTTGCTTATTAATTTGACACTTCAAACTTTGAGAATGTTCTTAAAATTAACAATAGTCATTTCTCCATATGTTTCTTTTTTAAGTGTATTTATTTGTTCTAATTTGTTACACATGAAAGCATAATGCATTTCAATTCATAGTACACATGTAGAGCACAATGTTTCACGTCTCTGATTGTACACAAAGTATTTTCACACCATTCATTTCTTCATACATGTACTCAGAGTAATGATGTCCACCTCATTCCACCATTTTTCCTACCCCCATACCCCCTCCCTTCCCATCCCTCCCCTTTGCCCTATCTAAATTTCCTCCATTCCTCCCATGTTCTCCTCCCACCCGTATTATGGATCAGCATCCACATATCAGAGAAAACATTCGGCATTTGGTTTTTGGGGATTGGCTTACTTCACTTAGCATGATATTCTCCAACTCCATCCATCTACCTGCAAATGCCATGATTTTATTCTATTTCAATGCTGAGTAGTATTCCATTGTGTATGTATACCACAGTTTCTTTATCCATTCATCAATGGAAGGGCATCTAGGTTGGTTGCACAATTTAGCTACTGTGAATTTAGCTGCTATAAACATTGATGTGGCTGTCACTTAGTATGCTGCTTTTAAGTCCTTTGGGTATAAACCTGGAGTGGGATAGCTGGGTCAAATGGTAGTTCCATTCCAAGTTTTCCAAGGAATCTTCATACTGATTTCAATATTGGTTGCACCAATTTGCAATCCTACCAGTAATGTATTAAGAATACAACAACAATAAGTGATAATGAGCAGTGTCATCTCACTTTGACTGGAATGAGATGAAATCTTAGAGTAGTTTTGATTTTCATTTCTGTAATTGCTAGAGATGTTGAAAATTTTTTTCATATATTTGTTGATTGATTGTATGTCATCTTCTGAGAAGTGTCTGTTCAATTCCTTGGTGCATTTAGTGATTGGGTTATTTGTTTTTTTGGTGATTTTTGAGTTCTTTATATATCCTAAAGTTTAGTGCTCTATCTGATGTGTGTGTGGTAAAAGTTTGCTCCCATTCTGTAGGCTCTCTCTTCACCCCACTGATTGTTTCTTTTGCTGAAACGATTATCAATTTGAATCCATCCCATTTATTGATCCTTGATTTTATTTCTTGTGCTATAGGAGTCTTGTTAAGGAAGTTGGGACCTAATCTGACTTGATAAAATTTGGCCCTACTTTTTCTTCTATTAGGTGCAGGGTCTCTGGTCTATTCCTAGGTCCTTGATACACTTTGTTCATGTAAGAGATAGGGACTTAATTTCATTTTGCTCTATATGGATTTCCAGTTTTCCCAGCACCATTTATTGAAGAGGCTATCTTTTCTCCAATATATATTTTTGGCACTTTTGTCTATTATGAGATAACTATGTTTATGTTGATTTGCCTCTGTGTCCTCTATTCTGTATCATTGGTCTAACAGTCTGTTTTTGGGCCAATACCATGCTGTTTTTGTTACTGTTGCTCTGTAGTATAGTTTAAGGTCTGGTATAGTGATGCCACCTGCTTTATTCTTCTTGCTAAGGATTGCTTTTGCTATTCTGGGTCTCTTATTTTTTCCAGATAAATTTCATGATTGCTTTTTCTATTTCTATGAGGAATGTCATTGGGATTTTGGTTGGAATTACATTAAATCTGTATAGTGCTTTTGGTAGTATGGTCATTTTGACAATATTAATTCTGCCTATCCAAGAACAAGGGAGATCTTTTCATCTTCTAAAGTCTTCTTTAATTATTTCTTTAGTGTTCTGCAATTTTCATTGTAGAGGTCTATCACCTCTTTTGTTAAGTTGATTTCCAAGTATTTTATTTATTTATTTATTTATTTGATGCTATTGTAAATGGGGTAGTTTTTCTCGTTTCCCTTTCTGGGGATTTGTCACTGATATACAGACATGCCATTGATTTGTGGGTGTTGATTTTATATCCTGCTACTTTGCTGAATTCATTTACTGGTTCTAGAAATTTTCTGGTGGAACTTTTTGGGTGTTATAGGTAAAGAATCACGTCATCAGCAAATAATGAAGTTTGAGTTCTTCTTTTCCTATTTGTATCCCTTTAATTTCTTTTATCTGACTAATTGCTCTGGTTAGAGTTTCAAGAACTATGTTAAATAGAAATGTTGAAGGAGGGCATCCCTGTCTTGTTCCAATTTCTAGAGGGAATGCTTTCACATTTTCTCCATTTAGAATAATATTGGCCTTGGCCTTAGCATAGACAGCTTTTACAATGTTGAGGCATGTTCCTATTATTCCTAGTTTTTCTATTGTTTTGAACATGAAGTGGTACTCTATTTTTTCAGATGCTTTTATTCAATATATTGAGGTGATCATATCATTCTTATCTTTAAGTATATTGATGTGATGAATTACATTTATTGATTTCCAACCTTGCATCCCTGGGAAGAACTCCACTTGATTGTGGTGCAGTATCTTTTAAATGTGTTTTTGTATTCGATTTGTCAGAATTTTATTGAGAATTTTTGCATCTATGTTCATTAGAGTTATTGGTTTGAAGTTTTCTTTCTTTGATGTGTCTTTGTCTAGTTTTGGACTCAGGGTGATATTGACATCATAGAATGAATTTGGAAGTGTTCCCTCTTTTTCTATTTCATGGATTAATTTGAGGAGTATTGGTATTAGTTCTTCTTTGAATGTCTTGTACAACTATGCTATTTATCCATCTGGTCCTGGGATTTTCTTGCTTAGTAGGCTTCTGATGGTGTCTTATATTTCATTGCTTGAAATTGATCTGTGTAATTTGTTTATATCATCATGATTCAGTTTGAGAAAATCATATGACTCTAGAAATTTGTCAATGCCTTCCATGTTTTCTATTTTATTGGAGTACAAATTTTCAAAAATAATTTCTAATTATCTTCTGTATTTCTGTGGTGTTTGTTGTTATATTTCCTTTGTCATCATGGATGTTAGTAATTTGAGTTTTCTCTCTCCTTCTCTTCATTGGCATGGCTAAGGGTTTAATCAATTTTATTTATTTTTTCAAATAATCAACTTTTTGTTTTGTCAATTTTTTCAATTGTTGCTTTTGTTTCAATTTCATTGATTTCAACTTTTATTTTAATTATTTCCTGTCTTCTACTGCTTTTTGTGTTGATTTGTTCTTCTTTTTCTAAGGCTTTGAGATGTAATATTAGGTCATTTATTTGTTGGCTTTTTCTTCTTTTTAAGGAATGAACTCCATGCAATGAACCTTCCTTTAGTACTGCCTTCATAGTGTCCCAGATTTTTATTTCATCATCAAATCAGTATTCTCATTTATCACTAATAATTTTTTAATCTCCTCTTTGATGTCTTCTGCAACCCATTGTTCACTCAGTAGCACATTATTTAGTCTCCATGTGTTGGAGTAGCTTCTATTTTTAATTGTAAATTTTGATTTAATTTTTAATTTGATTTAATTTTTAATTTTAATTTTGATTTCTAATTATTCCATTATGATCTGATGAATGCAGAGTAGTATATCTACTTTTTTGTTTTTGCTAAGAGTTGCTTTATGGCATAATATATGGTCTATTTTAGAGAAGGATCCATGTGAGGCTGAGAAGAAAGTGTATTCCCTCATTGATGGATGAAATATTCTATATGTGTCGGTTAAGTCTAAGTTATTGATTGTATTATTGAGTTCTATAGTTTCTTTGTTTAGCTTTTGTTTGAAAATTCTACCCAGTGGTGAAAGAGGTGTGTTAAAGTCACCCAGAATTATTGTGTGGTGGCCTATTTGACTCTTGAACTTGAGAAGAGTTTGTTTGATGAACATAGATGCTCTATTGTTTGGGTCATATATATTTATAATTGTTAAGTCTTGTTGATGTATGATTCCCTTAATCAGTATGAAATGTCCTTCTTTATACCTTTTGATTAATTTTGTCTTGAAGTTGACTTTATTTGCTATGAGGATGAAAATCCTTTCTTGTTTCCACAGTCCATGTGAGTGGTATGTTTTTTTCCCAACCTTTCACCTTCAGTCTGTGGATGTCTTTTCTTTTGAGTCTCTTGGAGGTAGCATATTGTTGAGTCTTTTTTTAAAATCCAATCTGCCAGTCTATGTCTTTTGATTAGTGAGTTTAGGCCATTAACATTCAGGGTTATTATTGAGACATGATTTGTATTCCTGGCCATTTTTTGTTTAGTTTTGGTATTTAACTTGACTTGGTTTCTCCTTTGATTGGTTTTTCCTTTAGTGTAATACCTCCCTTTGCTGATTTTCATTGATTTCCTCCATGGAATATTTTGCTCAAGATGTTCTGCAGTGCAGGCTTTCTAGTTGTAAATTCTTTTAACTTTTGTTTATTATGGAAGATTTTTTTTTCATCATCAAATCTAAAGCTTAATTTTGCTGGATATAAGATTCTTGGTTGGCATCCATTTTCTTTCAGAGCTTGGTATATGTTGTTCCAGGATCTTCTAGCTTTCAAGGTTTGGGTTGTAAAATCTGCAGATAACCTAATTGGATTCCCCCATATGTAATCTGATTCCTTTCTCTTGTGGCTTTTAAAATTCTCTTCTCTGTATGTTTCTTAGAAACAAGTTTTCAGACAAATATAGAGCTGGTGACACTGTTTATTTCTCTGGCCTTGGCCTCAGTGATTTAAAATAAATAAATAAATAAAAAGTTTGAGGATTTTACTTTAGGCATCTATCACCAGTCACAGTTTAAGGATAGATCTCTCTGAAGTCAAATAAGAATGTGTCCAGAGCTGGGTCTGAAAGCAGGGAATGAACATACTTGGGCATAGCCAGATAATGAAGGGTTATCAAAACCAGGTAAGAATCCAGTACTAAGAGATCCCAGTCAAGGTTGTTGTAACATCATAAACTCAAGGATTACTTAGCAGTTTTGGAGAACTGGATGAACTCTCTTGTCCTTCTCCCAACCTCCTGTTTTAGATACCATTATATGAAAAAGCTTATGGACTTCATGTTAAAAGCTAGTGAAGTGTCTCAGAAGTAGGATAATAATCAGGAGACCCCAACAATAAGCTCTTAAAAATAAAATATATCAGTCAGATGGGTTAGATTTTACCTCAGTAACAAAATTCAAAAATCTCAATGGCTAAAAGCAACAAACTTTATTTCATGCTACATTTTCATTGTGAGTCAGCTAGAAGGTCCTGTTTTAGTCATTCTTCCCCTGGGATTCAGGCAGAGAAAGTGGCTTATGTTGTTTTGGGGAGAATCATAGAATTAAATATTCTGCCTGAAAGTAACATTGATCACTTATGCTCAAAACTCTCTGATTAGAATTAATTATTTGGTCCATCCAAACACAAGAAAGCTGGGAAATACAATCATACTAGGTGAGTGGAATGGGAAGAATCAGATTTTTTTCAAGAACAACACTGCCAATCACATATGCAAGTGCGCCTGCCTCAACTAGGAAGTGATTTTATACTTCCTAATATTCTACTTCTCCTCCCTATTTACAATACCTTTTCTTTCCTTAGCCAATCAGGACATAAGTGTGCAATAACTGATCAGAAGAGAAATATATTTCAGAAGAGGAAGGTAAAGCATTAAGGTTAGTTAAACACTGTACTGGTGACTAGTATGCACTGGTACTTATCCACACATAGTGCATAAGTATATAGTCATTTAACCTAAAATCAGTAGGATGATTTTGACTATATCCATTCTGGTACTTCTCATGTCATGTTTGTCCTAAATATCTTGATTATCAATCCCTGGTTGGTGGAAATGAATGTGCTAATAAGTTAGTGAATTCAGAAAGAGGTACTAGTCAGTGAGAATTTATGAAGATATGGTTAAGATTTGAATATTAAGTCAGAGGAATTATAAAATTATATTTCTCCCCCCCTCCTTTTTTTTCTTCGTTGTATTGGGGATTAAACACAGGGTGCTTTACCCCCGAGTTATAGCCCTAGGCTTTTTTTATTTTGAGAAAGGGTCTTGCTACGTTGCATAGGGCCTCTCTAAATTGCTGAAGTTGGCTTGGAACTTGAGTTCCTCCTGCCTCAGCCTCATAAGTGTCTAGGATTATAGGAATGTACTGCCAGGACCAGCTAAAATCCATTACCGTCTTGTACCTACAAAATTGAAATGAGTCAAGAAATGGGGAATTTGACCAATTGGAAGAGAAGATCCAACTGAGGCTGAACTTATGCATACCTCCTGGTTTCCATGGCAATGGGGCTTTCTTCAGTGTAAGGTAGAGAAATATGTGTGCAAGTACCTCCTACTTTGGGAAAAGTAGAGAAGGTATTTGCTGAAGACAAAGGATGAGATCAGGAAGGAAAGAATCTGAGTTAAAAAGAAAAAAATCAATTGAACCTGGGTCTGGAAGCTTCTGGGCATATACTACACATAGCATGTTTCTCCCATAATTTTGGTTAAAGCCAGGGAGAAAGTAAATCTGGTGGTTGCATACCTACACGATCTCTTCCATCACAGCCCAGAAAAAAAATGCTGGTCTGGAAAACCAAGAGCTGTGTAAATGCACTTGGATTGAAGCCACCTGCTGTGTGGGTTGCCCATCTGCTTCTCACCCAGGAAGTTCTCATCTACCCAGCAGGTTCAAGAGGGAGTCAGAACAGGCTTGCCCATATTTTTCTGTGAGTTTGTTTACTTTGTCTTTAATATCCTTCAGCATATTTCATACTTGCTAAATATATCGGTCCAAATTCTGCTCAGTGATCTGAGCTTTTCCTGGTTTTATTAAATATATGTTAAACGTACACCACTGCTTGGAGAACTAGGACTGGGAAGAGTCAACAATGAGCACTTCACTCTTTTCATTGCTATTTTCTCCTCTGACCTTTTCCCACCAGAAAAAGGAGAGAGGAAAAGGCACCCCCCTCTACCCTTCTCTCTATAGCTTCTAAACAAATCCTAATAAAAACTAGAACATAAATAAAGCAAAGCAACACATACTTCCTAAAAATAAGATGGCTTTGTGACTTATCATTGAAACCAGGACAGCTGAAAGTGAAAGGGGGCATGGACTGTGAAGTCCAGGGATACTTTAAGTATATAGTCATTTTACCTAAAATCAGTAGGATGGAGGGAGAGAGCATCATTTGTGATGCTCTGGAAGGAAGTGTTGGCTTCGATGCACACTGAATATCCATGGAAGTTGCAGCTAATTTGCAGCAAATTTCAGTTCTAATAGGGAGCAGTAGATTTAGATTATTTCAAGAAAAATGAGGTTTTCAAGAAATGATTGGTATCAGGATTATTTACCATGTAGTAATAACCAGCTAACAGAGAAAAAATAGCATAATAGAGATCTACATTTTTACTGAAACCTCAGAAAAGTCCTTGGCGGTTGACAGAGGACTGATCAAAGTTTAGGAATCGCTGACCAGGCTGATTGTGTTTTCTGTATCCATGACTCCAGTTTAAGAAAATTAAAATCAGTTTCATTTTGCTGAAGGCAAACATACCAAACCCCAACAGGAGTGAAGAAGAGTGCTTTTGTAATGTGAGAAATGATGTCACTGTATGGCAGGTAGCCTCTGAGATGGTCCCAGTGATTCCCACCTCATGACATTCAAGCCTAGCCCTTGCATATTCCCCTCCCCTTAAGAGTAGGCTAATGACTGGCTTCTACAGACAAAAATTGATCAAGGCATTGGGAGACTGTTCTGTCGTTAAGTAGGCTTCTGCCCTGCTTGCTCTTACTGTCTCAGAGCCCTTACTGTGAAAGAGGCAAGCTGACACATTGTTATGCCTACAGAGAGGCCCATAGGGCAAAGAATTGTCCCAGACAATAACCAGGAAGACATGAGGCTTCCCACATGAGTGAGCTTAGAAGCAAATCTTCCCCAAGTCATGTAACCTTGATGTAACTGTAGCCTTGGCCCATGTGGTCATTGTAGGTACCTTGTGAGAGACCCTGAGCCAAAGGATCCAGCTAAAGTGTGCATAATGACCCACAGAAGCTATGGGATAATAAATGTTTACTCTTTTAAACTGCTCTGTTGTGTTGTAATTTGTCCCCCAGCATTAGATAACTAATATGCTGCATTTAGTATAGTGTCTTCTGTATATATAATGGAAACGTACATAAAGAAACACACACACACACACACACACACACACACATCCCAGAACGGCTACAGAATCCCCAAAACTTTGATGGGTCAGAGTTTTCCTTTTCTTTCTTTCATTCTCTGCACTAATTTTATTTTCTGTTCTATGTTCCTCTGGATATTTTTTTCCATCATGATGGTGGGAGTCCTCAGAGCAGTTCCATGAAATATGAGCAAATCAGACTCACAGACTTCAACCTTAGGTATAAAGGCAACATATTACACATCATCTCTTTGGGAGAGGCACTACTGATCTTTGTTACTGGAACAGAGAATGTCTCCTGTGAGTTTTCATAATGAAGACCCTCTAAAACCTAGAGAACAACATCCTCAGTAACATTCCTAACAATGCCCTCACAAGAAGCAGTGATTTTTCCAGTCCATGGTCTTTATTCTGCTTTTAAAGGACCTGCCTAACTGTGGGGATGGCACCCAAGTAAATTTACTAGTCTCCAAGGGCATGTCTTGCATGAAATATTTCAAAAGTTATCAGGCATCATGACAAAGAGGTTTATCACAGTTCCTCTGCAGATGCAGATCTTTGGGGGATGGTTTCAAGTTCTATTTGTAACAAAGGAGAAAGTAATTGGCAAGTAACATTTTAATTGTGTTTTACACTTATATAAGTCTGTGATTCGTTGTCTAAGCTTATTTTTCTTTTAGCATTTATTTTAAAAAGTAAGTATTCAGCTTGAAAAAGTGCCGAGGAAAGGTTAAGTCCAGGCTACTTCTCATATTATTCTGACTTTGGGGTAGGTAAAACTCTTGTAGATGTTTAAAATGTCTATTTTTAGCTCAATAAAATTTCTTGGAATCATCAGATTGTAGGTGCCATAGACCACTTTAATTTAGGAATAATGATGCAATGCTGTTTCAGTTAGACATGAGAAACTACCTGTATTTAAAACTATTTCCGTCTTGGCAGTTTTTACTGCAGCTTGCGCATGGACAAATAATTCTTAGTAAAATCACTTAACACTTCCTCTTGAGCTTTGTGTGACACATGGATTTATATGTATATCCTTTTAGCAGGAAATGAGTTTGAATTTTACTTCAGGAGTTAAGAATTATATCATGAGTGGAAATATAAAAAGATACAATAAAACTGTTTCAGCTGGTAGTGTCACTGCATCGCTAATCAAAGAAAGCACAACAGAGTCACAGAATTATCTTTTTACTTTGCTGAATGAAGTAGAAATACACTTTAATTGCTTTCAAGAAAATATAGAGCAAAATGTTCTTTGTGATAGACATCTGTTAGCGTGCAGGATAGATTTATCATCTCCTTAAAAATTAATTTAAAATTCTATCCCCACCCTCATATGAAAACCCTTGGAGGCTTCTTGCATTCACCCATACTTCCTCTAGTCCTCATCCAGCAACTTACTGGTTATTCCCCCACCCACTAAAAGGTTTGAGTGCATGTCTCACAGTCCTGCTCTTTGCTGCAAGTCTTGCTACTACCCTGAGTGTGTCCAAAATTCATGTTCTCTTACCTCTGGCCTCTTTGGCAAACCATCTAATGGATATGGCTCAGTCTTTATTCTACTTGACCTCTCTCCCTATCCCTAGTCACTTATCACCATTACTGACTTTTGAAAATGCTGTTTCCATGGTGCCTAACTCCATACACTCTCCTACTCTATTCTCTCCTCCCAGGTACTGAATTTCAGTTTTCTTTATATTCTCATCATTAAAGGTTTTAATCTTCCTTTCTTACTCTAGTCAAACTCCTTGTATGTTCTTTCTCTCCCTTATATCATGCCTGCAGTAAATCACAAGGGCTCATGTATTCTATATGCTAAGTATCTCTTTATCATGTCTCTTTGGATTACTTGCAATAGCTGCCTTTCTCATTACCTCTATATGGTGGCAAATCTTCTAAAACATCTATTTCTCTGCAACATTTCAGAGGATTTTCATTGTCTCCATGGTAAAGTCCAAGTTCTTTCCTTGAATTATTAAGGCTTGAAACAATGTAGCCTCAGCTTATCTCATTGTTCTGCCCTTCCTTATTTTTGCACCCACATGAAGTCCCATGCAAAGTGAACTTCTTTTAGTTCTATCAATAGAACTTTGTCTTTCTCACTTCTGGGTCTTGAAATAAGTACCTCCACTCCTCATTCTCCACCCCTTCACTGCTAACCCTAGGCAAACTCAAACTCATTATTCAGGTATCTGCTTAGATGCCACTTCCTCTGAGAAAGCTTTTCTAATATTTTATTTAAGGTCAGATAAAATATTCTTTTTATGTGTTCCCATAGCACCACACCAGCATCCATACCACAACATTTGCCACACTATGTTTTTTTTTTCCCCTAATGCTCTTTAATTTTTTTTCCCCATAGTACTGGGGTGAGCATGGGGCCTGACCCATACTAGGCAAGGGGTCTTCTACTGAGCTACAATCCCAGCCGCTGCAATGCTCTTTTGATGGAAATTTTATTTTTTATTGTAGTAAGAACAATACTCATGATCTATCTTGACAAATATTGAAATGTACCACACAGTACTGTTGATCATAGGCATTGTGTTGTGTAACATATCTGTAGAACCTAATTATCTTGTGATACTGAAACTTTCTACCCATTGATTAGTAACCTCCCATCTCCCTGTCCCTCCAGCAGAACCACTGCACTCTATGGTTCCTGTGTCTGACTATTTTGGAGACCTCATGTAGGTGGAGTCATGATGGATTGGTCCATTTGAGACTGATTTATTTCACTTAGTATAATATCCTCAAGGTTTGTTCATGATTTCCATTTGGAAGGATTTTCTTCTGTTTCAAGATTGATTTTCTCTATCCATTTACTCACTGATGGACATTTAGGTTTTTCTGTCCCCTGGTTGTGAATAGAGCTGCAATGAACGTGGGGGTGCCGATGGCTTCTTTTCAAAGTACTGATTTTATTTCCTTCAGTACATACCCAGAAGTGGGTTTTCTGGATTATATGGTAGTTCTGTTTTCAATTTTTTTTTTTTGAGGAACCTCCATACCATTTTCTACAGCAGCTGTACCATTTTACATTCCCACCAACAGTGTGAAATGGTTCTCATTTCTCCACATCTTTGTCAACACCTGTTATCTTTTTGTTTTTGGTAACCTGTTATCTTTTTGTTTTTGGTAACAGCAGTCCTAACAGATGTAAACTGGTATCTTCTTGTGGTTCTGATTTGCATTTTCTGAATGATTAGTGATGTTAGGCAACCTTTCATTTGTCTGTCATTCGTATGTCTTTGGAGAAATATCTATTTAGGTTCTTTGCCTGGTTTTAAAATTGGCTTCTTGGTTTTTGTTTGTTTGCTATTGTTGATGAAATTCCTGATATTTAGAATATTAACCCTCCACAAGACAGATGAGTTGCAAACATTTTCTCCCATTCCATAGGCTGCTCTTTCACTCTGTTATTATTTCCTTATGGCTCAGAAACATTTTAGTTTGATATAGCCCCACTTGTCTATTTTTGGTTGTGTCACTGTTTTCTTGCAGGAGTTTTATAGTTTCAGGTCTTATGTTTGAGTCCTTTTGTCTAGTTCATGTTTACTTTTTATTAAGATGTAAATAAGGTTTCAATTGCATTCTTTTGCAAGTGAATATTCACTTTTCCTACACCTTTTGTCAAAAAGACCATCCTTTCCCATTCTACATTCTTAAAACCTTTGTTAAAAGATCAGTTGATGACATATGCATGGTTTTTGTCCTGAATTCTTTGTTTTGTTCCATTAATCTGTGTCTTTGCCAGTACCATATATTTTTTTTTTTTTTACATCTTATGTAATGGAGTGTAATTTCTCATTCTTTGGGTTATACATGATTAGAATCCCACAAGTTGTATAGTTATATATGTACATAGGGTAATAATGTCTGATTCATTCTATTCTCCTTCCTACTTCCATACCCCCGCCTTCCCTCACTCCCCTCTATCTAATCTAATGTAACTCTGTTCTTCCTTAGCCCTACCCACATTGTGAATTAGCATCTGCATATCAGAGAAAATATTTGACCTTTGGTTTTTTGAAATTGGCTTATTTTGCTTAGCATGATATTCTTCAGCTCCATCCATTTATCAGCAAATGCCATAATTTCATTCTTCCTTAAGGCTGAGTAATATTCCATTGTGTGTGTGTGTGTATCACATTTTAAAAATCTATTCTGTTGAAGGGCACTTAGGTTGGTTCCATAGTTTAGCACTTGTAAATTAAGCTGCTATAAATATTGATGTGGTTGTATCATTGTAATATGCTGATTTTAAGTCCTTTGGTTATAAACTGAGAAGTGGGGTAACTGGGTTAAATGGTGGTTTCATTCCAAGTTTTTTGAGGATTCTCTATCCTGTCTTTCATAATGGTAGCACCAATTTGCAGTCCCACTAGCAATGTATGAGTGTACCTTTTTGCCCACATCCTTGCCAACATTTATTGTTGTTTGTATTTTTGATAATCACCATTCTGACTGGGGTGAGATGAAATCTTAGAGTAGTTTTGTTTTGCATTTCTCTAATACTAAAGATTTTGAACATTTTTTCATACACTTGTTGATTGATTGTATTTCTTCTTCTGTGAGGTGTCTCTTCAGTTCTTTAGCCTATCCATTGATTGGGTTATTTGTTTTTTGTTTGTTTTGTTTTGTTTTTGGTGTTAAGTTTTTTGAGTTCTTTGTATATTCTGAAGATTAATACTCTACCTGAAGTGCATGTGTTAAAGATTTTCTCCCATACTGCAGGCTCTCTCTTCACATTATTGATTATTTCCTTTGGTGAGAAGAAGCTTTTTAGTTTGAATCCATCCCATTTTTTTTTTAAATTTTTTATTGTGGGTTGTTCAAAACGTTACAAATTTCTTGGCATATCATATTTGACACTTTGATTCAAGTGGGTTATGAACTCCCACCTTCACCCCATACACAGATTGCAGAATCACATCAGTTACACATCCATTGATTTACAAATTGCCATCCTAGTGTCTGTTGTGCTCCGCTGCCTTTCCCATCCTCCACCCTCCCCCCTCCCCACCTCTCCCCTCCCCTCCCCTCCTCTCTCTCTACC
>NW_025999960.1:10597712-10606170 GCF_001458135.2 Marmota marmota marmota
CATGGTGGCTGCTGGCCTCCTCTGTGGTCTGACCGGTGTGGAGAACCGAGATGGACCGCTTCCTTTCCCCCGTCTCGAACCCAGAATTCAGCCCTGAGTACGGTGCTTGCACGGCTGGCAGAAACTGCAGCGCTGTAACCCTGCGTCTCTATCCCAGCGCGCGCTGCAGACTCTAGCCGCGGGGCGATTTGCTGAATAAGCCGTGTTACCCTCCGTGCGACAAACCTCTCGCGTTTGAGTCCCCGTAGCCGATCCTCATGCGATGGAAATCCTTCCTCCAGGTTCCGGAGCACCCCACTATTGCTGGAAATTCCTAACAAGATATCCTTTAGCCGTCCTGACTTGTCATACTCCCACACAGTGAAGCAGCACACGGGGGTAATGCACTCCCCTCGCCGCCATCTTCTTTCCTCCCATTTATTGATTCTTTATTTTACTTCTCGTGCTTTAGAAGTCTTGTTAAGGAAGTCGGATCCTAAGCTGATATGGTAAAGATTTTTGCCTACTTTTTCTTCTATTAGGCACAGGGTCTCTGGTCTAGTGTACCATATTGTTCTAATTAGTATAGATTTGTAGTATATTTGGAATCGAGAAATATGATGCCTCCAGCTTCATTCTTCTTTCTTAAAATTGTTTGACTACTCAGAGTTCTTTTTGGTTCTATATGAATTTTGGGATTTTTTTTTCCATTTATGTAAAGATGTCATTGGCATTTCAATAAGGACTGTAGATCATTTTGGGTAGTATGGCCTTTTTAACAGTATTAATTCTTCCCGTGCATGAGCATGATGAGTGCTGATGTGCTAGTTTCAATTGCTGTCTTTATACTCAGTGGCCCTCAGGCATCTAGAGTATGACAAGTCCCAACAGTGCTGGAAAACAAGCAAAACAGAAGCTGTGCTTTGAGTGCATTCAGAAAAATCAGAATGTGACTATGGTCCCGCCCTTTCTTTCCCTTCTCAGGAGAAGCTGGGAGCTGTGTGTTTTCTCCTGATGACATGGGATTGTGCTCTGGCAGTGAGGATTATGGTAGGAGGGTGTCTCCACTGTTCCTATTGGCTTAGATTTGATCACTTTGCCACTTATCCTGAGCACAGATTCTGAGTGCATTAGTGGATTTTTTCCACAAAGAGAATTGTTGGGAAGCAGGGTCTAGTGTTTCCTACTCTGCTATCTTGCTGAGGTCATTCCACACTGTATTTTAATTCTCTTTTCATCTGTATATATTTGCCATCAAATAATGAATTTTACGAGAGCAGTTTTACCTGTGCTTACCAACATTTGATTCTTTCTCTTTCCTGAATACAGATTTCTATTATTCAGGTCCCCTTGAAATTAGGTAGAGCAAGTTACTGTAACCAAAAGTGATAGGTTCCATTTATTTCCAAAGCCCTTTCCCCCAGAACATGGTTCTTTTTGTACTTTTATTCTGCTGTAGTGACTGAGAAGGCCACGTGTTTAGATGGTAGAGCTTCAGTGTGATGTGTGTCTACCAGCTCAGGTCCTAGAGTGAGCAGAGCCTCTGCAGACCTATGTGGATCATGTAACAAGAGGAGTGAGAAACCAACGTCTGTTGAGTTAAAGATTTCTGGTGATTTGTTATCATAGGATTATTTAGCCTCTTATGATCAGTGCAGGCCAGATTTGTGTTTGTTTTCTTTGGTTTAGTATTGACAGGATCTAGTCCAGTGTCTACATGGTACATAATAAGTGATTGATAAATATTTGTTAACTGAACAGATGTATTGGCTTTTACTCCCAGCTGATGTATTACTTAGTATCCTATAAAGCTGTAATTTTAAATGGTACTGAGGTAAACTGAAAAATTAACATAATTCTAAATTGCTACCAGAAAATGAAAGATTCACACACATAGGGAAATCTTTTAAATGGTTGAGTGGCTTAGTTCCACAGCACTACAGTATCCATCAAAAGGTAACATTACGGACCAAATATTAATTAGATATGCATTTACATGGTTTTCCTGAATCATGTGTCCATAAAGCTACTGTGTTTAGTAATGACATTTTATTTTTTTGTTCTTCAGCCTCAGTCAGCCTTTCAAAACTTTTCAGCTTGCTCATCACATTTGTCAGCATTTCTGCATGAGAGGGAGTTTGCAGATAGGAAGAAAATATGAAGCTGCATTCTAACCAGAAGTGGTTACTTTGAGGGAAGGATGGAAGCCAGCTTTTTTGCAATATTAAAGTATTTTTAGTTCACATAAATACCTTCATATCTACATTTTGAAGGTGCCAATTGCAGAGTTGCCTGGGTGAAATAAGTTTCCTGTTTTGGTTCCCATATTACATTAGCTGACTGGGTCAGGGATAGTGCTAATGTGAGTATAGCAAAGGTTCAAACCCTCTATGCATCTAATAGCTGCGTCTGGCTCCTCTCCCTCTAGCAGTGCAAAAAAAAAAAAAAAGGTAAAATGGTTATCCATGGCCTTGTTGACCACAGTGAGCATGATGAACAGGGCATGGTGATTTGAGATGTATCCCTGTAGTTGTTTCAGGTCTTACTGTTTTCCTGTGCTTTCATGTATCATCCTCATGAGGAAATATTATTTTAATTTTAAATAAAAGAGTCAGAGGAATGCCACACTTTTTTCCATATATTTCTTGCTGTTCTTACCAAAGGAAAAGGGCACATAGCAGAACCAAGAAAGGCAGACTCAGGAATGGAACAATAGATGACCCTTGAAGGGTCAGGGATACAGATGGACAGTGACTGCAATTTGGAGGATGTAAGATGCTTTGCATTAAGTAAGTTGTTTAGGTCTTTGAGACTCTATTTCCATTTGTAAGTTGAAAAAAAAAAAAAACCTTTCCAGCTTGCTTTGAAGAGATGATGGATATGAAAATTCCATGCAGCGTATAGTCATGTAGCTCTTTTGGCTGTGGAGTTATTGTTGCTCTTACCTTATTGTTTTTTTTTCCAGAGAGGAAAATAATATTAAGAAATAGCTAATACTTTGGAGTCTAGGTGGCTGAGAACTATGAAACAGACCACAGCTTCCTGCAGTGGTGTGTTGCTTTAAGATTCTCACATGCCTACTGCTGCATGGCCTAGCCTTCAAAGCTGCTCAGGCAATTTGGGGTTCTTGGTTTTGGGTGAGTTTCCAAGATGGCATAGTTATCATTGGGATACTTCTTTAGTTACCTGCTGTTTAAAGGAATCTGCAGGTAAGTATCTTTGGCTCTTTTTAATTCAAGACTATGACCATTTTCATTTGCTGAAATTTTAGTGACTTCTTAATTTTTAAAGCAGTGATGTTTGCTTGAATACGGAGAATTTTCAGAAGCTAAAAAAATTCCACTTTGCATCTTTTTTCCAGTTTAGGTATATTAAACAAGAAGTTCTATGGGTTATATCAGAATTGTGGTTGACTTAGCTTTTTCCATAAAACTATTCTAGTTGCCACACTAGAGAAAAAAAGGTTTGATTAAATTGAATTAAGTAACTTTCTCCATGCCCTTCTTGACTTCAAGCCACTTGGAAGAGAAGAGCTTCCTACCTTTGTCAGGCTCTGGAAAGATCTATCTGTATTATTCTGTTTTTTTTTTTTTTCTCGCCTGGCACTGAGAGTAGTACTTCAGTCTCTTTTTTTCAAGGACTTTTGTATCTAGAGAAATTCTGAGTGTACTTTTCTAGTGAGTTCCAACATTAGAGGCCTTATAAGATTTTATTTTGTAGGAGAATACTGACATTGTTTGCTTAAAATTAAGGAATATGTAGGTGGGAATTATTCTTTGAAAAGTATGTTTTGTGAATAACCTGCTGTTTCTGAGTTCTTGTTTCTTTAACATCTTTTAAAAGAGTGCTTATGATAAAGTACCCTTTAGATTGATTGGTAGCTGACAGTGAGAAAGTACTCCTTGGGATTTCTGTTCTTATTTCTGTTCTTATTTCAGGGTCTCACTGAATTTCTTAGCACCTTACTTTTGCCAATGCTGGCTTTGAACTCTCAATCCTACTGCCTCAGCTTCCAGGCGTGTGCCACCGTGCCTGGCTAAACTGCAAATTTTTGTTTTCTTCTATTCCATTTATCAAGTATTTAATATAACTTCAACTGTGTTAACAACATGGAAATAGATTTTTTTTTACCAAAAACCATAGACCAATTAGGTCTTCTTCTATGTTTATATCCTTAGTAAGAGTGCCATGTCTGTTAATGATATGTAATGCTATCGAATAATTTAGCTTCCTGATGTAGTGTTTACTTATGAAAGTGTAGAGGGGCAGTCCAAAGCTCAGGAAGGTGAGGAAGAACTGGGGCAATGTGTTTAACCCTTCACAATCAATATGCCATTCAGTCTTTGCCCTCAGATACAAAGCAGCAATTAAATACAATGTTACTTCATAAGTGTCCTGCCTTGAGCTTCTGGTCTACCTGCCTTGTAACTCATCTTTTCAGTGACCTACTTCTTCCTTAGCTTGTTTTTCATCTTTAAGTTGTTGCCATAAAATATGTAACTGTGTTATATGTCTTTGGTTGCATTGTTCCTTTTATTTGTCTCAAAATTCTATTTTTATTTTTTATTGTATTGAAGGATGTGGTCAAGAAGACAAATTGTTATTGCTAGAGGAAAAATAAAATGAGTTTTGTGTGTCCTTGACTGTGCATATTTGTACTGGCTTGGGGTCATCACTGCTTCAAGTGCTGCCTCTGCTTCTTTTCTAACTCTCTTGTCTTGAGCTGTAATAATTATAGATAACACTTACCAAGACCTTACAATTTTACAGGTACCATGTAACATGATCTATATGTATCATTTTATTTAATGCTCATGAGTGACCTCAGGAGGCGAGACTAACCACTAACAAAGGCTAAACAGTTTGCTGACTGTCATGTGGTTGATAACCATTTTAGGCAGAGTCAGAATTCAGGTGCAAGTACTTTGGCGCCAGACTACCTGCAGGTGTAGCCATGAGTTTCCCCAGCCATAAAGTAAAAATGATCGTACCTACTTGATAGGATTAGTTAGGTGATTAAGCAATATAATGTCTGAAATAAATATATTCTTTTCTGTCTAAAAATCAATCTCTTACACTAGATCTTAGCAGATTCTCAGGGTGCATCGCTTTCTCCATTAACAAAGGTGGTCTTTGCTGAAAACTTATTTTTTTGTGTGATAGTGATTTATAATCTTATGCTCCAAAAAAAAAAAAAAAAAGAAAGAAAAGATACAGGAGTACAAGTTTAGGATGACACAAAGAAGCACATGTTGAAAACACAACAGCCCCATGACCCTTACCAACATCTGTTGGCAAGTCACTATGCTCTGGATATGCCTCTGACTTACCCAGTCACCTATCAGGAGTTGTGATGATGGTAAGGAAATTGAGGGAAGTAGCTATAGGAATCAGCATTAAGGAATATTTCTATAGGATACTGTGGTGGGTTGAAAGTAGCAAGAGTAAAATCAGAAACAACTTTACATCCTTCACCTGGATTAAAATTCTACCAGAAACAAAGGTTGAGTGCCCTTCTCCCAAATGCTTGGAACCAGAAGTGTTTCAGGGTTTGACTCTTTGGATTTTATAATATTTGCATAGATTTTACTGACTGAGCATTGCAATTTTGAATATTTGAAATTAGAAATGTTCTAAATTCCAGACCATTTCATGCATTATCTGCATTCAAAAAGTTTTGGCTTTTGGAGCGTTTTAGATTTTGGATTTTCAAATTAGGGATGTTCAGTCTTTGCAGATTGTACTTATAACAGAAGTTTATTTTACAAAGCTCTAAAATTTTTTTTGGAGGCTGAATAGAATTCACCTGTGTGAGATGACTGTCAAAAGAACTAATGCAATAATAAGTAGTAGTGTTTCCAGAATAACAAAATTATTAGTACTGTTCATTATCAGACAATATATAGAGAATTTTGACTGGATTTCAGTCCATATTCTTCAAGGTTCACTTGGTATCTGCTTGCATTTGGAGGCCAGAACACCCTGATATGGTCTTTCTTGACAAATTAATTTGAGTAATGTTAAATTTGAGTTTTAGCCTGGGGAATATTATCAATATCTTCAAATAGCTGACATCCGTCATGTACAATGGAGGAATAGACTTACACTGTAATTCCCCAGGACAGAAACCAAAGGGATGAATGGATGACAGTTATGGAGAATCAACTAGGGCTAAATAGAAACATGAATGTTTTTAACTATTAGAGGCATTTGAAAGTAAAATGCCTGTCCCATTGGTATAATAAGTTACTTGCCAGTAGAATTGTTCAAGTAGCTCCTGGATGAACCACCTGTCCAGGAGAATATAGATAGGATAGATCCTTTGAATTATTGGTTAGACCTGATGACCTCTAATGTCTCTACCAAGTCCAAAAGTCTTTAATATGGAAAAACAGAAGACATAAATGTTTGCAACAAAGCAAAATATTGCTTCACGCAATTAGCGGAAAGTAGTTCTACTACAGAAATTATCTTTTCAAGAGATGTGAACTTTTCTATTTTATCATTAAGTAAAATTTTATTTTTATCTATACATAGAAATGGGAATTTCTTGTTTTAGGATGAGATTGCAGATGTTAGGGAAGCCAGATGTTTGGGTCAACTTAGTTTCCCTGAGGAGCAAACAATGATCAGAGGGGCTATAGTGATTGTAACACTGAAAAGGAAGGAGATAGGTGCACCATGAAATGATTAATGACATTAGGTTCCAGGTATCCATCTCCACAAAATGGAGACGTCTGCTAGGCAACATCAGGTGCAGGAAAGATGGGTCCTACCAACAAATCCACAAACTCTTATTTTATACCCAATTTTATTCTAATACATATTAAAAAAGAATACCTTTGATCAAGTTATAGTCAAATCTGTGGGCTTGTAGCTATCTTATTTGCCTTAGAGTACATTTGTTTATTTTTACTTAGATTCTACTTGTTTTTGGCCAGACTTCTCATGATTCGTATCTTATTGTGAGCCATATTTTAAAAATTACTTACTTTGATGTTTCTGTACATTAGAATGTCCAGAAAGGCCAGTGATAAAGACTTTTAAAGATTAATGGTGAACTTCTTTTATTTTTCCTACATAATTAACTTATTCCATCTACTTCCATATATAGCATTGACAAGTTTTTTTTTTTTTTAAAGAGAGAGTGAGAGAGGGAGAGAATTTTTTTTTAATATTTATTTTTTAGTTATCGGCGGACACAACATCTTTGTTTGTATGTGGTGCTGAGGATCGAACCCGGGCCGCACGCATGACAGACGAGCGCGCTACCAATTGAGCCACATCCCCAGCCCTTGACAAGTTTTTAAGATGGCATCTTAACCCCTTAGCTCATATTAGGAAAAGACTTTAAATTAACTAATTTATTTAGTACTGGGGATTTAACCCAGCAGTTTTTATTCCTGAGTAGCATTCCCACTCCTTTTTTAATTTTTAATTTTGAAACAGGGTCTTGCTAAGTTAACTAGGGCCTGCTAAGTTGCCGAGGTTGGCCTTGATCTTGCAATCTTCTTCTTCAGCCTCCTGAGCTGATGCGACTCTTTTATCTTTTTAAGAGTCATCTCATATGCTTCTCTCCTTCTGAATTTTTCAGTTGCAATCACCCCTGGGACATAGACTTGGAATAGAATGGTCTTTCTCTTATTTGTCCTGTGATACTGCCAGTCAAAATATAGAGAGTATTTATGTATTATACATTCTGTTTAGGAGCCCAGCTGTCAAGAATTTGAAGTACATAATTTTTTTTTTTTGGAAAAAGTCCTTTGACCTCTTTCATACAGTACCACATTTTCCCTGCTCACAGATTTCCTTAATATGTGGCTTCTCAAGCTGATTAACATATCTTGTTTTTCAGTTCTTACTACAAAGTTGAAAATAGCCATGCACTTGAAAGAGCTGCATAATAAACCACCTCGAGGTTTAGCAAAGCTGTTTTATTTGCTCGTTTTCTATGGGTCAGCAATTCTGTCTGGGCTTAGCTGGGTACGCTTGTTCATCTTACATGGCTGTTTTCTGACATGCTATAAGATGGCCTTTCTCAAAAAAGATGGCCGCTGCGTACGGGGGTTGCTGGAGTGCTGAGCGTGGTGCTCAAAGCAGCGGCTTTAATAGAGATTTCGCACAGTCTGTTAGAGCTCCTTTCACCGTTAATCTGTAGCGGACCACTTTGCCAAGGAGCAGAAAGAACAAAGAAATCGAAAAAGAGACGCTTGGATGCTCAGAGCCGCAGGCGCTTTGCTCCCATCTGCTTCCTCTTTCGCTTCGCTCCGGGCAGAGAAGCTGAATGTGTAATCAGCAGTGGGTTGTAAGTACCCAAGGCAAAGAAAGCTCAGTACGCCCCGCCTTTTTTTTCTTTTTTTTTTTGAATATTTTTTATACAGGGAGAGTTTGTGGATTGGGATTGTTGGCGGGGCTGTGGTTTCTGTGCCGAAAATCCACTCCGCGGGAGCCGCCATTTGCTTTCTGCTTGCTGTCTTGA
>NW_025999960.1:10610215-10635926 GCF_001458135.2 Marmota marmota marmota
TAAAAAATGACAAAATCATAGAATTTGCAGGGAAATGGATGGCACTAGAGCAGATTATGCTTAGTGAAGCTAGCCAATCCCTAAAAAACAAATACCAAATGTCTTCTTTGATATAATGAGAGCAACTAAGAACAGAGCAGGGAGGAAGTGCAGGAAGAAAAGATTAACATTAAACAGATACATGAGGTGGGATGGAAAGGGAGAGAAAAGGGAAATTGCATGGTAATGGAGGGAGACCCTCATTGCTATACAAAATTACATATAAGAGGTTGTGAGAGGAATGGGAAAATAAACAAGGAGAGATATGAATTACAGTGGATGGGGTAGAGAGAGAAGATGGGAGGGGAGGGAGGGGGGATGGTAGAGGATAGGAAAGGTAGCAGAATACAACAGTTACTAATAGGGCATTATGTAAAAATGTGGATGTGTAACCGATGTGATTCTGCAATCTGTATTTGGGGTAAAATTGGGAGTTCATAACCAACTTGAATCTAATGTATGAAATATGATATGTCAAGAGCTTTATAATGTTTTGAACAACCAATAAAAAAAAAATAAGATGGCCTTTCTCACAGGTTTGTCTGTTGATTACGGCTGTTGGCTGGGCTCTTCCCTTGTACAGGTACATTCCCATGATGGTAACATTCCAAAGGTAATAAGAGAGAGTTTCTAGCACCAAGAGGACAAGACCCACATATACAAGTCATTTTTTAGCCTCAGTTTATGTCATGTTTGCTTATATCCCATTAGTCAAAGAAAGACCTCTGGACTTGTCCAGGTCCATCCGACAGAGCACCAGACAGGGTTGTGGATGTAGGGAAGTGTGATTTGTGAGGTGTCATCACCTTCAGTAATCATACTTTATGCATAAATGTTATTGTTTTTTTGATGCATTTAGCTTTTGGTTTTGGTCAACATATTATAAGGATTCCCAGACAATTCATCCACTAATTTATATAAAGTAAAAGAGTGGGATGTACAGGAAGGAATGCATTGAGAGCTCATTATGTGCTAAGAATTTTACATATATTTTCTCATAATTTTATAAATCTAAAGTGAAAACCATGAGATGCAAGGAGGGTAAATAACTTGTTCAGGGTCACAGTTAGCAATTCACATTACAGTCTATGGGATTCATTAAGTTAATAAAACAAAAACAAAAAAGGAGAATAAGAAATATTAGTAATGGTTCATATTAAGGATAAGTACTATGTCATAAACTTAGTTGTTTTTTATGTTGGATCACAATATATAGAATTCTTCCAATGGGTTGTTTTATTCTAAAGAACTTGAAAACACCTCTATCAATCCGTGTAGCCTTCCACTGGCATGTAAAACCAGAGTGTTCAGAACGAGGGGCATTTAAAATATACACTACTTTCCCATTCCTGATTTATCTGAAAGGTGTACCTTGATTACTGAATTACATTGACATAGTGTTTTAATCAGGTGATGAGCACCTGACCTTTCCCACTGCACTAAATCTCTTTTTATCAGCATCTACTAACATTTCTTTGTGAATTAAAGCAAATCATGACCCTAGGGAAAGATTTGAATTCTAGAGTGGAAGAAATTAGAACATAAATTTCTCTTATTGATAGACCTTTTTAGAAACCAATGAAGGAGCACAGGATGTGCTGAAATAGTTTGGAAGCAATACCCTTGTTTTAAATGGAAGCATTTGTTACTCAGATTTGTGTCTGAGGAGGTAAGAGGAAAGCATCCTGTCACAATCTATTACTATTTCTTTGCTAATCTCATTTCTCTTCGATCATGTAAAATGGAATGTTCATTTTAAAATCAGCTCACATACTGAAATGTCTTCTTTTATTTGCAAAGTGAAACCATTCCATTAAATTTTGGAGGGGAAAGAGACTTTTAAGGAAATATCAACAAATAGGCACATTTCCAGTAAAAGTTTCTTTGAACTGAAATAAGTTCCTGGGTGATGACTTTATTTGAAGCTTCTTCCTTTGAGATTATTTTTTCATATCTACCCAACATGAATAAAGATCATAAATTAATAAACTGGGAATCATTTGATAGAAAACAATGGGAAGAAAATGTCCATAAATTCCTACAAATCTCTTCATGCAAAGAATTCAAACAGTTGCTTGAAATTCTCTAGAGTGCTTTATGGATTGATTAGAGATTTTTTAAAGCCGTCATCTTCTGGGCTCACTAAGTGAAGTGTGGGCTGGAAAGTTATTTTAAAGTCATTGTATTGCAAGGAAAACAGCAGGATTCTGCCAAAGCTCAAATGCTAGTAAAATTGCAATGAAATATTGAAAATTACAAGGTCAAAGCTTTATATTTATGTGAAAGTAATATTCAGACAAAAAAGGTGATGTAATTATTTAGAAATATTGAAAGCAAAAGTGGCTGGGGAGTTTACCATAATCTATTCTGATAATCATTTCAACTTTAAGAAATTATAACAAAGAACATAACTTCTTAGATGTTAATTATAATAGTTTTTCATTTTAAAAGCGTTTGTGCAATAGAATTGTGGTGTGATTATGTCTGGCTGATTTTATTTTCAAATGTTTTGTGTATGGGGTATTGTTTGGAAGGAGTGATTAAGCAACAATACTCAGCTTTTAATTAGTGCTTTGTGTGTTCATAAAAACAATCAAGATGTGGTAAGCAAATGCTAGAAACTGAAAAGGGAAGTAGTTAACAGAAATCAATTTCCGAAACAAGCTAAGATGAACTGTGTGTGGATTCCAACAGAATGCCTGCTTTGACTCCTTGACTATACTTGTGACTGCCCATGTAAAAGGTTCATGCTGGAAGAGCAAACCTGCAGAGTTGACTCTTCAGAGTTCCAGACTTTGTTGGCCCAATGATGTTTTGTTGACAAAATTTTATAATTCTGTAATACCTGAATTCCAAGTCACTCTTCTACTTCTTGCTTTAAATCGTCATTTTCTAACCACAGATTTTACTGGAATGGAGTAATAGCCTTTAAATGAATCCGATTTTCTTTTAATTGACTCTGAGATGCAATACCCCAAGAAAAGTAGAATTTTGGTTAATGTGGAGAAAATGACTATGAAGTTATTTTTCATCATTTAAATATGTATATGTTTTAATTATTTAAATGTTTTGTTTACATGTTGCTTATAATATAGTGTTAAGAGGTTAAAGGCAACATAGATTCATTACAGACTTTTTTTGAAAATACAGAAAAATATAAGTAAAATGTCATCTATAATTAATGTACTTGGAAGGAATCATGGTCAACTTTTTATTATCAGCACATCTGAGTGTTTTTCCTTTGTCTTTTACATTCTTCTTAAGATGGTAGTGTAACTAGTTGTAGAAGTAGAAATTGATTATTATTTTCTTTCAACACTTTGCAATGTTACTCTGTTGTCCTGTGACATCCCTTGTGACTGAGCGCTATAATTTTTATTCCAGGATTGTACATAATTATCTTTCCTTCCTTACTTATTGCTTTTAAAATCTTTTTGTGTCTGGAGTTCTGCATTTTACTATGTAGAATCTTGATGTAGATTTCTTTTAAATTTACTTGCTTAGAATTTCTTGGGATTCCCAAATTTTAGAGTTAGTGTTCCTCCTGAGGTTTGGAAAATTCTCAACCTTTGGCTCTGCCTATCCCTCACTTTGTAATATCCTTTCTAGAATTTCAATGAGAAAAATTGGACTATGTGTTTCTATTCTTCTCCATGGATCATTCTTTCTCATTCTCTTATCTTTCTATTTCTTTGTGCCATTGTGCATTTTATTCATAGATATTTTTCACTCCATTTAGTTTTACAATTTTTTTTTTGATACCAGGAATTGAACTCAGGGGCACTCAACCACTGACCCACATCCCCAGCCCTATTTTGTATTTTATTAAGAGACAGGGTCTTACTGAGTTGCTTAGCGCCTCACTTTTGCTGAGGCTGGCTTTGAACTTGTGATTGTCCTGCCTCAACCTATTTAGCCACTGGGATTACAGGCATGAGCCACAGCACCCAACTTTATTTTTAGAAATATTAACTGAGCTTCTACTGTTTAAATTACTAAATAGATTTTAAATTTCAGACTATATTTTTCATTCTAAGTTTTATTTATTATTTTTAAAATAATCACTTCCCTACTTCATACAGGAAGTGGTTTGTGTGTTGGAAGTCCTAACCCTAGTACCTCAGAATATGAGTACACTTGGAGATAGGGCATTTAGAGAGATAACTATGATAAAATGAAGTCACATGATTGGACCCTAATCAATACAACTTGGGGCCTTGGGTGTTAAGACACCAAGCATATGCACACAGAGAGATGACACCTGAACACATGGCCAGAAGGAGCGCCCTGCCAGCCAAGAAGAATTCAAACAATAAACTAATCCTGTGGACCCCTTGATCTGGGACTTCCAGCCTCCAGAACTGTGAGAAAATAAATTTCTGTTATTCAAGCCAACCAGTCCCTTATATTTGTTATGGCAGACTGAACAAATTCAGGCACATACTAGGATGTTTATTTTTTTCAGTCTAGTTTATATTTATTTTTAATTTCTTTAATTATTTTAAATTTATTTTGATCTATTTTATTTTTTTTTGTTTCTTGCTGTCTTATCCCTATGATATTTACTTTGCCTTGTGCAGCCTGTACAGTTTATTATGAATTAATCTCTCAGTGAGGTTTTTAGTTAATTTTGTTTTCTAGGAGTCTTGTGTGTCCTGTGCCAGTTAAAAAAAAAATAATCTAGTGAGCAAACAACTGGATATTATTTTAATTTTTTTTATTATTTTAAGTACTGAGTTAGAATTTTTTTCATGTGCTTTTTGGTTAGATGCATATTTATTTTGTAAAGTTAAGGTCAATGCATGTATTAAGTCTTCAAAACAATGATGAAGCATACAAAACAGCTTACATGTTTTATCTGATGATCCCATGTTATCCATTTCTGAGCTCTGTGATGTCTGCAAGTTATATGTCTTGACTTTCTTCATTATGCTGAAAATTCTTATTCTTTTTATATCTGTCAAAAAATACATAAGTGTTTAAGATAAACACTTAATAAGAAAGTGTTTAAGATAAACACTTAATAAGAAAATCTTATTTTCACCTTGGTTTAGTACCAGCAGTTAATCATAGGAAACCACCAATTTCAATTCGTCAGGATATTGTTATCATATTCTTATTTTGAATTAACTAAAATAATATACTTTTTTTTTGGTTGAAATGCCTTTAGAATCTTAGAGGAAGCCTTAGGAAAGATGTTGGTGCTACGGAAGACATGAAAACTTGAAAAATTATGATAGAAAGGTTTCAGTCAAATGTCTTCTTATAACAACAAAATAAGATACTGTGTGACAAAAGATCTCTTACAAAAAGGACATAGCAGATTCATTCACATGTGTGTGTGTGTGTGTGTGTATAAATATGATGCTATATTGCTATATGTGTGTATATATGATACTTTGTGTGTGTGTGTGTGTGTGTGTGTGTTGATCGGCAGCATCTAGAGAAATGGGGCCTAGGTATGTGTATTTATGTTATGTAACTCAGCTCACAAGGGTGAAGGTTATGAGTTATGAGGTTTAGATTACATAAATATATGTGACATACCTTTTTCAAAATTTAAGACAAATTTGGCAATGTCATAATTTGTCATTACATTCATATGGTAGTGTTTTAGTATTTGTTTTTCTCTTCAGGAAATCTGTTGTTGTACTGCTGCAAATTAGAATGAAAACACTTAGACTGAGGAAATATGTATTGTAGTGCATCAGAAAATTCTAGAAGAGTTACATCAACGAGTGGTTACCAATGGGAGTTGCGTGGAGACGGGATGGGGGGAGTCATTAAGAAGTTCCTCTGAATGGTGGTTGGTAATTTCCCAAACTTTTAAAAGTGAGTATTTAAGTATTTGCTCAGTATAATAAAGGGAAACCACTGCTTTTTAAATTATAAGCAAGTTTTCTTTATGAGTTTTTCAGTTGGAGATAAGAAATAGCTGTCACTTGAGAATCCAACTCCAGTTGACAGATGATGACTACTAAGAGGGGCAGTATTTTTTAAAGGATTTGAAGCACTCTCCATACTTGGTGGAAAGCAGTCATATTCAGTAAGGGACGCTTATTGTGGGCGAGAGAAGAGAGGGATGGTCCTTGGGTGATTTAACTGCTCTTCTCTGGGTGCTAAGATAGTGTAGGCTACAGCCTACCTTTTGTGATCTGGTCCTGATAAAATATTTTAAAAGTAAGTTTACAAATGAGTACAGCTTTATTCCTTCCAACTTTACATTTATGTTTCTGGGATGGCTTTTCAGAATTTGTTTCTCTTCAGCACATGTTGATAGTATTCATTGCTTTCTAGTCACTGTGCTTGATTCAGACCACCCCAAAATGGAAAGTAGGCTGTCAGGCAATTTTGTAGTTGAGCTTTCCTGATGACATATTTGTATTTGAAATTTCATTTTGGTTTCATAAAAATAAGACCTAGAATCTTTCTACTGCCACATTTTATTTAACTGCAGAGTTAGTCTATATTCTAAAGTTTATTCTACCTATTGATGGTTTCTCTAGTTTTTTAAAAGACTAGTTGACAACTGCAAAAGTGACAAAGTTTGGGTATCAGAGATCTCAATTCTGACATGCCAGATTCCAATCACATTCAGGTCCTCTTTTTATTTGTATGTATTCGTTTACTGGACAATTCTCCCCAACTTAGGGTATTCTATACTTAGCTGTTTAAGCCTTCAAGAATGTCAGAGCTCTTGTTAGGAATTCCAGTTCCATAGATCCTGTCCTTCTGTATACCAAATCATTATTATGCACTACTTTTATTATTTTCCTTTCTTCTTGAGGTTTCATGATCAAATAAAAATCTGAAATAACTGACTTTCATTTAGGAGCTTAGATCTTAAAATCAATCTTATCTTCTGGATCAATGGCATTTCCTAACTCACAAAGAAATAGACTTTTATTTCTGTTATTTCTTCATGCCCAAAATGCAATAAGATAATGACCATATCTTATGCTAGTTCTCCAGTAGCATTTTAGGTCATTTCTCCAAAATGAGAAACATGCCTCCCTGCTTTTTTTTTTTTTTAAGATTTAAACTAGCACATAAATCAAGGCCAACATTTCCTAATGTGGAAGCTGATCTGCCTTAGGAAATATTAATTATAGGAAAACTGATTTAAAATAGCCTCTGAAAGGCAGTGCTTGCAATAGAGGATGCTAGAGCAGTGAGCATCACCCTTTAGCCTAGAATCCCTGTCATAGCTGCTAACATTCTGCCTGCCCTAAGCCCACCTAAGAAATGTGGATGAGCATGGGAATTGAGGGACCAGTGTGTCTAAGGTTTTTATCCTCCAGTTTCAGAAATTGGACTTTGTACCATTTTATTATACAGAAATGATTTCAAGGTAACTCTGCATTTCCTTTTAAAATACCATCACGGGACATTCCACTATCCTCTGGAGTTTTAGAAGAAGATGAAATTGAACACTACTGGCTTTTAATCTAAAAGGAATGAACATTTAGAAAATGATCTTGTATTTAAATGTTTTCATGCTTCACATCATAAAAGTTTTTAAATAGCTTATGATTTCATAGTCCATTCCTCTGAAGTGTATACATTTAATAGGATTTGTGTCTCTTTAATTCATTAAAATTAATTAGGATTTAATATGCTGAATCTTTCATCCAAAGTTCTCAAAGCATCTTGCTGATCTACATTAGCTCATTATTTTTTCAGTATGTCCCTGTGAGGTAGTTGTTAAGTATTATTCCTTATTTTACAAATGAGATACAAATGAAGCTGAGAGAGGCTTAAGAGACTTGCTCAAAATCCCAGAGCAAGTTAATAGCAGAAAAGCAATAAAGGCACAGTCCCCTATTTGAGAGATTTTCAACCTTTCCTCAGAATATAGCTCTAATTTCACTTTAAATTGCTACATTTTCCATGAAAATTAGCATATTATTACATGCCAGTGCTTTAGGAAATTAAAGTGGACCAAAGAGGCATTTAATAAAATATCTCTTTCTCTCTGTTACACTTTGATTAGATTTCTGGGGACATATGTATGATTGAAGTGTCCTCCCTATATATAAGTGGGTGCTTCCTTTTGTCCAGGCATGTGGGAGCCCTGCCAGGAGAACCTCAGAAATAGTAGTCAGAGGGGAACATGGTGACTCCCAAGTGTCATTGAAATTAGTGATGATGTTTTTGCTCATGGAGAATCTTGCAAGCTCAGAGGTTTTCCCACTAATTATCAAGTTCTGTCTCCTTTAAAATCACTGAATCATAAAGCCATGGGAATATTAGTGTTATCAGAAGGACTTAGGATTTCTCCGAGTGTAACAAAAAATGTAGGATTTTGTTCCAAAGCATGCTTGACAAGTCATTGCCCAGTGTCTGTTTTGAGGTCTTTGGGAGATGGGTCTCTTTCCATAAAATTTCCATGAAATTTCATTCCATTGGTGAAAAATTGTATCCAGTCCACAAATACTTATTGATTTTCCTCTCTCTCCCCTCCCCAACATCAGTATTTATATAAAATGAAAAGTATATAAGATGTGGTTTCTCATCAAGAACTTTAGCCATGTTACTTGTTCGCTTGTTTACATAATGAAGAATTGATTTATTTTTGAGGATTAAGTGAGTCAAATATAAAGCTTTTAAGAAAGAGACTGCTGCATAATAAATGCTTTACAAATATTATTATTATATAAAGACAGATGTGAGAGAACAAGAAAAAGAGTGCAAGGGAGAAAGACAGATGTTCATTATTATATCTCCATATTTTGTTTTCCATCCTATTGCCTTAAATCAGAGCATCATAATTTTCACTTGAATTACTGTGGCAGCCTCTAAAACTGGTCTCCTTGTTTCCAGTCTCTGTCTTTGCAATCCATTTCCCACACTGAAACTAGGGAGAACTGAATAAAAATGCAAGTCTCAACATGCTAGCCACCATCTTAAAATTCACTGCTCCTCATGTGCTTCACTCTGAATTAGCTTATGAGACTGACGGCATCCTCCACGATCCAGCCTCCAGCTGCCTCTGCAGGCTTCTTTATGCCAAGTATGTCCTCTTTCTTCATGCTCCAAATTCTAAAATGTGGACAGTGGGCCCGCTCTACATGCTATCCGAGGTCTGCAGATCTACACTTCCTGCCTGAGTGGCACTTTCATCTGATCCTCTTTCATGTCTGTTCTTTGAGGGATGTTCTATTTCTGTCAAGGTTCAGTTTATATGTTTTCTCCAGGAAGTCTTCCCTGAACCCTTGGTGCTCTCAAGGATTTCTATTCCAGCCTTCCTGTCTACCTTTAACACTCAATCACAGTAACCTTTTTGTCTCTCTTCACCTTTAAACTGAAGAGTCTTGAGGTCAAAGACTGTGTCTTGCTCACTGGTCCTTTCCAGGGTCCAGTTATTCTCACATGATTGATGTTCAATGAACTAAAATACATATATGTTAAATGACGATATATAGCAGCAAGGAACAAAAGTTACATAATTCACTCAGAAAAAAAGTGTGAGAAAAGTTACAGAAAGCAGAGATCATCCCTGACAATATAGGTAGAGAAAAAAGGGTCATAGAAATGGAAGTATTTCGGCTGAAGTCTTTTTCTCTATCTTTCTGGATTAAAGGGATTCAAACTAACCTCAGGCATCAGTTAATCAAATTATAGAGTCAGTGCCAGAATGTAATCCCAACCCAGCCAGTTCCTAGCCTTGAGATAGTATACATCTATAAAATGGATATTAAAATAACACCTATTTTGCAGGCATGTTGAGGAGACTTTATATCACAAATGTAAAGTGCCCTGGCACATAATGGATGCAGAACAACTAGTGTTTGTCACACTTATAATTATCACTTGTACTATATACCTCATCTCAAGGCAACAAATCCTTAACTCTTTCCAGGACAGATTATGTAAATTTCAGCTCTCTTGCTAAATCTGGCAATCAGAACACATATCCCTGGTGTCTGCACTAGATTTTGGTAATAGAATGTGGGACTGAGAGAAGGGCCTTTGACAAGTTGGAGGGTGTGAAGTCTGTGAGGGGAAAATGGGGGAGGAGATTTTTTTAAAAATTCACAACTAGTTTGTTTCAGGCCACAGATATATAACGGTTTACAATAAATTCCTTCAAAGTACCTACAGTTCAGATATGTTTTTTTTTTTCAAAACTCTAGTTTTATCATTAGAATATTTTTGTAAGACTGGAGATGTTAATGCAGAATATTTAGGTATTTTGATCCTGCAGAGGCAGACTTGTATCCATGGAAGGTGTGTAATTGTCTTCTGGAGTGAATTAACTACCTGAAATAAAACACTGCCAAGTATCATAAATATACTTGTCTTTCTTTGGGAGGGACCATCATGTTTGTAGATGGTACCATGAGCTGTCAAAAAAAAGTTGGCATTTTTGTGCTTTTTCCTATTAGAAATAAGGCAATGTGTTGCATATCTGAGGAATGGGGTTATGTATATTAACAATAGATTCCTCAAAATATTTGGTAACAGAATACAATGATTCAGTAAAACTTGATATCTCTTTATCTTCACATATTTTGGTCCTTCATTATAATAAGAGTTTTCTAGGTCAATTTTAAATTTAGCATTTGATGTGTAAATGTTTTTTCCATAGAGTAACTTTTGTATAGTCTCTAATCTTTAAGAATTGAAGATTAGAAACAAATGAATATACAAATAAGAAGCAACAGTGAAACAGTAGTAAGGGCCAGGATTTTGGACATTAGCAATAGTTACATTGTCCAAATACTTCATATGTTTTTTTTTTTTTCCTTTTTTATCTAGCAGAGTACTTTATAGCTACTATTCCTTTGAATGAATTTAAAGGCTTATAATCATCCCTTTATCTTAGTGAATATGTATACTCAAGGAAAATCATGTTTTGCATTTACTTATCCAACATATTATGTTGAAGAAACATGGTCCTTGTTGGATTGGGGAAAAGGGGGAAGAAAAGAATTTGTGATGGGGTTGAACTTTTGATGAGCGCCTTCTGTGTGTTAGGCCCAGCATGAGTTGATCATATGGTTTCCTTGCTTAATCCATACAGCAACCCTGTTATAAGTTAGATGTAGTATCTTTACTGTAGGTGAGAAAATTGAAGCTCTAGAAATTAAGGAATTTGCTGAAGGTCACACAGCTTACAAAATTGTCCTCTAAACTTTGTGCCTGTCCTGCATCCCTTACATACTTTTTGTAAAATCTGGTATCTTCTAAAGGCTGATTGTAGATGAATCAGTGTTTTACATAGGGACTGATTACTGTTTCCAGGTAAACTGGTACTCCCTACCCACTCTCTTTGAAGAGCTGGAATAACCTTCAAAAAGTGAAGGCATCACTAATAGTTAGTTGTCCTCACATTAGTTAGTACTAGTTAGTGATCTGGCCCTTGTATGAACTGTGAAATACTGAATGATCAGAAGTCATAGTATCTAAAAGAAAATTGACCAACAATTCAAAAATCACTGATATAATAATGGTAACATGATAAATAACCAACTATAAAAATTAATCTATATGATCTTAGTGGGTGATCTCCAAAAACTTTCTCCTATAGTTCTATTTCTAAATAAGCACATTTAATTTCCAGATAATTTTCATAATTCCTATAGAAGTTATAAGAAAACATAATAGAACTCTTGTCTCAGTTTCTTGGACAGTTATTAGGTTTATAAACTGAGCAGGGCATGAATTTGAATCTTAGGTACTATAGAATTTAATCTGAAAAAATGTAGGTGATATTAAAATAACAATAGAAATCTTTCTTTGTTTTCTTATGGATTATGAAAGCAATACAAGCTTAGTTTGGAAAAAATGTTTCCTTTTTTTATATTTATTTTTTTAGTTGTAGTTGGACACAATACCTTTATTTATTTATATGTGGTGCTGAGAATTGAACCCAGGGCCTTGCACGTGCTAGGCAAGTGCTCTCCCACTGAGCCACAATCCCAGCCCCTTAGAAAAAATATGTAACAGTTAAAACATTTGGGAAAAAATGAAAATTATCAATGTTTTCATCACCCAAGGAAGATAAATACTATTAATCTTTTAGTGAATTTTCTTATAGTGATTTTAGTACATAATCTGCTTTTTAAACTTGAGATTATATTCAACATACAGTTATATACTTTTTACTTAAAGTTAATGTATCTATTTTCACTGAAACATATCATTAAAATTTTAGATGGGCACTGTGGCGCACACCTCTAATCCTAGCAGCTTGGGAGGTTGAAGTATAAGGATTTTGAGTTCAAAGCCAGCCTCAGCAAAAGAGAGGCACTAAGCAAATCAGCAAGACCCTGTTTCTAAATAAAATACAAAGTAGGACTGGCTGTGTGGTCCAGTGGTCAAGTGCCCCTGAGGTCAATCCCTGGTACCCCTGATTTTCATTAAGATTATTGTAAATGGTTTAAAAATACTAATTTAGTAAATATCTATATCTCCAGTGTTCATGTTTTCTCCTATGCTGCACCATGGTTACAATAGGAGCAGACATATTCTTATATAACCATGTACCATTGGCCATATTTGGTTGGATCAGAGGTAACTTTACTTAAACTTAGTTTATTAGAATGCTTCTTCAGAAAAAAGAGTTAACTTGGGACCTCTGTGTTAGTCAGCTTTCCACCATCATAACAGAACACCCGAGATAAGTTATAAAGAGAAAATGTTTATTTGGCTGACAGTTTTGGAGTTTCCAGTCCATAATTGGTTGGCCCTGTTGCTTTGAGCCCGCAGGGAGGCAGCATGTCATGATAAGAGTGCATGGCAGAGCAGAACCCTCACTTCTTGTCCAGGAAGCATGAGAGAGGAAGAATAGCTGGCTGGGGTTCCACAATACACTTATAGGGAATGTCTGTATCTAAAGCCCTCCCAGTAAGCTTTACTCTTAAAGTTTCCATCTCCTTTTCCCCCAAGAACATCATCCTGGGGACCAAGCCTTCAACATGTGGGCTATTGGAGCACGTTGACTAATCACCAAAAAGCAACAACTCAGCTTTATATGCAAAACAAAGAAATAAAGGCTTACTTCTTAAAAAAAAAAAAAAAACCTGAACACTGACTTTCCTCCTCTGACACTTCTCAGAGGAGGACATACAATCAATCAACAAGTACATGAAAAAATGCTCACCATCTCTAGCAGTCAGAGAAATGCAAATCAAAACCACCCTAAGATACCATCTCACTCCAGTAAGATTGGCAGCCATTATGAAGTCAAACAACAACAAGTGCTGGCGAGGATGTGGGGAAAAGGGTACACTTGTACATTGCTGGTGGGACTGCAAATTGGTGCAGCCAATTTGGAAAGCAGTATGGAGATTTCTTGGAAAGCTGGGAATGGAGCCACCATTTGACCCAGCTATTCCCCTTCTTGGTCTATTCCCTAAAGACCTAAAAAGAGCATGCTACAGGGACACTGCTACATCGATGTTCATAGCAGCACAATTCACAATAGCAAGACTGTGGAACCAACCTAGATGCCCTTCAATAGACGAATGGATAAAAAAAATGTGGCATTTATACACAATGGAGTATTACTCTGCATTAAAAAATGACAAAATCATAGAATTTGCAGGGAAATGGATGGCATTAGAGCAGATTATGCTAAGTGAAGCTAGCCAATCCCTAAAAAACAAATGCCAAATGTCTTCTTTGATATAAGGAGAGTAACTAAGAACAGAGTAGGGACGAAGAGCATGAGAAGAAGATTAACATTAAACAGGGATGAGAGGTGGGAGGGAAAGGGAGAGAGAAGGGAAATTGCATGGAAATGGAAGGAGACCCTCAGGGTTATACAAAAGTACATACAAGAGGAAGTGAGGGGAAAGGGAAAAATAATACAAGGGGGAGAAATGAATGACAGTAGAGGGGGTAGAGAGAGAAGAGGGGAGGGGAGGGGAGGGGAGGGGGGATAGTAGAGGATAGGAAAGGCAGCAGAATACAACAGACACTAGTATGGCAATATGTAAATCAATGGATGTGTAACCGATGTGATTCTGCAATCTGTATATGGGGTAAAAATGGGAGTTCATAACCCGCTTGAATCAAAGTGTGAAATATGATATATCAAGAACTATGTAATGTTTTGAACAACCAACAATAAAAATTAAAAAAAAAAAGATCCAAACTATAGCAACTTCCTTGGTAGCTGAAGCTCTAGGAGCTTTCCTAGGCCATATCTGTTGGTTTTAATGAGAGAAGATTAAATTGACAATGCAAAGAGCAGATAGGAGTCAGAAAAAAATATCCAGTTGGTACCTGTGGTTCCATTGTTCCTCATGCTGAGCTTCATCTCTGGCTCTCCCATGATTCATTTGATTAACTTTTCTTAGGATGCCTTGATCCAGTAAACTTTCTTCCTGTGGAAGCTAGTTTAAGTTAGATTTCTGTGGTTTTGTACAAAATATTCTGACACAGATATTAACTTTGAGAGGTTTGAGATCAGAAAACTGAAGCTCTGAGAGATTATTAGGTCAGCTGGAAAATGGTCAAACTGGGGTACAAACTTTATGTAATTAAATGAAAAGCTGGCACCCACAACCATAATGATTCATATGCCAGGAAGCTTTCTGAGACTCCTGTCTAAATGTGGTTTTCTAAAACATAAATAGCAGTAAGAATAGGAGAGCCAGGCAGGATAGCACGGACCTGTTACCCAAATACTAGGGAAGCTGAGGCAGAAGGATCTCAAGTTTTCAGGCCAATCTTGGCAACTAGCAAGATCCTGTCTCAAAATAAAAAAAATTGAAAATGAGCTAGAGATGTAGCTCAGTGGTGTAGTGTTCCTGAGTTTAAACTTCAGCACCATAAAAACAAAATAAAAAGAATGGGAGAAATGATACATAGGTTCCTGCTTGTTTTAGTTTTTCATGTCATTTCTTTTTTCCTTTTTGTGGTGTAGGGACAGGGGTCTAAATGTGAAATGGAATGAGGAGATCTTTGGTATGGTTTGGGTGTGGTTTGAATGTCTCCTAAGAGACTTAGAAAATGGTGGAGCTCGGATTTGACTCCAAGTTTGTGGTATTGGGGGTGTGTGTGGATCTATAAGAGGTGAGGCCCAGTGGGAAGTCCTTGGGTCATTTGGAGCTTCCCCTGAAAGGAATTGTGGGATCTTTCTCTGCTCTACTTCCTGGTTCAATATGTGACCACCTGCACTGACATAGTCTCATCATTGCCATCCACTATTTGCCATTGGCTATAGGTCCCTTCTCAGAACTGGGCCAATGCAGGTACTGTACCCTTGCAACTGACCTAATAATCTCTCAGAGCTTCAGTTAACTAAATAATCTCTTTCTTTTATGAAGTTAGCTGCCTCAGCTATTTAATTATGGTAAAGACAAGCTGACTAATGCAATCCTTATTCTGCCTTTGAGTTTCTGAGTTTTTGCTTGTAGATTCCCACTTCCTACTCTCCAAATATACACTGTTGTTAAAGTTTAGACTATTCCTCACTTAATTGTGACCAGTTATTAACTCTTTTGTTAAAGATGTCTGGCTTCCTCCTTTGCTTTTTTTGTTCCTCCCCATTCCTCTCAAATTATAAAAGTAACATCTATATGAAAACTATAATGCCTCGTTTGCATCAAAATCTTTATTATTGTCCCTGACATTAGCATTTACTGAGTGCTTGCCAAGGGCCTGGTATGAGTAGGGTACATGGTAAGTTTTACATCATCTAATTTTACTGTAAGGCTCCATGGGTACTCCTCTTCTGCTGCTCTTATTGATGTATCATCAATGAGCTGGGGATGTAGCTCAGTGGTGTATTGATCCTGAGTTTAATCTCCAGCACCATAAAACAAAATAATCATTTTCTTTGTTTCACGTGAAGAAATCAAGCTTCAAAGAGATTAATTATCTTTTCTGACTTTTTCCAAAGTTCCATACTTAGAAAGTGGTAGAGCTCAGATTTGACTCCAATCCCATCTCTTCTTAAAGCCAGGGCTGCACCCACTCTAAGATTGTCACTCACAACAAATTCTGTGATAGGTACTGTGCAGGGCAAGAGGGAGATAAAATGACTATATTCCTCCTAATGAGGGGATGGATGCTGGGTCAGAAGTTTAGATCAAAGGGCCATAGAATCAATAGGTAAGGTCATATCTATAGCAAAAATCCATCTCAACTGGTGCAAAACATACTTCATTTTGCAAGTAGGTGGTGGTTTTGCCTCCAAGCACAGTACTTTAAATTGCTGTTTGGGAATTATAGAACAAGGTCATCTAGACATTAACAGAAGGAAAGGTGAGGACTAAAAGGCTGTCCTGGCTCAGCCAAGAATATAGATTCTTTTATTGTGTTAGCATAATAAAAGATATTTGGGTCTTGTTTTCGTTGCTCTTTTTCTATGTTTTTGTTTTCCATACCTTTTCTGCCTTTTGTAGTTTAAATTGAGCATTTTATGATTCTATGATTTCTCCTTTCTTAGCATGTTGATTGTACTACTTATATAAAAAAAACATTGTTTAGTGGTTGTCTTAAAGTTCACAGTATTTACTTACAGTCACTCCATGTCTACTCTCAGTTAACACTGTACTGCTTCATGAGCAGCACCAGTACCTTATAATAACAAAATATTGCTAATTCCTCCTTCCTATCCCTTGTATCATGACTATCATTTATTTTGCTTACACAGAAGCATGTTATACACAATGTAATTGAATACATTATTACTATTATTATATTTAATGCTCTTATCAGTGCATTATAGGTATACATGATAGTGGGACTCATTTGACATATTCATAAATGCATATAATATAGTTTGCTCTATTTAAATCCCAAGTACTGCCCCTTTTCCTCTCTCATCTTCCCTCTCTCAATTCCCTTCTTAATTCTATTGGCCTTTCTTCTATTTATTTATTTTTAATTGGTATATTATAGTTCTGTATGAAATTAGAATGCATTGATACACGTTCATAGCATAATTTGGTCAACTTCATTCCCCATTTCTTCCCCTTTCCCTCCACTCCTTCTTCCCTACCTGTGCCCTACTGACCTCTCTTCTGTTTTTCGCAAGATCTCCCTTTTTAAATTCTTTTTATCTCTTTAGCTTCTTTATGTGAGAAAAAAATATTCAAATCTTTGATTTTCTGGTTCTTATTTATTTCACTTAGCATGATTTTCTCCAGTTCCAGCCATCTATCAGCAAATAATATAACCTCACTCTTCTTTCTGGCTGAGTAGAACTTCATTGTGTAGATATACCACATTTTCTTTAATCATCTGCTGAGGGGAACCTAGGATGTTTCCATAGCTTGCCTATTGTGAATTGTGCTGCTGTAAACATTGGAGTGCATTTATCACTATAGTATGCTGATTTTAGTTCTTTGGGACAAATACCAAGAAATAGGGTAGCTGGGTCACATGGTGGTTCCATTCCTCGTCTTTTCAGGAATCTCCATACTACTTTCCAAAGTGATTGCATTAATTTACAGTCCAATTAACAATATATAAGTGTATCTTTTTCCCCCACACTCTCATGAGCAACTATTGTTGTTTATATTCTTGATGATTGTCACTCTGACTAGAGTGAGATGAAATCTCATTATAATTTTGATTTGCATCTAATTATTGCTAAGGATGTTGAACATTTTTTATATATTTATTGGCAATTTGTATTTCTTCTTTCAAGAAATGTCTATTTAGTCATTTTTCCATTTAGTGAGTGGATTATTAGGGTTTTTTTTAGGTGTTCAGTTTTTTGAGTTTTTTGTGTTTTTTGGTTATTAATTCCCTGTTGGAAGAGAAGCTAGAAAAGATTTTCTACCATTCTGTAGGTTCTTTCTTTGTACTCTGTTACTTTCCTATGCAGAAGCATTTTAATTCAATGCCATTCCACTTATTATTTGTTTTATTTCCTGGGCTTTAAGAATTTTACAAATGGAGTTGGTGACTGTGCCAATATATTATAGTGTTGACCCTTTGTTTGTTTGTTTGTTTTCTAGTGGCATCAGTGTTTCTATTCAATTCTTAGGCCTTTGATCTATATTGAATTTATTTTTGTGGAGGGTGAGAGGTAGAGATCTAGTTTCATTTTTCTACATATGAGTATCCAATTTTCCTAGCACTATTTGTTAAAAAGCCTATCTTTTATCCAGTGTATGCTTTTGGCAACTTTCTCAAGGATAAGTTGACTGTATTTATATGGATTTGTCTCTGTGTCTTCTAGTCTATTACATTGGTCTTCATATCTGTTTTTATGACCTACCATACTGTTTTTGTTACTATAACGCTGTAGTATAATTTAAGATCAAGTATTGTTATGGCTCCTGTTTCACTCACTACTCAGAATTTCTTTGTCAATTCTGGGTCTTTATTCTTCCATATAAATTTTAGAACTATGTTTTATAATTCTGTGAAGAATGTCGTTGGTATTATATGGGGATTGTATTGAATCTGTAGATTGTTTTTTGGTAATATGGCAATTCTAATATTAACTGCCTATCCACGAACAGGGTAGGTCTTTCTTTTAATGCCTTCTTCAATTTATCTCTTCAGTGTTTTATAATTTTTATTGTAGAGTTCTTCCACCTTTTTAGATTTATTCCTAAGGTTTTTTTTGGTTCTTTTTGCACATTTATTATTGGAGTGTAGGCAATTTATTAATTATTCTATGTTGATCTTATATCCTATTACTTTGCTTAATATGTTTATCAGATCTAGAATTCTTCTGGTAGATTTTTTTGGGTCCTCTAGGTCATCAGCAAACAACAGAGATAGTTTGATTTCTTTTCCTATCAATATTCCATTGATTTCTTCTCTTGCCTTATTGCTCTTGCTAGAGTTTTAAGAATTATATTGAATGGGAGTGGTGAGAGTAGGTAGACATCCATGACTTGTTCCTGATTTTAGAGGAAATGTTTTCAGTTTTCCTTTATTCAGTATAAGGTTAGCTTTGTGTTTGTTGTATATACCTTTTATGATGTTGTGGTAAATTTCTTCCATCCCTACTTTCTTCAGTGTATTTAACATGAATGGATGCTAAATTTTATCAAAGAGTTTTTTATGCATCTGTGAATTGATCATGTAATTTTTATCCTTGATTCTATTTATGTGATGAATTACATGTATTGATTTATGTATATTGAACCAACATTGTGTTTCTGGGATGAATCCAACTTGATTATAGTATAATCTCTTAATGCATTTTGAATGGGGCTTGATAATATTTTTATTAAGGATTTTTGCATCTATGTTCCTCAGGGATGTTGGTCTGAGTTTCTTTTCCTTGATATGTCTTTATCTGTATGTATGTATGTATGTGTGTCTGTGTGTATATCTATCTATTTATCTGTCTATATAGATATCAATAGACCTTTATTTTATTTATTTATATGTGGTGCTGAGAATTGAACCCAGTGCCTCACACATGCCAGGCAAGTGCACTACCGCTGAGCCACAGCCCCAACATTTATCTGTTTTTGATATCAGAGTGATACTGGCTTTATAGAATGTATTTGGGAGTGCATCCTCCCTTTCTATTTTATGGAATAATTTGGGGGAAGATTGGTGTTGTTTCTTCTTTAAAGTTCTGGTGAAACTCAGCTGAGCACCCATCTGGTCCTGGACTTTTCTTTGTTGGAAGCTTTTTATAACTGCTTCTATTTCATTGTTTCATATTGTCTTTTTAGTTTTACTATATCCTCTTAGTTCTATTTTGGTAAGCAATATGTGTCTAGAACTTTGCCAGTATCTTCGAGATTTTCTAATTTATTAGAAAACCGATTTTCAAAACAGATCCTATGGTCCTTTGGATGTCAGAAATGTTTGTGGCAGTCTCCTTTTTCATCTCTGATTTTGTTTATTTGGATCTTCTCTCTCTTTTTTTTGGTTAGTTTGGATAGGAGTTCATCAATCTTGTTTATCTTTTCAAAGAACCAACTCTGTTGTGTTGGTCCTTTGTAATGCTTTTTTTATTCTCTATTTCAATAATTTTAGCTTTGATCTTAAATATTTCCTGTATTCTATTTGTTCTGAAATCAGTTTGTTTCTGCTTTTTTAGTTTCTTGAGATGTTGCATTAGATTTTTTTTTGGAACTTTCTCTTTAAAAGGCACTTAATGCTATAAACTTTCCTTTTAGAATTGCCTTCTTAAGGTCCCAGAGATTTTGGTACATTGTATCCCTATTCTCGTTGTCAAAGTAGGAATTTTTAAAAAACTTCTATTTTTTTTTCATGATCCATTCCTGGTTTAGAAGATTATTGTTCAATCTCTATGTGTTTATGTGATTTCTATTATTTTTCTTGCTGCTTATTTCTACTTTTATCCCATTATGATTTGATAAGATGCATTGGTTAATATCTTTTTTTTTGTATTTACTAAGACTTGCATTTTAACCTAAAATATTGTCTGTTTTGGGAAACATTCTATGAATTGCTAAGAAGAAAGTATATTCAACTGTTGTTATATGAAATATTCTATGGATGTCTATTAGGTCCATTTGATTTCTAGTGTTATTTAAGTCAGAAGTACTTAACTGATATTATGTGTAAACGACTGATCTATTGGTAATAGGGGTGTGTTATGCTTTAGGGGTCTAAGACTTACTGTCAAGAAGTATTTGTTTTATGCAATTAGGTGCATTGAGATTTGGAACTTAGATATTAAGTATCATTATATCTTCTTGTTGGATTGTTCTCTTTAACAATATGTATTGATCTTCCTTGTCTCTTCTTATTTTTGCTTGAAATATGCTTTGTCAGATATGAGAATAGGTACCTTGCCTATTTTAAAACACTGTTTGCATGGAATATCTTTTTTTTAAAACTTTCAGTCTGTAGATATCTTTTCCTATAAGGTGAGTCTCTTGCAAACAGTATATGGTTGGGTCTTGTATTTTAATTCATTCTGTCAGTCTGTGTCTTTTAATTGGGGAGTTGAGACTATTTACATTCAGGGATTCAAAGTTATTATGGAAATAGTGATAATTTAAGTTCTTCTTTTCCTATTTTTATGCCTTTAATTTCTTTCGTCTGTCTAATTGCTCTGGCCAGTGTTTCGAGAACTATGTTGAACAGAAGTGGAGAGAGAGGGCATCCCTGTCTTGTTCCAGATTTTAGAGGGAATGCCTTCANTGAACCCAGTGCCTCACACATGCCAGGCAAGTGCACTACCGCTGAGCCACAGCCCCAACATTTATCTGTTTTTGATATCAGAGTGATACTGGCTTTATAGAATGTATTTGGGAGTGCATCCTCCCTTTCTATTTTATGGAATAATTTGGGGGAAGATTGGTGTTGTTTCTTCTTTAAAGTTCTGGTGAAACTCAGCTGAGCACCCATCTGGTCCTGGACTTTTCTTTGTTGGAAGCTTTTTATAACTGCTTCTATTTCATTGTTTCATATTGTCTTTTTAGTTTTACTATATCCTCTTAGTTCTATTTTGGTAAGCAATATGTGTCTAGAACTTTGCCAGTATCTTCGAGATTTTCTAATTTATTAGAAAACCGATTTTCAAAACAGATCCTATGGTCCTTTGGATGTCAGAAATGTTTGTGGCAGTCTCCTTTTTCATCTCTGATTTTGTTTATTTGGATCTTCTCTCTCTTTTTTTTGGTTAGTTTGGATAGGAGTTCATCAATCTTGTTTATCTTTTCAAAGAACCAACTCTGTTGTGTTGGTCCTTTGTAATGCTTTTTTTATTCTCTATTTCAATAATTTTAGCTTTGATCTTAAATATTTCCTGTATTCTATTTGTTCTGAAATCAGTTTGTTTCTGCTTTTTTAGTTTCTTGAGATGTTGCATTAGATTTTTTTTTGGAACTTTCTCTTTAAAAGGCACTTAATGCTATAAACTTTCCTTTTAGAATTGCCTTCTTAAGGTCCCAGAGATTTTGGTACATTGTATCCCTATTCTCGTTGTCAAAGTAGGAATTTTTAAAAAACTTCTATTTTTTTTTCATGATCCATTCCTGGTTTAGAAGATTATTGTTCAATCTCTATGTGTTTATGTGATTTCTATTATTTTTCTTGCTGCTTATTTCTACTTTTATCCCATTATGATTTGATAAGATGCATTGGTTAATATCTTTTTTTTTTGTATTTACTAAGACTTGCATTTTAACCTAAAATATTGTCTGTTTTGGGAAACATTCTATGAATTGCTAAGAAGAAAGTATATTCAACTGTTGTTATATGAAATATTCTATGGATGTCTATTAGGTCCATTTGATTTCTAGTGTTATTTAAGTCAGAAGTACTTAACTGATATTATGTGTAAACGACTGATCTATTGGTAATAGGGGTGTGTTATGCTTTAGGGGTCTAAGACTTACTGTCAAGAAGTATTTGTTTTATGCAATTAGGTGCATTGAGATTTGGAACTTAGATATTAAGTATCATTATATCTTCTTGTTGGATTGTTCTCTTTAACAATATGTATTGATCTTCCGTGTCTCTTCTTATTTTTGCTTGAAATATGCTTTGTCAGATATGAGAATAGGTACCTTGCCTATTTTAAAACACTGTTTGCATGGAAATGGAAGGAGACCCTCAGGGTTATACAAAAGTACATACAAGAGGAAGTGAGGAGAAAGGGAAAAATAATACAAGGGGGGAGAAATGAATGACAGTAGAGGGGGTAGAGAGAGAAGAGGGGAGGGGAGGGGAGGGGAGGGGGGATAGTAGAGAACAGGAAAGGCAGCAGAACACAACAGACACTAGTATGGCAATATGTAAATCAATGGATGTGTAACTGATGTGATTCTGCAATCTGTATATGGGGTAAAAATGGGAGTTCATAACCCACTTGAATCAAAGTGTGAAATATGATATGTCAAGAACTATGTAATGTTTTTAACAACCAACAATAAAAAATTAAAAAAAAAGTTATTATGGAGAGATATTCATTATTTCTAATGGTTTTGGTTTGTTTGATTGACTTAATTCATTCTTAATTTTAATTTATTTAATTGCTTTTCTGGGGAGCTGCATCCACTTGAGAACTCTGTAGTTTGTTTTTGAATTTTTTGTGTATTATTATTTCAAGTATTTTCTGTTGTGCTGGTTTAGTGTCAATAATTCTTTTAGTTGTGCTTCTCATGGAAAGTTTTTGTTTCCTTTTTGATTCTGATTGATAGCTTTTCTGGATATAGCAATCTTTGATGGCAACAGCTTTCTTTTAGAACTTGAATTATCTTATTCCAAGTAACCCTAGCCTGTAGAGGCTGAGTTGAGAAATCAGGATTTAGCCTTATTGGCTTACCTCTGAATATGACTTGATGTTTTTCTCTTGTGACTTTTAATAGTCTATCCTTGTTTTTTGTGTCAAACATTTTGATTATGTTGTATCTTAGAGAGGTTCTTTTTTCATTTTGTCTCTTTGTGCTTTTGTATGCATCCTGTATGTGAATGTCTATTTTGTTCCTTAAGTTGAAAAAAATTTTGCTATTTTTAATCTGAAAAGGTTCCTAATGCCATTAGTTTATCTTTCTATACCCTTTTCTATCCTAATAAGTTTGGTTTCTTAATGTTATCCTTGTGTTCTTGTATATTCTATTATGTTCTTTTAAAATCTGTTTTTATTTACTGCATACTGAGTGTTTCAGTTTAAATATCCTGTTTGCAAGTTCCAAGTTCTGTTTTCTATGTAATCTAACCTGTTAATAATACTTTTAAGTGCATTTTCTTTTAAAAAAATTTTTAAATTCATGTGTCTTTCATTTCCAGGGGTTCTAATTGGTTTCTTTTCAGAATCTCTCTTTATTGAGATGATATTTCACTTTCTGTATTTTCTCTCTTAATTTATTTCTTAATATTATTTTAGCCCACTAGCACTTTCAATAATCAATTTAAAAAGTCTCTTGAATTTTATCCCCTTTCATTCATGCATGCTTCTTTGTTGAGGGATTGTAAATTTTGGGGAGAGATTTGTTTGTTCCCATATGTTTTCAGAGGCCTCGGACTTGCACATGTGTTGAGATGGATTCCTTTTCCTCTTTTGTGAGGTAGTTATGTTTTTGTTTTTTTTTTGTAATAAGTTCTACATTGTTGGTATCTCTTAACTTCAACACATAGGCTCAGTGAACACAAGTATTGATTTTGGCCAACAGTGCATTTCAGTTTTATGATGGAGAACTGCTGACTAACTCATTAATGAAGAGTTGCCATATCAGTGTAGGTTCCTCTGTGGAATATATATTTTATATTTATATGTTTATATATATGAAAATACATATTCTCTCTATAATTTACAAATATATGTATATATATACATATATTATGTAAAATGGAACAGCAAGAATGTGTATGCTTGTGTGTGCGTGCACACACACACACACACAAACACATACACTCCATGTAGGGGGGCAAGGAAAAATGAAAAAAGAGAGATTGAGGTGGCCAAACTGTTCAGAAGAAAGGATGTTCACTGCCTATGCCATACTTTCCCTCTTCATGTTTCTTCTTTGGCTACTTTTTTGTTTTTGTTTTTGGTACTAAGGAATAAACCCAGGGGTGCTTTACATTGAGCCACATCCCCAGCCCTTTTAATTTTTATTTTGAGATAGGGTCTCACTAAGTTGCTTAGGACCTTGCTAAATTGCAGAGGCTGGTCTTGAGCTTGCAATTTTCTTGCCACAGCTTCCCAAGTCACTGGGATTACAGGCATACACCATTACACCCAGCTTGGTTGTGTACTCTTTAGGGGGAGCAATGGGTGGGGATTGTTGAACTCTTCCTCAGTGAGTTGCTCACTAAACTGTCTGTTGGAATGTCCTAGAATCTAAACTGGTTGTAATGGCTTTCAGCTTTTCTTCTCACCAGTATAAGGTAGGAAGGGATAGGAAGTATAACTGGAGTTTTGTCTGGACAGACTAGATAGATATACTCCAAAGGCAGGGCTGAATGTGAATGTGAAGTTCCAGTAGCTGGTTTTAGCTTTGATTGGAGTTGGGAGTTTTGTCAAATTGATATCTGCTCTAGACACAATAGCTTTACACACTATTTCTGGGAAGATACTGATCTCTGTTGGTCATCTGGATTTTGGGGGCCTCCCAAGAACTCCATTCAAAGGATAAAACAACCAACACTTCACAGGTCTCATACACAAATGTGGCCTTTCCTGGGTGCAAATGTGATCACATGTCTGGTTTCACATTCTTTCTGGCTAATTTCATGACTGTATCTCCAACCTGAATCCCTTTAGGTGCAATCCTTCTCTGCCTAGTTCATTCATGCCCTAAAGAACAGTCTGATAACCCTTGTTATGAACTCTTGGCCTCCCACAGCTGCCCCATGACTGCTTCAAGATGGCTACCTGCTTCTGCTCACCAGTGGATTTTTTTTTTCACATTCTTAGTTTTCTGAGCTGCTTCTGGATCATTTAAAATCAGACTGCCTCTCTGTTTGTCCACACAGAGCCTTCAGCAGTACATCAATTAAAGCTCAGGTTTCTTTCCATGTCTCCTGTGCCAATAGTTTTTCTCTTTCTGCTTATGTCACCCTTCCCCTCTATGGTGAACTGGCACTGCTAGTGTTACCACCTGGGTTTCCAAGGTTTCCTTTCCTGTCCAAGGATCAAAGCAGACAAATTTTATGTTTCTATTTTTCTAGAATTTTGAATTTCAGAAAATTTCCTGTTACCCACCTTGCTGGGAAGTAGTACTGTTGCTCCTTGAATTGCAATCTCAATTGCAATATATATATATATATATATATATATATGTATATATATATATATATATATATATATATA
>NW_025999960.1:10636960-10640891 GCF_001458135.2 Marmota marmota marmota
TAGAGAGAGATTATATATTATATATAGAGAGATTATATATTATATATTATTATATAATATATAATTATTTTTAAAAATTATATTATATATGTAATTATTATCTTTCTTTGTTAAGGAAGTCTTTGTTTCTTCACACTTATTTTTCCCCCTGAGGCAGGAGGATTTCAAGTTCAATGCTAGCTTCAGGAACTTAGCAAGGCCCTAAGCAACTTAGCAAGACCCTGTCATAAATTTAAAAAAAAATTAATTAAAAAGAGTTGATGATGTGGTTCAGTGGTTAAGCACCTCTAGATTCAATCCCTGGTACCAAATGAATGAATGAATGAATAAATAAATAAATAATAATTAAAGGGCTTGGGCAAGGAACAAAATACTTGTCATACTTCAAAAAATCCACCCTCTTTAGTTAGGTCCCACCTCCTACAGTTTCTATTACCTCCAAAAAAATCCATTTAATTGTTAACTCATCAATGGATTAATCCATTGATGATATCAAAGTTCTCATGACTTAATCATTTTCCCAAAGACCCACCTATGAACATTGCCACACTGGGGACCAAGCTTTCAACACACAACCCTTTGTGGGGCATTTCAGATGCAAACCATAACGTCCTCCATGATCGAACCCACCCCTGTAGTAAAATTTGTCCACACAGAGCCTTCAGCAGTACATAAATGAAAGCTCAGGTTTCTTTCCATATTTCCAGCATTGGTTCCTCCAGGGATTTGGACTCTTGGATTTATGCTCTGGTAAATTCTCAGTATTCACCTGTCTGTCTCCCATTTTTGGTGCACTAGTGTGCCCTGTGACTTTACTCCACTGACAGAAAAGAAGGGTTGTTGAGTTTTCAGTTTGTTCAGTTTTTTCCCCTTGATGCTAGGACACTGTGGCAACTCACGTGCTGGACTGGAAGGTGGAAACTGAGAAAGGATTTTAAACGCATCGACCTTTCAGAGGATTGGCATAGGGAGAAAAATAGACACCTCAGGTATGGTAGTGGACCTTGAAGAATGGAAGACCTCATTGTGTGAAGAGTAGAGATGGTAAGCCAAGTTCAGAAGTCCTTGTGTCCCCCACGGCATAGAAACGTTGTGCAGGAATGGGCTGCAGGCAGAAAGGCCAAGGGAGGTTGATGGGCTGAGGCAGCCTCTTGGAATCCAGTTCTTTGTGGTGCAGGCCCAGAATCATTTTCCTTTGCCACTGAGAGTGCTTTGAACCTGATCCCTATAATTTTTTCTTTCAAGTAGAATATGAGCTACAGATAGAAATATGGGGTAAATCCCGGGAGTTTTTAACAAGTTCTCAGGTGATGTGGTGCCCATGATTCTGGGGCAGCATTTTAAAACTTCTGTACTGTACTATTGCCAACTTGCTAACCTCATATTACTTGATAGGTATAAGTAGGTCTATGCATGATCAAAATGCATGTTATACTACCCAATTCCACTGTGTAGACTTTCCCTTATTTTGTGGCTAATCATCTAGTCACAGCAAAGAAGATGGACACTTGCATTTCCATCTTTTGGTTACCACTATTTTTTTGTTTCCTTAATGTGGTGCTTTTATGTTGACACTTTTCTTGCTTTCTTTGTTCTCCTTACTCTGATCTCTTTTTTTTTTTTTACAACCTCTATTTGAGGTTGTATTTTCCCCCCTGTTCTGTGAAATCCTGTGGTGAGTATGAGAAAATAATATGATTTAATTAAGCTTAAGGTAAATTACCTTGCATCTAGCCTGAGAACAGCAAACAGCCTCCAATAATTCCCATGATTAGCCTCACGTTGGGTATTTTATTTTTTCAGAGGCATATGAAAAACCTTAGTAACCCAGTTCAGAAGGAAAAAGAAATTGGGTGACTACAGTAATAATGTATAAATCAAAGATTTGAGATTTTACACACAGGATGAAGTTACCATGGGAAAAACATTTTCCTCCCCCTTTGGCTGTTATTACTCTGTGACTAGCTATATGATCTGTCCAAGAACAATGCCTCATCTGAGAAAGGGAAAGATGGACTTAAAAAAATGAAAAAGAATATTCAAATTATAAAAGAACCTCTTAAATCACATATTATTGTTTCCCCATGAATGTCCTTAATTTAAAAAAGGATGAAATCCTGGAAGGCCTCCATTTATTGATTCCCCAAAGAAGATATTCCTTTTGTGTCTTGATCAAGTGAATAATGATTAATTTTTGACTACATAATAAGCTCAAACAATATTTCTTAATATTTTCCAGATTTAAAATACTCAGATATTATGGTTCCAAGATTTAAATAATTACATACATTCATCTCATGGAAAATCTTTTGCTCAGAGAAATCTTTTTGTCTGTGTTGAAATGAGATTTAAAACCACTAGAGGGCACTGTAGATAAACTTTTGTAACCATAATATCTTCATGGGAGATAGAACTTGCCAGAATTTAGTTGTACAGGGAATCTTTAACTACCTATCTATACCGATCCCCAAATTTGTTCATAAATTACTTCTTCAGAACTCAGAAGGCATTTTTTTATAGAAACACTGGAATAAATAGTAGTATGTTCCTAAATCCCCCCAAAATACTATAAAATATATAAATATACATCATAAGTCAGGTTTGTCATATAAAAGTCAACAGTAACAAAAGTAATAATACCCCTACGTGCCCCTACTAAAACTACACAGCCAGTTTAGATTAAAAAATGGATTTTAAAAAAATCTAAACATAGAATGTTTCTTAAAGGTGGAGGGCAAGTTTAATTCTAGAGGCTTACTGGCTTGGAAATACTACAAAGTTGACAATCTCCATCCCTAAAAACAAGAACAAAATAAGAATATGCAGGAATGAACTGTTAATCTGCCCAGCACCTCCATTAACTAGAATGATAGCACATCCTCCTCCTCCCAGGGTTTTTTTTTTTTTTTCTTTCGGTAGGGTGGGGTTCCTAAGGTCCTGCCTTCTCCTGGAGTCCTCTAAGCTTCTTTTGATTTCTAATGGCCACTGTCTTTGCCACTTTTGTTTTTCTACCTGGTGCTGTTCTGTAGTATTTCTTGCTTCTTTCCTATTCAAAGACAGCCTGGTGTCCAGCCAAATCCCACCTTTGGGTGAAGGCATTCTTCCTAGTCCTGGGCTAGCAAAGGGGATTTCTTACAGCACTGTTCTCCCCAGATCTGGTTTTAGGAATTCACAGAGCTCACTTCCTCATTGGGAATGGGAACATCCCCATGGTTATGATAACCTTTTTTCACTGCCTAGAAACAGTTTCCCTATTATTCTTCCCTCTTCTACTTTCTTTCTCCTAACTTAATCACTGTATTTGAATTATCCAATATCTTTTTTTCTCTAGAGCTTTCACTACATGACTGTATATTTCGATCAATGACTATTTTAAACAAGACAGGAAACTAAACATAGCTTGTGAGTTAATTTCTCACCTTGATTGCCAACCTTCTCTTTCTTCTGTAGTAGTAGTAGAAAACCACAATTTCATTTCCTCTCTCAGAGGTAGTGGTGATGGAGGTAAATAGTGAGCATAGTACCTGCAGGTGTATGCATGTCGAAGTCTTAGGTGAGCACCCAGAAACCACAGCCCACCTTCATGATTCAGGTCCCATTGGTATCACCTGAGGGTACTTGTCAAAAATACAGATTCCCAGAGGTGCAGGGCAGGACTCGGGTAAATGCATTTTACATAAGCGTCTAGGATGGTTCTGATTGAGGGTGCTATTCTGGCCACACATGGATGAATAATACAATGGGACCTGTATCCTCAGCCTTTCTGGTGAGTGTGTCATAATGTGATTTCAGAATGTTCTTTTGTATATGGGTTTCTGTTTTAAGGAAGAAAATGTGTCACTATCACTAAGGAGATAGGTAAAGTATTATTAGGTATTGTTAATGTTTTTTTTTTTTTTTTTTTGTGTGTGTGTGTGTGTGTGTGTGTAGG
>NW_025999960.1:10641641-10667705 GCF_001458135.2 Marmota marmota marmota
AAAAAAAAAAAAAAAAAAAGCAAGCAAGCTCTCAAATCTCCCAGTTGTGAAAGCAAATCTTATATAATTTCTAAAACCAATGCTCAGATTCTACAGGCACCCTCTTTAGCCCCTACAACATGGACAGTAGATTTGCATGTTCTGGATGTTTGTCACTGTATTGGCTAACTAGAGGGGTTTTTAGTTGAAACCAGATCTTTCTGCATATGCACTTAATAAATATGTAGGAAGAGAAGCCAATTTGTCCTGTTGATTGTAGTAGATATTCCAAAGGGCTGGTGCTTAAATGGATAATAGGAACTACATACACTACTTCTGCTTTTAAAATAGTGTACCATTTGAAGCTTTATAGCCCTTTCCTGACATCAAAGGTAACGTTATTACTTACGTAGAATGAGGACATTAATTTTAGAAAGATAAAAACAAGTTCTTTGTTTTGTGCTTTGGCTAGACAAATGATAGCATGAAAACCTTCCTGATCCATCATTTTTAAATAGATCATTGAAATGACAGAGCTTTGATTTTTTTCAATGTTCTTTTTAACATCTGACAAGTCTAAGTGCTTCTATTTACATAAGTCACATACTAATTAGTAATTAACCACTGTTATTTAATTAGACTATCTAGTTGGTGCGTCATGCATTAATCACTGGCAATTTGGTATGTGCCGGCTGCTCTTGGTGACTAGGCCACTCTGCTGGGTTCATTTCATGCTGTGTGTTGCAGCTGTGCCCAAGCACAACCTTTTTCTGCCTTTGTCTTAAATTTGGACAGGAAACATCAACACATAGGGAACTGTGCTAACCTTAGTGAAACAGATACCTGAAATGGTTAGGAAGGCAAAAATGAACCTTTGTTGACTGAATAAAGCAAGGACTATTTCACTCAAAAGATTCGTTGTATGTATTTTTTTTTTCTTTTCTACACTTCAGATTTTCTCTCAGATCATTTGAAAAATGATAGGTTTACTTTAAGGAAAGGTCAAAATTGTATCAGACCTACCTTATTTGTAGAAGTTCTCGGTATGCAATAAAAGCTCACGAACTCATAACACTTTTCTAAAGCTTTTAGTGAAGAGTATATGATAGGCGAAACACATTTGAAAGAATTTAAATTAGAAATGGCCACAGTAATTTTAGAGACAGTTATTTTAATAAAAATGTTATATTTTTTAGACGATGAAACTAATCCATTGTACCCTTTATCCCATTCCTTGTTATGCTATTGTGAATTCCTCAATCTGCATAATGAATCTTGAACAGCAATTCCTAGGACCTTATCACTTACTTTATCCAGAAAATATTCTTGTTAATTAGCTCTACTCTTATAGCTGCATTTAGCCTTAAGTATACTTCATCCAAGTCTCTGGGCAGAGAGCAGGAAGGAGATTTGTGTATCCAAATTGTCTATGGAGTATTTTGTTTTGTTAATTATGTTTTTGTATGAAAGATGTTTGTTTTGGGTGTGGATTTGTGATGGACAATAGCCATTTTTGGAAACATGCTTGGTGCAGATTCATCTGGTATGACCAGACTTGTCATTTCCCCAAAATGCCCTGCATGCTGAAACCCCAGGTGAAGATCATTTCCGGCAAATCCTGCACAGCAGTCACATCTCCCTGAATGACTGGACAGAGGCAATGCCTGCTGTCTGGAAGACTCATGACAATCTCCCAGTCACACTCATCAACAGTATCCCTGAGAGAGTGGCAGAGATAGATACAGGCTTGGAGAGAGTGTTGGTTCATTCAAATTTGCAAAGTTAATAAGTACTGGAATTAGGAGCAGGACTCAGATCTTTCGGTCTGGGGCTCTTTTCACTACACATTTCTTCTTTCTCCTCCTCTTCTTCTTTCTTCTTTTAGATAAAGACATTAAGACAAAAAAGTTTTTAATATGGCCATTATTTCATGTTCTATTTCATAACTTCTCATTAATTTTCATTTAGGTTTGCAGGTTCATTAATCAGTGTAAATACATACAGATGATAAATTATGCAAGGGATTATTTTTACACTACATACATATGTGGAAGGCTTTCCTTTTAAAATTCCTAATTATCAACAGATGGACTTCTATCTCTAGGAAGTTTTGGAAGCATTTTAATAAAGGCTCTGTGAACATGACTAATGCATTTGGCCAGATGTCTTTGGTTTTTCCTCAATCCATGTATGATAATCCCCAACTTCAGGAAAAAAGCTCCTTTGAGTAGAATGAAAGGTCTGATTGTTGACATGTTGTGATAGAATCTGGTTGGTGAAAATAACTCAGCAAATAGAAATCCTTTTCCCTCTTCCACTCTGTGGCAAATGGAATGTTTCAGTCAGTAATGGCATTTCCTCAGAAATTTGTAGTATTTAATCATGCATATTGAAAGTTATCTAAAAATTCAGAACAAACTGAGATGAAAAAGTTCTATGTCTTTTGGTTAAATCCAAGATCAGATCTTTGATAAAAGAAATAGCTTGACTCATTATTTATTTATTTGATACCGGGAGATTGAACTCAGGGCCACTAGACCACTGAGCCACATCCCTACTCTAATTTGTATTTTATTTAACACAGGGTCTCACTGATTTGCTTAGCGGCTCACTTTTGCTAAGGCTGGTTTTGAACATCACAAAATCCAAGCCTCCTGTTTCAGCCTCCTGAGCTGCTGGGATTATAGTTTTTCAGTGAAAAAAAAAAAAAGATTCTGTGTTAGCAGTGTTTAGATATTATTATCAGTCAATCATTTACTCACAATGTTGTTTTCTGTCTTTTATATTATATGGAGCTCAGTCTGACAAGAATCAGCATCCTAAAAGCACATAGGAGTACCAAGCCTCTTACCACCGACCCTCTATTGAATCTTTTCTTGGCTCAAGATCAACTGTGAAGGATGTTTAAAGTGACTTAACGGAACTTGAGACCTCATTCTGAGCTCAGGACTCTGACTTCTAGTTTATTGATGGTTGCCATCTAACTTTGTTACCTTGGGAAATCATTCACTCCCCTCTAGAAACTGAGGGAACTGGCCTAACATTACTTTTAGGCCTTTTAATCCTAAAGTTTTATGGAAATATTTCAGCAAATATGCCTAAAATTCTGGGCATAAGCTAAGGCTATGAATAATCATTTAAACCCGAGGCTAGGGAGTTTTCATGTAAACAGCTATTTTGTAAAATTTCTTGAGTTCTCAATAGTCAGGCTACTTTATGTATATTTTAAGAAAGCAACAGTTGGCCAAAAAGCTAGGAGCCATAATTCAGTCCATTATCTGCACTCCATTTGGGAAAAGTGGTGAAGACAGAATGGAGGCTACAATGCACAGACATCACAAAATCCAAGATTGTTCTGCAGTTTACACACCAGTTTGTTCAGTAAATAGGGTCTGTCTGCTTTCTGGTGCTAGCTGATTTGGTGAAAGAAATTACAGGGCTTGTGAAACTAGGCAGTTATTCTTTTCTGTGTGTAGTCTGAAATCAGGGCAGAATTTATGAGCTTATTCATTAAAAATATAAACAGGAGGATAGCTCATGGATTTAACTATTATTCTTTTCCATTTTACAGGTTAATGAGATTGAGTCTATTATTGAGAGATTTGTGTATTTTTGTATAAATGGGCTAAAGGTGGCCCTGGTGTGTTAGCCTAAACTGATCCTTGTGTTATTTTCTTATTCATGGCAGACTCGATGGCTAACTAGTACCAAACTCAATTTCTTACACATGCAATTGCTTTAAATAAAGCCCCAATGAGCATATGTTTAGTCATTTAGAGCCTGACTGTTTTACATAGCCTGTGAATCTGCACCCAACATCTGCTAACCATTCATAAGACTAAGTCTAGCTCTAAGACTCCAAACCCTGCAGCCCTTTGAGTCCTCTGACCCAGAGCACCTTGCTGTTGATTGGCATCACCTAGACAGGTAAGCCCCCTCTCCCGGTTCTTCTTTCCATGCAAGTCCCTTGTCCTATTCCCCTCTGAGTGATGGCCTCCTGCTCAGTCTTTGGAAGTGTTCTTGCTGAGAGGAACATCCCTCTCTTGCAGTCAGTCTTAAGAGCCACTCAGTAAAGCGTGTTCTATGGCGTGGCTTCTTATGGCCTGTTTTTTCCTTGATCAATCTCTAATTACTTGAATTTACCACATGTGCCTATCACAACCATGAGTAAATCACTTATGAAAAATAAACTGAACTGAGTTGCTTTTTACTATGCATGAAGAAAATGAATCTATATGAATGATGCATTAAAACTTGTTGTTCCTTCACAGTGTGAAATTGTATCTTGGTTACTCTTTTTATGTGAACATTAAAGGTAGTATGTTATAGTGAAACATCAAAGCAGTTAGTGTTGAGTGTTAAGAGCCAGAGTTTAGTCAGAATGAGGCCTGGCATTTTTGCCAGAGGGAATGGTTGAAAGGTGACCCTGCTCAGGGATTAGGGTGGCTGGGGGTGGGGATTAGGGTGGAACCTTCTGGGAATAGGGCGGCTCCAGGATTAGGGCGGATCCTGCTGCCTCAGGCGCCCGCTACTTTGGAGTTTCTGTTGAGTTCTCGCAGGGTTCTGAGAGAATTGGCGCGTGGAGCCCGGTGGAGGCAGTGTGTTCCCGGGAAGTGTGTGTAGAGTGCCGGTGAGAGTTCAGGAATAAAGAGTTGCTGTTTGAACCTACAAGGCTTTGTGGTGGCTCGGTTATTTGTGCCCAGCCAGACTGTGGCAGTTGAGTTTGAATATTGTCTATTTATTGATTGTGTGATCTTGGATAAGTCATTTGGCCTCTCTGAGGTTCAGTTTCAATGCCAAAAATAATAATAGTAGTATGTTATAATCTAAATACTCCATACACTCACATATAATCTAACTGTAATACAGAGATAGAAAAAGGGTGTAAGAAGAGTTTGGAACTCTAAATCAAGTGCAATCAAAAGTGTTGACTTTAACTTAAAATCCTGGTATCAGGTGACGGAGAAGAATCTCTTTGAACTTTGTTTTTTAAATTGTGGAGTAAGTATAGTTATACTACTTGTATAGATACAGCTTGACATGACCACAACCACTTGGATCATAACTCTGTGATTGCCCCAGAGTAACCTAGTCAGATTTCCCTGTGGTTTCCCAGCAGACTATAGATAGACAAAACCATTAGCATCATATGTGGCATTTTCCAAATGGACCCTGGTGCCAGGAATGTACTCGGCTTTTTGATGTTAGCTTAAGATAAACCAGATACATTTTGGTGAGGATGAAGTCACTTTTGTTCTGACCAATATATGTATCCCTCCTTCTTACCCAAATTGAAGGAATCAGCTTGGTCTTACTGCTACCCAGAACCACACTTCTGTCAGTCAGTCCTGCAAGAAATTATGCTTAGTGCTATTCCGAATCTGTCTACCTTTTTTTTTAGTCTCATGGCAGCTTGGGGACAGTTTTTATACACTGGGACCAGGTTGTACCCTAATACTACTTCATTCATAGGGTTACTCCCAGAATTAGAAGTCTCTTTCACATATTTCAGTGCACACAGACAGACAATGCATATTATGCATGTGCTTCAGTAGTAAAATGAAGTGTAAGTATCATATAGGGCATCTACGGGTGTTCGGAGGATGTGAGCATCTTAAAGAAGCAAGAAGCTTAGCAGTGCTCATGTTCAGTTCTAAAAAGCCATTAGGTCTTTAGGCAGTAATTCTTTATTTATATGAAAAAACAACTTGGAAATGTGCATAGCATGGAAGGTTAGGAGGGAATAATGTTAAGAATAAAGTGCCCTCAAATGAGCAACATAATCTTTATCGTGATTCATAGAAAGTCTTCACATATATTATATTCAAATTATAAAAGTATCACTCAAGTTTAGAGATGGATAAGGAAAGAAAAGCAACAAGGCTTCCTTTTAATTTAATTTCCAGACTATGAATTATATAAATGAAGTCTGGCATCTAATCAAAAACAACAAATAAAGAAAGCAGAGTAATGATCAGATTACGGTTTAGTGGCTTCAACATGATACTGAATGTTTTCACTCATGGTAGACTGACAAACCCAGCCTTGTAGCAGAAAAATGCAAATACTGTGCTTGAATGAGAGCAATAATGTGTCTCCTTCCTTAAACTATTCACATGAGCACGGAAAAGACTTTTCAGAAGACTACCATGGTGATGTGTGATCAGCACAAATGATGCACGGCTGGCATTTGCTCTTTGGGAGCCAGCTCATAATATGGCTAAGTGCAGCTCTGAGGAGGTGTACGCTGTGGTCTGGTGCACAGCGTTAGGGCTTCACAGCAAAGACAATGCAGCCAAAGTGAAGAGAAGTTAATTCGCACAACCACTTAGAGTACATGCTGAGGAACAGAAATGCCATTGATGGAAAATGAAGTCAAATAAAAATAAGGTGACCTGGATAATGCATAGGATAAAAATATTCTTGCTGTCTGGGCAGATGTGAAGGGCAGAACTCCTCAACCTTCCCCTGTTTGTTTCTGTGATGAATGGTTCAGAGAGCTCAGATTGATCACAGGCACTGATGAGGACTGGTTATTAAGGAACAAGAGCAAAGAGTTATTTAGTGTCTCCTTGTATGACATCAGTAACTAAATTACAAAATTTGGGGGGAAGCAAGCAATGTATAGTTGAATAAATGGAAAGAAGAAAGCAATGAAAGATGGGAGGAAGGGAAGGAAAACAAAATTGAAATCAAAATCAAGGGGTTATAGTGATTAAGAGGAGAGTTTACTCAAACATTTCATATTGGATTTCCTAAACATTTTAACTATTATTTTCTATAGATATAAAAAAATATATCTTTGAAAACACACACACACACACACACAAACACACACACACTACTTCATCTGTCCGACTCACTACTTAGTAACTAAGTGAATTTTGACTTTGTTAGGCTTTAGTTTTGTCTAGTATAGAATAAATATAATCATGCTCAATGGTTTTTGTGAGGAACCCATGAATCAGTGCCTATAAAATGTTGACCTAAGTTAAACTCTAATCATAATAATGGTAATAATAATAAAGCAATGAGTCAGACATCAAACTGCAAGTATAGTCCACGGGCACATAACCACCATACCCAAGGTGTATGCAACGATCAGATGGATGCAATGTTGATTTTTTTTATTGAAGAAGGAATTAGGTAACCTCCAGATTCCCTTAACGTTTGATAAATGTTTATAGTCATCAGACTTCTCCTTCTGCTAACATAGAAATAAGTAGAGTTTAAATTCCAACTTGTGAAATTTTAGGAAATAAACTGTGGATAAATGAAAGATATAGAAAAATGGGTAAATATTAAAATTGAATTTATCTCATTTACAGATAGAAAATAAAAATGCAGAGAAATATTCCTTATTTTTATTGTTATATTGATTGGTTTTTAAGGGAATTCTCATGAGTTTAGGAACAAATATGAAATGCTCAGACAATTACTGAATTCAGATGTATTTTTTGGGGGAAAAATGTTGCAGGCATCCTGTTGGAACATCTCATTTTTTATTCTACTAAACTTATATTAAAGAATCACTTTCCTTGAGAAAAGGAACATTTTTAGAGAAAATTTTTAGAGAAGTTTAAATATAACAGATGGTATTTCAAATCTTCTGTCAATTACATATGTGATAGAACTCCAAATTTAGATTCATTACACAGCCACAATTCTTGACAGAGTTTATGGGATTCTGGTGTAATCAAAGGATTATCCATCCCTTCACAGAGGCATTTGTAGGAAATTTCAGATAGTTCAGGTCACTGTCCTTCCCTTTCAAAGAGGACTCCTAGGGTGGTTATTCTTTAGCTGTCAACAAAAATTAATGTGGACCCATGATCTTTTCCACCCTCTGCACAGTCAAGCCTATTGACTGCTTTGTGACAGTAGCAGGTGACCCTGTTACTATATGGGCATCACCTCTTGGTTTTGTGATTATTCTCACTCCTTCACCCAAATGAGAACTTTTTTCTTTTTCCCCAGGATTGCCTCGTTTGCTTCTTGCTGTGGTTGTTACCTAGCTGTCTGCAGTGTTATTATCTTGTTGGAAAAATGTCCATATGTCCAAACTAATTCCATAGGCTGTTCTGATTTTGCACTCCTGCTCTTCTGGTGCTCTGCTGCCATATTGTTTTCTACTGTCCTTTGTAAATTTAAACTGCAATTAAAAGCCTGAGGACCCACATGAAGATCTTAGCACATGTGCCCACAGGCCTTTGCTGCTTTCCACTGGGTTTCTACATGCCTCTGCTTTTGTGTCACCTTGTCATAGTTCCTTGACCTTTACATTAGTGATTTCCACTGAAACCTTTTCATTCACTTCCATCATCTCTTACTTAGGTGTTGTGGGTTTTTTTTTTCTTTTGGTATCACTTATCACAATTTACAATGGTTTGTTTTATATTTTGTTTCTCTCTTTCTCCATTATATTCCTCAGGACAGGAAGGTTCTGTGTCTGCATGGAACACCTGCATATTCTCAGATTTCTTTTGGCAAATACACATGCAATTATTTTGTCAACATTTTATTTAAAATAATTTAAAGGAAAAGATGTTAAAAAGAAATACAAAAAAAGTACAAAAGTTCCCCAATGGCTATATTTAGTAATCATGAACATTTTCACCATATTTGTACTATTATTTTCTCTTTGTAGTACATGTTATCGTTGTGTATATGCCCCTACAAATTGAACTATATTTTCTAAACTCAAGAACATTCTTGTTCATAAACACAGTTTTAAAGATCAAGATATTCAACCATGATGCAATGGTTAATCTGTAGCTTGTATACAAATTTTAACAACTGTTCCATGAATAGTCATCCTAACAACTCTACCAAGTCAAGACACAATTCAGGATCACAGATTCTGTTGTCTCGTTTCATTTCTTTACTCTCCTTAAACCTGAATCCATTATTCATCGTTTTATAACCTGGACAATATAAAGGCAAATAGATCAGTCATATTATAGGGTATCCCTCAATTTGGGTTTATCTGATGTTTCCTCATCTACATTTTGATAGAAACACAAGAGGTGTTTCCTTTTTGCTGATCCCATGGGGAGGGCCATGATATCAGCAGCAACATTTCAATTATATCTCTTAACAGTGACTGAATGAATGGTGGAGAGCTGTCCTAGGTTTCAGACCTTTTGCTTGATAGTCAGTGTGCCCTACAAGTGGCAATAATAAAAACTGTTCAGATACAGAAATAAGACGTGAGTGTGAGTCGAGCACTCTTCTGTTAGATTTAAGATGGATATTACACACTCTTAGATTTTCTGTATTTGAAGTATATGCTTTTTATTTACTGCCAAAAAGCAGTTTAACTAGGTGTAGATTGTTTTAAAAAAGAAAACATATTGTGACCCTTACATCATTCAATATCTGGAACCGGGACTTGAGGTGAATGAATAAAGAAGGAATGTTCAAGTTAATGTTATTCTGTAATAATGTCTCAGCTCTGAAAAACTGATCCCTTGATTATCTCCACAATATGTCCTGATTGAGCCATAAGAAACCACAGCTATAAAGCTGACTCTCTTAACTAATAGATGAAAAATTGAGGCTCAGGATTATAGAGTGATTTGCCAAAGGTCACACACATGGTGTGATTTGGATCTAAATATTTTTTCAATGATGGTCTCCAGATTTGTGACAAATTCTCTTAATCTTTTCAGTAGGAAGAATGTCTAAGTCTAGAAGCATATTTTGACATACGCTTCAAAGTTTCTTCTTTCTCCTTCAAGGATGACTGAGTAAAATCTAATAAAAATGCTTTTAATGCAATGCTCCTTGATTGACAATGGGTAAAAGACTAGTCAGAACTCAGCCAATAGGATGTTACTTATCTTGCCTTCAGCTTAAAGATGCTGGTGATTTCTTCAGGGCACAATCAAAGACCATTATTAATAGAACCTGATTTTTAAAAAATAGTTTAATAGAGGTAATGTACTGACTTTGTTAATTGTGATTCTTGTCTACCTGGCCAACAGTAAAGTTCATATGTATAATTATTGTAGTATCTATTCATTCTCTGATGCTGTAAGACTCTTAGAACATCACATACATTTCTAAGTTGCTCCACAAAAGAGGATGAGAAAATGTAGAGATATGGGATATGATTTCTTAGGAAACAGATTATACTTTCACAAATTGCACTCTGACAGATTTTACATTTGAAAAAAATCCTTCTGCTACAACATCTAGAAATGTTGGATAAACTCTAACATTATTTTATCTTAGTCCCTGAGACCATAAAAAATATAATATAAATTAACAGAGTCCAAACTCTGAAAAGAGAGATGAAAACATAACATGGAGTGACTGTCCTTGGTTTTAATTGACTCTCAGGGAAATCAATGACATTTAGTCTTGCATTAGTTAGCATTGGTATTAGGTATAAATAATTGATAAAAAAGTATAAATAATAATTTCTAAATTAGTCCAAATTGATTAAAGATACTTTAATATATGATGCAATTAATCTATGGTGATTACTCCTTAAAGTTGTGTTAAAATCCTGCCAGTGCAGAATTTGCAGTTTTTGGTAGCTATGTTTAGACTTCTTAGACTCAGTATTGCTATGAAAATTGGGTTCACAAGCTATTTACTGAATAAACCAAACAAATCAATAAATCAAATTGTAGTGGCTAATTTTACATGCCAACTTGATTGACCCCAGGTTGCATTTTTACAAATGCAAGCATTATCCCTAGATTAAACATTTTTTGTGGGTGTGTTTGTGAGGAGATTTCTAGGTAAGATTAACATTTGAATCAGTGGACTCAGTAAAGCAGATTGCCTTCCCTTGTATTAGCAGGCATCATCCAATCTGTTGAAGACCTGAAGAGAGCAGATGGCAAAGGTAGAAGGAAGTTGCCTCTCATTGCTTTCTGCCTTGAATTGGGACATCTCATTCTGACTTCTCCAGTTCTCAAACTGGGGTTTATTTACTTCATCAGCCTCCCTGGCTCTCAGACCTTTTCACTGGCACTGATTTACATGTCTATCTGTCCTGGGTCTCTAGCTTGCAGATGACAGATTTGGGGAATTCTCAGCTTTCATAATCATGTGAGCCAATTCCTCATAATTAATCTGTGTGTGTGTGTGTGTGTGTGTTTGGGGGTGTGTGTGTTTGTGTGTGTGTGTTTAGTGTCTCGTGTGTATCTCCTATTGGTTCTGTTGACTTCTCTGACTGGTACAGTAAAGGATATAAACAACAAAAACAAAACCTCTAGGCATTTTGAGCAGCCTGGATGGTCTCGTTTTTCTTACTTGTAAAAACAAGAGTTGATGAATGCTCATGTATTTACTGATCATGTCTTCATTCATTTACTATTTATTGAGTGCTTACTATATGTCTAATGCTTGGCATTTGAAGATGATGAAATAAATATAGTTTCTAGGCTCAAAGAACTTTTAGTTCAGTAAGAGAAACAATAAAAATCAAATAAGGCCCCGTGTGATATTTAACTAGATATATACATGGAATGGACTAAAGAAATGAAGCAGCTAGGACACAGCCGCATTAGTCTAGAGTTAGCTCTGTGTACTAATTCTTCCTATTTGTTGCTTTTTACCTTAATCTACATGTGAATTGAGTGAACTCTTACGATAATATCTGTCATTTTCATCATACTCAGTCTGGCTTGGATTTTTGATGATTTTTTTCCCTGCTAACAGTGCTGAAGTGTTGCAGTTTTGCAATTATTTAGATAGGCTGTGCTGGACAACAAATTATTGTGAGGACTTACCAGGGAGAGAGACACACCATGTATTGCTTGCACCTTATTATAATTTGATTCCAGATGAGAACATCTAGAATCATATTAGAAGAGAAAGGAGGCTTGGGAGACAGTTGAGGGCTCCTGAGTTTTCTTAACAACTTTTGAAACATGAAAGATAATGGCAGATGTTTTATGACATGATGGGAGGATATGTCCTGTTTTCTATGCGTGCGTGTGTGTGTGTGTGTGTGTGTGTGTGTTTTAGCTTTGCTGTTCTGAACAGATTTTCTGACTCTAATAATATAGTGGAAAGTTTCTAGATCATGATCAATACAGATAACAGAGGTTGTTATCTTACCTTGTGGTAAAAGAAATCTCTTCTGTTAAAGTTGTGTACATCATCCATTTTAAAAACAATAAATGCATTATGAAATATATCAAATGTAGAAGATAATATAAAATATTTGTAATTCTCTTTTCTTTGTATTTTTATCACTTATAAATATATTTTGATTAATATTTTAGCATTTCTGAAATTTAGTAAAATAGAATCATGCATAATGTATTATTGCTTTTTTATTGAATTAAATTTCCTGAGATGTATCAGTGTTCTTATTTATGGCCAAAAATTATTCCTTTTTATTGTTGTATTACATTGTAGGAAAATTTAACACAAAAGTTGTCTTTTCTATCCTTAGTGATTTTTTTTTTTTTTTACAAATGCAAGCATTGTCCCTAAAAACGTTCTTGTAACATTTCTTCATGTACATATGTGCAAAGAACAAATATAATTAGAAGTCAAATTGTAAGGTTGTAGGGTATGTGCATCTTCTAAAGGTTGATTGTACCAATTTATGCTCCTGTCAGCTACAGATCAGTTCTTATTCACACACTTCTCTAACATTTTTATTAGTCTTTATAATATGATATTTATTTGTGGTTTTAATTTTTAATTTCCATGATTACAGATGAGGTTGAACATCTTTTCATATGTTTATTAATCTTTTATCTTCTTCTTCTTTAGAAAACATATTCATGTCTGTGGGCCATTTTCTTTCCTGTGGAGTTCTTTTTCCTCATTAAAAATTTAGGATTATTTAAATGCTTTGGATTTTAATCTTTTTTTTTTTTGCAAAGTATGTGTGTCATGACTGTCCCCCCCCACACTTTTCAGCCATTTCAAACACCTGCGTGGGTGGAGATAGTACAGTGGACCCAGGTACTCACTATTCTGCAGCAGGTGTCAAAGCCATCAGTTTAGGTCACTCCTGTTGCGTCTTTTCCTCTACTTACGACTTACTGCGCTTCTCCCCCAGCAAATGCCAGGCAGCATATCATTTTATGGTGGCCATTTTCCATTTATTGATTTTCTTTTTGATGGACAGAAATTGTGATTATAATGTAGGTGAATTCATATAGTTCTTTCCTCTATGGACCATGTGTTTGTATCTTATTAAAGAAATTCTCTGTAAACTGATTTCATGAGGAGATTGTTCTGTGCTTTCTTCTAAATGTTTTAGAGCTTTCTGTAGGCATTAGTTGTAATAATCCTCCTCCCCTCCACTGATCTTTAACACTATCTGTGGTATATTGATTTTCCAAATTGAGAGGGTCTGTTTCTGAACTTTATTCCTTTGCCAATGCCATATTATTTTAATCACTGTAACTTCATAATAAATTAAGATTCAAAGGGCAGGAACTACCAACTTGGCTCTTCTTTGAAACCTTAATTATTCATAGACCTTTATTCTTTCATAAAATTTTGGAATTAGATGATCAAGTTCTATCAAAAGCTTTTGGGATTTCCATTGGCAATCCACATGAATATAAATTTTCAATGAAGTTGTGCCTTTCAAATTTGGAGGTTGTGATCTATGAATATATTACATTTTCCCATCCATTTAGTTTTTAATCCCTCTCTTAAATATTTAAGTCTTTAACCATAATCAGCTTTCTCCTTCTCAGTGAAGTCTTTCCACCTAGACTACTTTACAAGTTTCTTTCCTTTTTGTATTGTATGTTTGCCTTTTGTTGAATAAATACTTCTGGAAACTGAGATTATGAGGATATTGTCATTTTTTTAAAAATGTTTCAAAGTTTTCTCTAGGCACTAGTTATAATAGTGTCCCTCCTTTTCTGGAATTATTTTATTTACTACCAACATGCTTAACCCAATATTATATATTATTTCTTCTTGATACAGTGTGAGAACAAAGATTCTTTTTTTTTTTTAATCTGTTTGGTATTCCTAGAATTATGCCTGGTACACAATAGGTGCTCAATAAATTAATTTTAAAATAATTTTCTCCATGAAAGCCTTTTTATAGTGTTTGATACATTTATGTCTTGGCTCAGTGGTATGACAGTAAATGCTTAACAGTAATCTTTTTGGGAATGGGATTAGGGAAAAGATTTGTAGAGTTGGCTCATTTCTATGCAATAAATCCTACCATGGCCAATTTCAAGTTACTAAGGTAACATCACTGAATATAAAGTTGGGAAGAAATGTTGTCTAGCCCACTGTTATATAGTACTCCCACCAAACAAACAACAGATGCCAATTACTTCAATAACACAAACAATTGGAGGATGCAATAGCTTAATTAAGTATTGTAGCTTACATAGCTTATTCTTAAGTAATGGTTGTATTTAACAACTGTTTCATAACATCCTCGAAAACTTAGCAACGGCTTCTTTTAGGCAGCACAATCTGGTCCCCCAAGCTTCCATTAAGGTTCTTTGTATTCTGTGTGAATGTTTAATATACACACACACACACACAAGCACAAATGTGTGTGTTTTAAAATTGAGTTTTCTAACAATTTGTTGCTGGTTTAAAGAAATGCAATTTACTTTTATATAGTGTTCTTATATCTGTCACACCATCTACATTTATACAATGATTTATTTATATATTCTTTAAGGTTTCTTTGTAGACAATCCTGTTATTTTTAAATAATGAAAGTTTTGTTTTTCCATTTCCAGTTTCTATGTATTTTATGTATTATTGCTTTGTTATTGCATTGACATGAATCTCTTCTATAATATTTATTTTTAGTGGTAATGAAAAGCATTCTTGTCTTGCTTCTGAATTAAGTGCTTTATGTTTTTTGTTTATATCTTCTTTGTTGGACAAAAGGGGTTTTCTTTTACTTATAGTTAGATAAAAATTATTTCTACTTGTTATGAGATGAGTGGATGTTGAATTTTATGGCATGATCACATCTATTGATGTGATCATATACTTTATTATAAAACACGCTCAATTTGCCAGGGATATTCTATGACATATCTAATAATATGGTGTCAAAATGAAAAAGCAATGATTGACAAAAAGAAAAACAGAAATAGAAAAATAAGTATATGGAAAAAAACCCATAAATACACATGAACAACATAATTAGCTCCTTGATCTGCTGGAAAAATATAGAATAATTCAGTCAATAATGCAGTAATACTTGCATTTTCAGCCTACAATGGAATATTTACAAAAACTGACCTTTTGGTGAGTTAGTTATATGTCAAGTTTTAACAAATTTTACAAAAGCTGTATTAAGTATGCAATGTTCTCTGACTACAGTTAAGCTTCTTGTACTACTTCTGAGTATTGTCTTCATCTTTATATTCCACCTCACAAATTCACTTTGTTATCTGTCATCTGCCTTTTATCCTATTTATTTCACTTCACTTTTAATAATCATGATTTTCAATTCTTGAAGTTCTATTAGATTTAAAAAATCTGTCAGGGTTTGTTCATTTATTTAAAAATAATTCTTAAGACTTTCTTTTTTCAGTATGGCAGATTGAACCCAGGTGCACTTTACCACTGAGCTACATTGCAAACCCTTTTAAGTTTTTTAAAATTTTGAGACCAGTTTTGCTCAGTTGCCTGGCTCACCTCAAACTTGCAATCCTCTTTTCTTAGCCTCCCGCGTAGCTAGGATTATACATGTGTACCACTGTGCTAAGCTCTCTTAAAACATTTCAAAATCATTTGTCAAAATATCAGCAAAATAGCTATTTTATATTAGATATCTGCTAAATACAGGGTTATCAGTCTTTATCTTATTTTGATATTTTCTAATGTTTCTACCTTTTGGTTAATTATTGAAGCTCATATTGCATGGAACTTTATCTGTAGTAATTCTTTGAGCTTTTTATTTAGAGTACTTTACTGAAGAGAGAATTTGACTTTGCTTCATCCAAAACTTTAGACTGTAGCAACCTTGGATAACTTGATATTAATAACTTGGCTTTTTTTTTTTTATCTTGACCACACAAATATTGTGAACTCAGTCCTCAAGTCCACCATTTCCTTTCATTCTCAATAAAAAATTTGTTGTGTTTCTTTACTTCACTCTGCAGGGTGTGTTTTAGTTCCTCATTTGCTATTTCATGGAAGTTATTGTTTTTTCAAAATTCTCGCTTTGGAAGGTGGCTATAATTTTACTTACTTGAGTTGTCCATGGGCTCTGTCTCTTAAGTCCTCACTTGATTGTAGACTATGAAACCCCAAGTGCTGAACCCTCAGGAAAATATACCAAAGTGATCAAGTTGTATCATATGTTTTATGTATTACTGGATATGGTGGACTGATATTTTATTTAGGATTTTTGCATTTATTTCCACAATAAACTGACCTATAATTTTTTTTGCATTAATTTCTTGTGAGAATGTGTTATCAAGGTGATGCTGATCTAAAATAAGTTGAAAATAATTTCCTCTTTATGTGTTCGCTGGAACACTTTGCATAAAGTGGGGGTTATACTTCCCTTTAAGCATTGGTGATATCTCACAATGACGCTGTCTGAGTCTGAAAGTTTGCAGAACATTTTTTAATTGTAGATTTAATGTCCTTAGTAGTTATAGCACTATTGAAAATTCTTGGGGTTTTGTCTGTCATTTTGTATTACTTAGCAATTTAGCCATTTAATTTAAAAATTCATTACCATAAATCTCATCACTCCCTCTTATAATTTTAATATTCAATATGTATAGATTTTGTGGTGATGTTACTCCTTTTATTCCTAACATTATTATTTTACTTTCCCACTCTTTTCCTTGTATTCGTCATTTTCAGTTTTGATTTTATACAAAAGAGCCAACTTTTGGTTTTGTTGGCTTTTAATTTTTGTTTTCTATTTCTTTGGTTTCTACTCTTCATTGTTTCTCTTTTTTCATTTGTTGTCATTAATTTTATTGTTAGTTTTATATTTTTTCGAGATAGATCCTTAGCTCATTATTTTTTAGTTATTTTTCCTTTGTGTTGTATATATTAAAGGCTAGACATTTTCATGAGTATTTTGAAACATGCAGCTGGGTCTTACAAATTTTGGTATGTACTATCATGTGCAAATCCGTTTTTAGCCATCGTGGGTCAAAACTATTTTCAGTGCACAAAATGAAGGGCCAAAAATGAAGCTATGATGAACTAAAAAGTATATGTTTCAGAACATGTTCAATTGCTAGTAAGGTAGCATATTCATCACAGAGCATATTTTTTAGCATGGCATAATAACACTATTGGCCAAGACAGTCTGGGACATGTTCATTGCACTCTCATTGACTGTGAATATATATGAACTCAGAACATAAAAATACAAATATATGCCATATAGGGTATTTCTTTCAGAAATAGAGTATTAACAAATCAATACTTCATGATTTCTGTAGTCATTTTTGTATTTATATACATATAGCTCTTGGCACATTTTGATATTTACATGACTGATATTAGGAAATATATATTAAATGGTGGAGGATTCTATTCTAGTTTTAATGGTAGCTGAAGAATGCCTAGGTTCTTCCTATCCATGTGGTTATTTCCTTGCTCAAGAAGAATTTTGTGAGAGTACCAGGAGACAAATTTATGTATATTCATGTATAGTACTATGATAATTTTTCATCATATTATAAAATCATTCATCTAAAATTAAAAGTGTCTTTAAAAATAATTTTTTATTCATAAGACATATTCTGAGAATAATTTGAAGACTTAAGCAAAAGTAAGTGACTATAGTTTTTACAAATTGTAATTGGGGCATTCAGAGTAGGAAAAGAGTATAAATACCCACTTTTTTATATTTTAAAGGATTCATCAAAATATTTTGTTTAAAATTATGTAATATAAAATGCTGCTAAGACAGTAGGAAAACATAATGAAAACTGAAGCGAAATTTACCTGAAATGTAGACAAACCATTTTAAAAGTGACATCAAACATAATTATTTGTGCCCTTAGAACAAAGAGATAGGTTAATGACTTTTCTGTTGGAAAGAAAGGCCTGAGGAATTAATTTTATATTTCATCACCTTGCAAAGAACAGCTCTCCCAGAGCAAATAATGATCGATGCTCAGCAAGTAATAAAGTTTTATTTTATTTGACAATTTTACAGAAAAGTTAACTACAGTCAATATTTGATCAGCCATGGGGATTGAGGGACGGATAAGAGAAAACAATCAATAATTCACAGTTTTATTGCAGAATTGAGAACAGTGAGGGATGGGGTTGGAAGGAGGGCTAGGAACTCAGCTGATGAATAAAGCTATTGGATAATGGGGAATAGGACCACAGTCTTTGTTTGCCGGGTTCGACTTTTAGAATAGCAGAGCTTCTTAACATGGTCAGAACTTTAAGGATATGAATCACTTGCAGGGACTGAGAGGCTGATATGTAGATAAATCTCTTTCCTGGGATCTTCCTCAACTGTCTCAGTCTGTTTCATTCTGTCCTTTATGGAAAATCTTATGTTGACAACACAGGCACGCTTTGTGGCATTGTGCTTGTTAGGTACATGGATTCAAGGAACTTTCAGAATCATTAGGAAATCTCTTGCTAATATAGTTCTAAAGAGTGATTTCTTCAGCCATTTTCATCTGTCACCTTTTGTTTCACAAACAATGTCTTATATTCCCTTCAGTTAACAATTTACATCAGTAAAGACTGAAGATTTAATCTTACTGACAGCCCTGAGGACATTCAAGGGCAATATCACCCAAGTCCTAGGAAGTCTAGGAGTGAGAGTGAGGCTATGTATTAAGGATATTCAGTTTGTCATTCTTTCTAAATGAAAATTTATTATTTCATTATTCCTAAGATTTCATTTATTATGATCCTTGGGATTTGAGATAATTGAAGACAACAATAATAATCCCTTTATGTGTTACATATGGAGTCATTCATTTTGACGGATTCCCAAGTGTGTCACAGACTGCATATAAAGTTCAGGGTGCAGAACAGGAGTGCGGGAGTGGTGAAGGAAATGTGTGCAGATGTATACATGGATGCCCTGGATGTCCTGAGGGAAACTTGCAGACTCAAATTGTGATAAATCCTGTAGAGTGTCAGAGGTGTTGTGAACCCTCCCCACAACTCACAGTCACTATGGCAATTTGATGCTGGAGGGAAGATAATAATAACAATGATGACAATAATGATAATAGATAATATCCACATCTGTTCTAATGAACAGCAGTAACAAAAACCTATGCTATGTATATATGCAAGAAATGTCAGATTTTCTTTCATTTCTCAAGAATAAATGAATAATAAAATATACTCGAAGCCCGGAGGTATATAATTAAAAATTATTGTAAAACTAGCTCTGGCAGAGCTTACATTGTAAGAGGAAAATTGTACACTATGTATTCTTTCACTAAATATTTCCCCTCCTGTCAAGTAGTGAATCAGGTAACCATTTAGAGGCATCTATTTAAATTGGCTATGATCACATTGTACAGTAGAAGAAAGCATATCATCTTGGTAAGGAGATTGAGATGCATTAAAACATATTTTAAAGACTGTCCATGGCCTGGATGAGACAGAGGTAGGGGGGCATTAATTCTCTGAATGGCTGTGGTCCCTATGTACCCCCACTTATTTTTCAAAATTACTGGAGAAGCTGATGAACCTGGCATATAGTAGCAACTTCACAAAGAATCACATGGACTTCATCATCATTGTGCAGTTTGTCAATATGATTTCTAAAACCTGTATCCAAAGGGCAAGTCAACATGATGGATGTGCCCCTCAGTCATGTACAAGTTTTTTTTTTCTTTAAGTTTCAGTTTCCTTATTAAAAACAAAGGTCATAATGCTAGTACCTGCCACTCATAGGGTTATCATGTGAATTAAATGTATGCTTACATAATGTAACTCAATAAATACTAGCAAAGCCGGTAAATTCTAGCAAGATGTTTATCTCAATGAATGATTAGACTTCTCCAAAGACTCTAACTATTTTTAGTAGCAGTTCTGATGGGATTATTTATCCCTTCCCACCCTCTTTGAATGAAATAGAAGCTATCTTTCATGACTTTCCTGGCATCTTAGGTAAATACAAATTTATTTAAAATTATTTCTTCTGAAACAGTCTCCTCCAGTCCATGGCAATAACGAAGCCTACCAATACTGAGCTTTCCTCCTGGCTCAGATTGCTGCACGCAGGTTGTGGCAAAGAAGTTTGACCTTTTCCCACAATGTTCTCAGCCCACTCTCCTCCTCCAGCAAAGGGCATGGAGGTAAGGAAAAGTCATCATTGACTGTTACAGCCCTGGTCAGCCCTTCTGGGAATCTTGAAGTTGCTGTGGGCACTTTTGCAGGTTCTTTGGAGATCCTTCTGCAGAGTTTTGGGGAACCTCTCCCATGCCATGCCTCTGATGTAGGTGAATAAATCTCTTCTGGCTGGTTACTTTTGGTTTGACCCTCATTTATTGTTATTTCCACTAGGTCCCTAGGGCTCTCTTGGGCAGAGCCTAAGACAACTAACTCCTGCTAGCCCTCTCTAGAGTGTCCCCCTGTCTGAGTCAGGAGAAACAGTCACATAACCTTTGCCCTGCACCTTTTGTGGTTGTGACTTGTTCCCGATGCCACTCTTGGAAAGTGAAATCAGGTCACCAGCCAGAGTCTCTCCCCTTTTAGATTTCTCAGGTGTAGGCCACATTAGTGCCAGGAGACACATGTGAATCTTTCTAATATGTATTATCCTGGGCTTGAGGTACAAGGAGTACTAAGAGCTTTTATAATTTTCAGCTTTTCTACCTTCATTGGTGGGTGTCTAGGTCAGTATTGAAAAAGAATTTCTTGATCACTTCCTTTGTAGTGCTTTTTAAGAACTGTTTAGTGGTTTCTGACACAACTTGTGTCCTGTAATTCAGTTCAATTCTGATACCACTCTGAGTTCATGCAGACACCACAGGTTAAGGGCTTAGTCTCATGTGACTGCCCCCACTTCAGATACTAGTTCTCAGTCCTGCTTTTCCTTGCTACTCTCCCTCTGTTCAACTTGTCTAAAATTTGGGATTTCCACAGCCTTCCTTTAGGTTTACATTTTTGCTAGAATGACATAGAACTTAGGAAAGCACCATGAAGTTGGCCCTCTATCTCTGGATTCTGCATCCTTGAATTCAACCAACGGCAAATTGAAAAGAATTTTTAAAATTGCGTTTTTAATGAATATATACAGACTGTTTTTCTAATCATATTCCCTAGACTATACAGCATAATATGTGTTATACATAGCATTGACATTGTATTAGATATGCTAAGTAATCTAGAGATTAAAATATGTAGAATGAGCACAGGTTATATGCATTTTATATAAGGGACCGGAGCATTCATGGATTTTGATATTCGTAGGGGCTACTGGAACCAACTCCTTATGGTTACTGATGTGCTTCCAATTCTGGTTATATTGTAAATATAGAAAATGAATGGCCAGGGCTGGGGTTGTAGCTCAGCAGTAGAACACTTGTCTAGCGCATGGAAGTACTGGGCTCGAATCTCAGCACTGCATACAAGTAAATAAATAAATGAAGGTCCATTGTCAACTAAAAGGAAAGAAAATGAATGGCCAGATGATGAGATACAGTAGCAAAATCTGGAAAGTTCCTGGGTTTCCATGTACCAATTTCTGTGTACTAGTTGCTTCGCTTTTCCATCACCTCCCTATGTTCACCAACCAGGAAGCTCTCCAAGTTTTGTTGTTTGGAGGGTTTTTGTTTTGTTTTTGTTTTTGTTTTTTGTCCTGGAGATTGAACCCAGAGGTATTTAACCTCTGAGACACATCTCCAGCCTTTTTTATATTTTATTTTGAGACAGGGTCTCTCTGAGCTGCTTAGGGCTTCGCTAAGTTGCTGAGGCTGACTTTGAAGTTACGAGCATTCCACTATTGTCATGTATGAAAGAAAAAAAAAAGAGTTGACAGTACAGGTGGCCATCTACAGAGGGTCTGGCAGCCTGCTGTAGGGGACCTAGATTTCTGTTTATAAAATTCTTTCCTGTCTTGTTATCTTTAGACATCACACTCATCATGTTTTCTATAAAAGACCTCTGGAGGGGGAGGTGTTTAAGTGGATCCAGTTTATTCCACAAGAATCATCAGTAATATTTCAGCGATTCTCTCATGGACTATGGATCTTCCCATCAGATATGTTGAATAATGCTAAGCAAATGACACAAAAATCATGTATTACCACTTGTACGTTATAGATTTTAAAAAGTTATGACTCAGAAAAAAAAAAAAAAGAAATTGTGAGGCTCCTGTTTCAGCCTCCCAAGCTGCTGGGATTACAGGTGTGGGCTACCACATGCAGTTTTACTGTTTGGAGTTTAATCTAGGTTTCAATTTATAGATGTGATTGATTAAGTCAGTGGCCACAAGGTTGAGCTCAGTCTCTAGCTCCCTTCACTCCCCAGAGTTGGAAATGAAAGTTCCAACCTGCTGATCACATGGTTATTTGTTCTGACAACCAGCCCCCATACTGAAGCTGTCCAGGCAATCTTGTCCCCTTACTTTCAGAAATCACCTTGCTAGCATAAATTCAGGTACAACCCAAAGGGGCTTATGTGAATTAAAAATAGACACTCCTGTCACTCAGGAAATTCCAAGGGGTTTTGAAGCTCTGAGCCAGGAACCCAGGACAAAGAACAAACACAGTTTTTTTTTTTTTTTAAATTTTATCTCAACCTTGGAACTTGGAAGTGGTTGGAACTTGTTTTCTAAAGGGTTAAGCCAAAAAGTAAGACAGTGAGACAGGAAGGAAACCATTTGTTATTATGGAATGAAAGTGCAACACAATTATTTCAATATAAATGTTAGTTCAGGTTGGACACATGTGATCTTTAAATTTGAGTGTGATCACTTTAAATGTTCTTGGAATTTTTTCACCAAGTTATATAATTATATTTGAAAGGAAATGATGCAGATCAAAGAACTTGTTGAAAAATTGCATCTCTGATAACTACTGACATATTTTTAATGTTTGTTGAAAACACCCTGAAGGTCTTGCCTTCAGTGAACTGATTTAGATGGAGATCCCCTGGGTACCAAAGCCTTGAGAGCAATGACATATATTGAGAAGGATATTTTCCCATTTTGAAAGGTTTGTGCTTAGAAAGAATATATGTGCCTATAAATCTTAATCGAGAATTGGAAAGGAATAACATCAGGTAATTTGTAAATTTTCAGGGATGTTTGAAAGAAATAAAATGCTTTGAATTTGAAGAATACCTTGGGGTTATATTCAGACTTTTTGAAAGAGTGCTTTTTTTGTAATCTGAAAATCAATTTTATTGCAAATCTCCCTGAATATATGAACAATCCGTTTTGAAATTCAGCTAAACTGTGTCAGAGTGTTGGTTATAATAATTGTGAAAGCTCTATAGAGAGGTTAACTTAAAAACCATATGGCATGTATTTTTTAAAAATTTATATGATAGTGGAATGCATTACAATTCTTATTACACATATAGAGCACAACTTTCACATCTCTTGTTGTATGCAAAGTATATCCACACCAACTTATATGTTCATACATGTACATTGGATAATAATGTCCATCGCATTCCATCATCATTTCTAACCCCATGCCCCCTCCCTTTCTCTCCCACCCCTCTGCCCTATCTAGAGTTTGTCTATTCCTCCCATGCTCCCCCTCCCTACTTGACTATGAATCAGCCTCCTTATATCAGAGAAAAAATTCAACATTTGTTTTTTTGGGGGATTGGCTAACTTCAATTAGCATTATCTTCTCTAACTCCATCCATTTACCTGCAAATGCCATGATTTTATTCTCTTATTTCTGAGTAAAATTCCATTGTGTATATATAGCACATTTTTTAAATCCATTCATCTATTGAAGGGCATCTAGGTTGACTCCACAGTTTAGCTACTGTAAATTGTGCTGCTATAAACATTGATGTGGCTGTGTTCCTGTAGTAGGCTGTTTTTAAGTTCTTTGAATACACACCAAGGAGAGGGATAGCTGGATCAAAGGGTGGTTCCATTCCAAGTTTTCCAAGGAATCTCCATACTGCTTTCCAGATTGGCTGCACCAGTTTGCATTCCCACCAGCAATGTATGTGTGTGCCTTTTCCCCCCACATCATCGCCAACATTTATTGTTATTTGTATTCATAACATCTTCCATTCTGACTGGAGTGAGATGATATCTTAGAGTAGTTTTGATTTGCATTTCTCCAATTGCTAGTGATGATGAAAATTTTTTCATATATTTGTTTATTGATTGTATATCCTTTTCTGAGAAGTATCTGTTCAGGTCTTTGGCCCATTTGTTGATTGGGTTATTTGTTTTTTGTTTTTGTTTTTTTTTGTTTTTTTTGTGCTTAGCTTTTTGAGTTATTTATATACCCTAGAGATTAGTGCTCTTTCTGATGTGTGAGGGGTAAAAATTTGCTCCCAAGATATAGGCTCTCAATTCACTTCACAGATTATTTCTTTTGCTGAGAAGAAAGTTTTTAGTTTGAATCCATCTCATTTATTGATTCTTGATTTTAATTCTTTTGCAAAAGGAGTCTTACTAAGGAAGTTGGGGCTTAATCCAACATAATGGAGATTAGGGCATAGTTTTTCACCTATTAGACGCAGTGTCTCTGGTTTTATTCCTAAGTCCTTGATCTATCTTGAGTTGAGTTTCATGTATGATGAGAGATACAGGTTTAATTTCTTTTTGTTGCATATAAATTTTCAATTTTCCTAGCACCATTTATTGAAGAGGCTATCTTTTCTCCAATGCATGTTTTTGGCACCTTTGTCTGATATTAGATATTTGTAATTTGTGGGTTAGTCTCTGTGTCCTCTATTCTGTACCACTGGTCTACTAGTGTATTTTGGTGCCAATACCACACAATTTTTTGTTACTATTGCTCTGTACTATAGTTTAAGGTCTGGTATAGTGATGCCACCTGCTTCACTCTTCCTGCTAAGAATTGCTTTATCTATTCTGGGTCTCTTACTTTTCCAGATGAATTTCACGACTACCTTTTCTATTTCTATGAGGAATGTCTTTGGGATTTTGATCAGAATTGCATTAAATCTGTATAGTGCTTTTGGTAGTGTGGTCATTTTGATAATATTAATTCTGCCTATCCAAGAGCAAGGTAGATCTTTGCTATCTTTTCTATCTTCTAAGTCTTCTTTGATTTCTTTCTTTAGGATTCTGTAATTTTCATTATATAGATCTTTCACCTCTTTCATTAAGTTGATTCTCAAGTATTTTATTTGTTTTGAGGCTATTGTAAATGGGGTACTTTTCTTCATTTCTTTTTCTGAGGATTTGTCACTCATAGACAGAAATGCCTTTGATTTATGGGTGTTGATTTTATATCCTGCTACTTTGCTGAATTCATTTACTAGTTCTAGAAGTTTTCTGGTAGAACTTTTAGGGACTTCTAGGTATAGAATCATATCATCAGCAAATAGTGCCAATTTAAGTTCTTCTTTTTCTATTCGTGTCTCTTTAATTTCTTTCATCTCTCTAATTGCTCTGGCCAGTGTTTCAAGAACTGTGTTAAATAGAAGTGGTGAAAGAGGGCATCCCTTTCTTGTTCCAGTTTTTAGAGGGAATTCCTTCAATTTTTCTCCATTTAGAATGATGTTGGCCTGAGGCTTAGCATAGATAACCTTTATGATGTTGAGATGTTCCTGTTATCCCTAATTTTTCTAGTGTTTTGAACATAAAGAGGTGCTGTATTTTGTCAAATGCTTTTTCTGCATCTATTGTGATGATCATATGATTCTTATCTTTAAGTCTATTGATGTGATGAATTACATTTATTGATTTTTGTATGTTGAACAAACCTTGCACCTGCTTGATCGTAGTGTATGATCTTTTGATATGTTTTTGTATTTGATTTGCCAGAATTGTATTGAGAATTTTTGCATCCAAGTTCATTAGATATTGGTCTGAAGTTTTCTTTTTTTCAATGTGTCTTTGCCTGGTTTTGGAATCAGGGTGATATTGGCCTCATAGAATGAGTTTGGAAGTGCTGTCTCCTTTTCTATTTCCTGAAATAAATTGGAGAGTATCTGTATTAGTTCTTCTTTAAAGTTTTTTTTTTTGTTTGA
>NW_025999960.1:10673518-10705251 GCF_001458135.2 Marmota marmota marmota
ATACTGGCTACACGCCAGGTCTGCTGCTCCTGGGAGCCCTGTTTTCATGAACACCTGGGCTCACTCTCCCTGTTTGCCTCCCTCAGACCCTAAGTTTGTAGAGCTTGGGGCTGAGATCCCCCAGCGAATTTGCTTGCCCTCCTGTAGCCACGCCCCTGGTAGCTGGTGCAAGAGACCTCAGTTGTGAGCACTGGTGGGAGCGGTAGCCGGGAGTTCCGCGCCTCGAGTCCCGCGCCACTCCTGATTCCCTCTGTCTGGTTATTGCGTTCACAGGAGAGCTGGGAGTGGCCTTTATTTATTTTTTTTATGTGATGCTGAGGGTTGAATCCAGGGCATTGCACGTGAGGCCCTGTATCCATCTGGTCCTGGGCTTTTCTTGGTTTGTAGACTTCTGATGGCATCTTATGTTTTGTCACTTGAAATTGATCTGTTTAAATTGTGTATATCATCCTGATCCAATTTGGGCAAATTATATGTCTCTAGAAACTTGTCGATGCCTTAGATATTTTCTATTTTATTGGAGTACAAGTTTTCAAAATAATTTCTAATTATCCTCTGTATTTCTGTAGTGTCTGTTGTGGCATTTCCTTTTTCACCACATATGTTAGTAATCTGAGTTTTCTCTCTCCTTCTCTTGGTTAGCATGGCTAAGGGTTTATCAGTTTTATTTGCTTTTTCAAAAAACCAACTTTTTGTTCTGTCATTTTTTTCAATTGTTTCTTTTGTTTCAATTTCATTGATTTCAGCTCTGATTTTAATTATTTCCTGTCTTCTACTACCTTAGATGTAGATTTGTTCTTTTTCTAGAGCTTTGGGATATAATGTTAGGTCATTTATTTGTTGAATTTTTCTTCTTTTAATAAATGAACGCCATCCAATGAACATTCCTCTTAGAACTGCTTTCATAGTGTCCCAGAGATTTCCATATGCTAAATCTGTGTTCTCATTCACCTCTAAAAATTTTTAATCTCCTCTTTGATGTCTTCTGTGTCCCATTGTTCATTCAGTAGCATATTATTTAGTCTCCAGGTGTTGGAGTAGCTTTTATTTCTTATTTTATTATTGATTTCTAATTTCATTCCATTATGATCTGATAGAATGCAGGGTAGTATCTCCATTATTTACTAAGAATTGCTTTGTGGCATATTGTATGGTCTATTTTAGAGAAGGATCCATGTGCTGCTGAGAAGAAAGTACATTCTTTCATTGAAGGATGAAACATTCTAGTCAGTTAAATCTAAGTAATTGATTGTATTATTGAGTTCTATAGTTTTTTGTTCAGCTTTTATTTGGAAGATCTATCTAGTGATGAAAGAGGTGTGCTAAAGTCACACAAAATTATTGTGTTGTGGCCTATTTGACTCTTGAATTTGAGAAGAGTTAGTTTGATGAACATAGATGCTCCATTGTTTTGGGCTTATATTTTATAATTATTAAGTTTTGTTGGTGTATGATTCCCTTGAGCAGTATGTAGTGTCCTTCTTTATCCCTTTTGATTAACTTTAGCTTGAAGTCTACTTTATTTGATATGAGAATGGAAACCCCTGCTTGCTTCCACAGTCCATGTGAGTGGTATGATTTTTCCCAACCCTTCACCTTCAGTCCGTAGATGTCTTTTCCTATGAGATTCATCTCTTGGAGACAGCATATTGTTGGGTCTTCTTCTTCTTCTTCCTCTTCTTCTTCTCCTTCTCCTTCTCCTTCTCCTTCTCCTTCTTCTTCTTCTTCTTCTCCAATTTGCCAGTCTATGTCTTTTGATTGGTGAGTTTAGGCCATTAATCTTCAGGGTTATTATTGAGACATGATTTGTATTCCCAGCCATTTTTGTTTATTTTTGGTATTTAATGTGACTTGGTTTCTCTGATTAGATTTTCCTTTAGTGTAATCCCTCCCTTTGCTGATTTTCATCATTTTTCATTTCCTTTTCATGGAACATTTTGCTGAGGATGTTCTGTAGTGCAGGCTTTCTAGTTGTGAATTCTTTTAACTTTTGTTTATCATGGAAGATTTTTATTTCATCATCAAATCTAAAGCTTAACTTTGCTGGATATGAGATTCTTGGTTGGTGTCCATTTTCTTTCAGAACTTGGTATGTGTTGTACCATGATCTCCTGGCTTTGAGGGTCTGAGTTGAAAAATTTGCTGAGATACAAATGGTCTCCCCCTATATATGATCTGATTCCTCTCTCTTGTGGCTTTTAAGATTCTATCCTTAGTCTGCATGCTAGGCATTTTCATTATAATGTGCCTTGGTGTAGATCTGTTGTAATTTTGTATATTTGGTGTCCTGTAAGCCTCTTGTATTTGTTTTTCCAATTCGTTCTTCATGCTTGGGAGATTTTCTGATATTATCTCATTGAAGAGATTGTGCATTCCTTTGGTATGAAACTCTATGCCTTCCTCTATCTCAATAATTCTTAGATTTGGTCTTTTGATGATGTCCCATAATTCTTGTATGTTCTGTTCATGGTTTCCTACTATCTTCACTGTGTGATCAACTTTATTTTCCAGATTGTATACTTTGTCTGACGTTCTTTCTTCCAAGTGATCTAGTCTGTTGGTTTATGCTTTCTATTGCATTTTTTTATTTGGTTCATTGTATCCTTCATTTGAAGGATTTCTATTTGTTTTTTTTTTTCCCCCAGAGTCTCTATCTCTCTCTTGAAGTAACCTTTTTCTACCTGTATTTGCTCTCTTATCTCTTTGTTGGAGTGATCAATTTTTGCCTGTACTTGCTCATTTAGGTCTTTGTTTAATTTATAGATCATTTTAATTATGAATCTTCTGAATTCCTTCTCTGACATTTTATCATCTTCACTGTCCATAGGTTCTGTTATTGTAGTGTCCTGGTTTGTTTGGGGCACTTTCCTCCCTTGTTTTTTCATGTTGTCTGTGTGTCTTCCTTTCTTGCAGAGTGGATCTGAGATATTACAGTTTCTTCCCTATATTCTTGTAGTACTGGTACAGATTGTCTGTACCTTACCTTGAGGTTGGGCTTCCAGACCCTGCTGGTGTCCCTCAATGTATGCTACTTCAACTAAAAGTGGTGGCAGCATTAGCTGAGGTAACTTGAGATAATAGTTGAGGTGCCCCAAGATGGAAGTGTTGACTTATAGAGATGGGGCTGAAAGGGTGGGCCTCATACTGTCTTTGGGATGCCTCCTCTGAGACACAGCTGCTTCTAGGCCCTGTCTGTTGTCAAAAAGGTAGGGGCTGCTGCGTGGGAAAGGCTATAGGGATGACTGCAGTGTCTCAAGATGGAAGTGGGTTAGGCTGAGGCTCCCAGGTATGTGTGGGGGTGCGAACTCAGACCTACCTTGGATCTGGATCCTGTGTAAGTCAGTGTGTGCAGATCTGGGCTGGGCCTTGCCTCTCACAGTAGTCTGATAGTTGAATGAGGCGGTCCTGTGCCTGAGGCTGGGCTCTGGTGGGTGTTTGCCAGTGAAGGGGGATGGACCTGGGCCTATTGTGAACCTGGGTCCCACGCAGGCCACTGTGAGCGGATCTCTATATGGAATATTTTTAAAAAGATGTTTATAAATAAAATTTCAAAACATTGGAATTCTTTGCAAAATATGTTTTAAATATTAAAAAGATACATTTTCATCTCTTAAAGCACAATTTCCCCTAGCTTTTTGTCTTTTGAGTTTGGTTATGTAGTGGTGATATTTTTCTGAAGGATCCCAGTGGGATTATTCATGTAGACTGCTCTTATTCTTAAAACATGTGTATGTCCCCACAGTAGAGAATGGTGTGCAAAATAACCATAGCCAGAATCTAACCAAAGTGTTGATCCTACTGAGATCTTCATTGGAGAACTACATGTCTATTAGTCTCTCTGTAACAAGTAGACAATTGGATGATTCACATTCCACTGTTAGCCTAGAAAACAACCTAGATAAGAAAAGTATACATCTGTGACGCAAACTGTTTTATTTTTAAGAACACACAAAAGTGGTATAATTATCAGGAAGCTTTTTATTCTGTGAAATTTAAGGACATATAAAATTAGGTGAAATTCATAATAAATATAAACTTTGTATATCTTTACTAATTATTTACATTTAGGACAATATCAATGAAATAAATACATACTTTGGCAAAGAATACACATAATTGTTGGGATAGCTAAGAAAATGCTATTACCCTTTATGTCTCCTATTATACAATTAAAATCACTTTGGTTATAAAAAAATACACATTTACTGTAGAATATTTTTAAAATATGGGTAGGCAAAAGTTAACTTTAAGAAAAAAAATAGTGAATTAGCATATGGACTCTGGTGCTAGAGTACTTGGTTGAAACTCTGGCATGTCCGCTAGTAAGTAAACTTTATGACATTGGGCAGTTTTCTTCTTTTTACGTGCACTCTTGTCTTCACTTGTAAAGTGATAAGAATATTATCACCTTATAGTGTTACTATAAGATTAAATTAGTTAATATTTTTACAGTGCTTAGAACAGTATTTTAAACATAACAAATGCTATATTAATGTATTTTATTTTTTAATATTTATTTTTTAGTTGCAGTTGGACACAATACCTCTATTTTTAATTTATTTACTTTTATGTGGTGTTGAGGATCTAACCCAGGGCCTTGCATGTGCTAAGCAAGCACTCTACCGCTGAGCCACAATCCTAGCCCCTAAATGTATTTTAAATAAGATATACATGCTGCTTCTTTAAGCAAAAAACATTTTTTTTCATACTTTTATTGAGGTAAAAATGAAGTACAATAAAATGCACATATTTGAAGTATGCAATTTGATCAGTTTTGACATGTATGTAACCAATACAATCAATATAAAAAGCATTTCCTTTACTTTTGTAAAATTTTAAATCATGTAGACTGTGTTTCCTGCATGATTTATTACATTAGAAATTAGTCACCTTAAGATATTTTGAACCCCAGTCCCATGTCAACTATTTCATAATTAAGTGGCACACTTATAACTCTGAGGTTAAGGAAAAAAGCACCAGAAAAGTAAATAAAAAGTGCTTTGGACTAAGTGATAATAAAAGCTGAAAATATCAGGATCTCTGGAATTAAACAGTATTCAGATGAACATTTAGAACTTAAAATACTTGTATCAGAAAGAAGCTAGAATAACAAATTATTTTCAAATTAATTAAGTAATAGGAAGGAAAAATAAGTAGAAGCAGAAATATCTGAAATAGGGAAGAAATGATATAGCTAAAATTTGATAAAAATAAAACAATTCTAATCAAGAAAAAAGAAAGAACACAAAAATTAATGTCAATGGAAAGGGAGCTATCAAAATAACACTACAGATGCTAAAAATATATTAGGGTAATATTACAATTGTATAACAACATATATGATAGTTTATAAAACATTGTCTGTATTAGAGAAGGTCTGTGTGCTGCTGAGAAGAAAGTGTATTTAGTCACTGATGGATGAAATATCCTATATATGTCTGTTAAGGCTAAATTATTGATTGTATTATTTATTCTACAGTTTCTTTGTTTAGTTTTTATTTGGAATATCTATCCAGTGGTGAGAAAAGTGTGTTAAAGTCACCCAGCAGTATTGTGTTGTTTTCTATTTGATTCTTGAAATTAAGAAGGGTTTGTTTGATGTATGTAGATGCTCCATTGTTTGGGGCATAAATATTTATGATTGTTATGTCTGGTTGATATGTAATTCCCTTAAGCTGTATGGAATGTTCTTCTTTGTCCCTTCTGATTAACTTTGGCTTGAAGTCTACTTTATCTGATATGAGGATAGACACACCTGCTTCTTTACATGATCCATATGAATGATATATTTTTTCCCATCCTTTCACTTTCAGTCTGTGGATGTCTTTGTCTATGAGATGACTCTTTGGGAGAGAGCATATTGTTGGGTCTTGTTTTTAAATCCAGTCGCCAGTCTGGATTAAATTTAGGCCATTAATGTTCAAGGTTATTATTGAGATATGATTTGTGCTCCTGGTCACTTTGGTTTATTTGTAGATTTTAATTTGTATTAGTTTGTATTAGTGAGGAATCAGGAGACGGGCAATTGAGAAATGAAAGACCAAGACCAGGCAGAGATACACACAGAACTGACAAATAAAGACACATTTCTCCATAGATAAAGAGAGGCAATACAGGCTTGAGTTTCACAACTTTTTTTGGACAGGCTCAGTGATTAGAGCCAATTCTTTTTTTTTTTTTTTATTGTTTATTTATTTTTATTTTTTTTTATTTTTTATTTTTTATTGTTGGCTGTTCAAAACATTACATAGTTCTTGATATATCATATTTCACACTTTGATTCAAGTGGGTTATGAGCTCCCATTTTTACCCCATATACAGATTGCAGAATCACATCAGTTACACATCTATTGATTTACATATTGCCATACTAGTGTCTGTTGTGTTCTGCTGCCTTTCCTATCCTCTACTATCCCCCCTCCCCTCCCCTCCCCTCCCCTCTTCTCTCTCTGCCCCCTCTACTGACATTCATTTGTCCCCCTTGTATTATTTTTCCCTTTCCCCTCACTTCCTCTTGTATGTACTTTTGTATAACTCTGAGGGTCTCCTTCCATTTCCATGCAATTTCCCTTCTCTCTCCCTTTCCCTCCCACCTCTCATCCCTGTTTAATGTTAATCTTCTTCTCATGCTCTTCGACCCTACTCTGTTCTTAGTTACTCTCCTTATATCAAAGAAGACATTTGGCATTTGTTTTTTAGGGATTGGCTAGCTTCACTTAGCATAATCTGCTCTAATGCCATCCATTTCCCTGCAAATTCTATGATTTTGTCATTTTTTAATGCAGAGTAATACTCCATTGTGTATAAATGCCACATTTTTTTTATCCATTCGTCTATTGAAGGGCATCTAGGTTGGTTCCACAGTCTTGCTATTGTGAATTGTGCTGCTATGAACATCGATGTAGCAGTGTCCCTGTAGCATGCTCTTTTTAGGTCTTTAGGGAATAGACCAAGAAGGGGAATAGCTGGGTCAAATGGTGGCTCCATTCCCAGCTTTCCAAGAAATCTCCATACTGCTTTCCAAAGTGGCTGCACCAATTTGCAGACCCACCAGCAATGTACAAGTGTACCCTTTTCCCCACATCCTTGCCAGCACTTGTTGTTGTTTGACTTCATAATGGCTGCCAATCTAACTGGAGTGAGATGGTATCTTAGGGTGGTTTTGATTTGCATTTCTGATTAGAGCCAATTCTAATGCAGTGGTTGCTATGAGGGAGTGATCAGTCATATGGCCTTGGGCAGGAAAGAATGCAGACAGTGAAGGGTTGATTGGTATGAAGGAGTGGTGAACTTTACTCAGAAGCACCCTGGGGCTGGAAAGTGAAATTTTTCTTAAGATGGCAGCTGTCACTTAAGATGGATATCCAGATGCTAAGCAAGGACCTTACATTCACCGCCATCCCCCTCCTTTTGTTTGTTATGGGGCCCCTTAAGGGATAGGGGCATAGATTAATTTTATGTAGCTTCTTCCTGCTGGGAAGGTGCAGTATCTGGTCCCTCGTTAGGGGAACGGGGTGTCATTGAGGCAATGGTGATAGTCAGGAGGTGCTGGGCGATGCAGACTCTGGACAGCCCAATTTTGGTGAGGGGTTGGAAATCCTGTAACAGAAGCCTGTCTGACGAACTCCCTACTGAAAGAAGGAGGAGCCATTTGTGAACCATGTGTATGTTGCCTGGAGCAAGGGGCCTTCTTGTATGTGGGAGGGATATGGAAGAAACTCCTCCAGAGTTTCAATGTGTGAATGGTTAAGAGGAGAAGAGGTGGAAGAGTCCTGAGGAGTGGGGAGGAGACTAGCAGGATTTAAAGGTGAGCATGTGAGGAAAGTAAGACTGGGATCTTCCACCAGGGAAACCTGTAGAGATAAAAGGTGGCAGAGGTAAGGAATATAAGTCCTTGTAGGTGAGGAGTTCCTTTAGGTGATGGGGAGCCAGCATGATGAGTGGGGCCCAAAGGTGAGTTTCTTTGACTTGTTAATGAGAGGCTGAAGCAGCATTCATAGGCAAGGGACCCATCCCCAAACAGTAGGGTCAAGACCCTTCATAGGCAAAGGTTGGCCCCAGCAGTGTTGAGGACCCCTAGAGCAAATCCCTGCTTTTCAGCTGCAAATAGGTGAAATGAGCCTGTGAGATCAGGGAGATAGAAAGATAAAGTTTTGAAGTCATCTATGTGTTGTAGCCAAGGGAAAAGTTAAATTGACACTTCTTTCTTTTTTTTCTTATTTTTTTTTCCTTAGGCCTCTTATCATGCCTGCTGAGTCTGCCCTTTGTATTTCAATAATAGCTTCAGTATGGCCTTGGCCAGGGAAATCGCTGCCCAGGGCTTTACAATGTAGGAGAGTTCTGGGTCCCTTGATTGTCTAGAAGTAGGGTCTCTGGAGGAATCCAGAGCTTTAGTGGCAAGTAGAAGCTGGGCAAGGCAGCAAGAAGAGCAAAGGGGAGGCTTAGAATGGAGAAAGGAGAAAGCCTGTGCATATGGGATTTTCTTCCCTTTTCCTGAGCGCTCCCCAAAGTTATGGAGATTGGAAGGTTGAATTGGTTGATGGGCCTTTAGATCAGGAGCCAAATTATGTGGGGCTAAGTGGGTGAGGAGGCAGCTGAAAGGTGAGTCAGATGGGATTTGGGAGTTCCTCATGGCAAGTTGGAGTCTGGGACTGAGAGAAGGGAGTCACCCACTACTTCCCTAGTCTCGGGCTTTGCCCATTGAGAGCCAACTTGGTTGCCTGGCCAGGGCTTCTGTGAGGTCTGGTGAGGAGCTGAGAACCAAGACCTGAGAGTGAACTCACCAAGGGGAAAGGATTGGGAGTTCCCCATGGAGAGTAAGAGTGAACTTGCCAAGGGGAAGGGAGGGGGGGGATCTTGATGCTGGGCCAAGATCTAAGTTCTAGAGAGGAGATCTGTCACTGCCATCTCTAGGGAGTAGACTTGTGAGGAGGAGGGGAGGGGAAGAGCGAAGTCACTTACACAAATGAGGCTGGAGTGTGGATGAAGAAGAAGAGCGCTGGGTGAATAGAAGAAGGTGTGTGGTCATTATCCTGGGCTCTCAGGCCAGGATCCCAAAGCAGCTCTAATCCCCAGAGGGGAGAGCAAAGCTGATAAGAGAATGTGATTGAGTCACTGGCACCAATGAAAGACAAGTGGCGCAGGACTAATCACACACACACCTGGGATAAGAAGTGGGTTGATTGTCAGGAGCCTGACAAGGCTGCTCCACAGAAAGAGAGGGACAGCAGCAGCAAGGGGGGAGAGCAGGGTATTGTGATTGGGCCAGAAAATGGAGGGGGGGTTTGAGACGGATGTGAATGGGCTCCTGATGTGAGGCGATGGAAGGACTTGAAACATCCCAGACAGTAGGGTTCACCTCGGAAGTGGGTAATGGGAAGGCACTGGCAGACAGAATAGGGGATGGTCCTAAGGTCAGGGTGAGGATCAGGGGAGCAGCAGGCGAGTCTGGATGGAAGAATATATGAGGGGAGAAGAAAAGAATAGCCCCCAACTTCGTGAGAATGTCACTTCCCATAAGGGACACAAGGCACTGTGGAATGACTATAAAAATTAGAGACCCAAAAAAGTAAACAAGGCTAGGTGTCTGTAAGGGTTGCTAGTAGGCCCCCAGAACTCCTTGAGGACTGAATATGTAGTCCTGGTGTCTAGGAGGAAGGAGACAGACCCACCTGAAATACGCAGAGTTACCCTGGATTCCCGTGGAGTGATGGTAGTGGTCAGGTTATGGGTACCTGGGCCTTGTCAGTCCTCTGCAGCCAGTTTCAAGAGTTGGAAAGGGGAACCAGAAGGGCTGGAGGGTTGGGGGCCACTATGTGCTTGGGAACATTGCCCAGTGTCCCTTTTGATGGCATTTAGGACAAGGGCCTGGAAGCTTGCCAGGCTTAGGACATGTACAAACCCAGTAAACTGACCACAATTTAAAACAGGGTCCAGGTGGTCCCAAGGGACCCTTCCATGGGCCAATGAACCAGGGACAGATGCTGAGGCTGAACAGATGGCTTGAGCAAGCATCTGATATTTCTGCTTCTGGGCCTTCTCCTCTCTCCTTAAAAGCCACACCTTAAAAGCCACTCCCAGAACCTCAGCTTAGGGAGTTAGGGGATCCTTCTCTAGGCACTTTAATTTGGTGTTAATATCAGGGTACCTCTGGGAGCAAAAGTAGGTCATTAGTAGTTGTCTCCCATCTGGAGTCTCAGGGTCCAGATTAGTATATTGTAATAAAGCCTTGGTCAGGCGATCTAGAAATGCTGAAGGGTTTTCATTTTTATCTTGGATGACTTCCTGGAGTTTTCATAATTGATCGCCTTATGGGCTGCCTTTCTAAGTCCTGCCATGAGACAAGTAATGAATTGGTTCTACTTGTTACTCTTCCAGGTGAATTATAATGTCAGTTGGGGTTCTGATCAGGGACCCCTGCAGTGCCAATCAGATGGGCAGGGGAGGTCTGATGTACCTCATCAGCATAATTTCTATCTTGCTCCCAAACTTCCTGTGCTCCTCAGGCAAGAGGGTGTTAGACAAGATCATATGGACATCAAGGAGGGTCAAATCATATGACTGAGTCAGATATTGAAACTCTTTGATATATGTGGTGGGGCTTGAAGTATAGGACACAAGCCACTTTTCTACCTGTGAAAGATCTGACAAAGAGAAAGGCACATGAACCCAGATTATACCATCTACCCCAGCTACCTCGCATAGGGGACACAGAGATGTGGGTTGGGCAGTGGCACCTCGTGAGTGTGTGGCATGTGGCGGGAGAAGAGAAGGGAGGAGAGGTGGAAGGGACAATTGCTGGGAAGCGGGTTGAAGGAGGAGGAGTCCTGGGTAGGATTTTCTGTCCCTTTGGACAGAGTTGAAGAGAGAGGGCTTAAAATGTAGAGAGGAGAAGGCCTCAATGGATGATATCTCTTTCCATTTTCCCTAGTGCTCACAATAGTTTAAAAGATTCCTGATGATATTGGAATCTAGAGTGCCATTAAGTGGCCATTTAGAATCCAAAGGATATTGAGGCCAGATCTGATTGCACAAACAGATAAATTTTATGGGGTTTAGGTCGGGGGTGAGAGAGAGAGAGAAAGAGACCCTAGGTTAGCCAGGAGGCAGACTAGAGACTGTGGGAGGGAATGGATGAGGAGCTGCCCAGGGTGAAACATAGGAGGTAAGTTTAAAGATGGGGAATGCCCCAATCTCTAGTATCACCCAGTCAAGAGGATGGTTCCACTCGGGGTTGTCACCACCACTGGTGTCAGGAGCAGGGCCCATAGAGGCATTGGGAGTTCCGGTGGGACTACATAGGGGCAGAAGCCATAGAGATTAACCCAATGCAGAGAGGTCCCATCAGGAACAACTCCCCAATCACCCTCGGTGGTTTTTCTCAAAACCCAGGACCCAGATAAAAGACCACTTATAGACCTGGTCGACAGTAGGGATCAGCCGTAGCTGTGAAAGCTGAGGCTGGGGGTGCCCCCAACCACACAGTAACCCTGGAAGTGCCAGACAATCTTTGTCACTTCCCAGGACCCGTAGGTCGTTTAGGTCGACCAGAGACAGGGTTCTTACCTGGAATGTCCTGTGGCAGGTGTAGAGAGAGTGTTCGGCTGAATTGAGGACCTAGTCCCACAGTGGAATTTAGATTGAGGCCAGGGACACTCAGTGACCCTTGAAGAGGGGAGCAGGCACACCAAGAAACCCGGTCCCGGGTTTCGGCATCAATGAAAGGAAGCCAGGAACGAGGAGACAGGCAAGCAAGAAATGAAAGATGGAAACCAGGCAGAGATACACACAAGAGTGATGAAGACAGGCAATACAGGATTGGGTTCTGCAACTTTTATGGGACAGACTCAGGGATTAGAGCGTGGGCCCAAATGCAGCAGTTAAGAGTTGGGTTGGTATGAGGGAGTGATGAACCTTTCTCAGATATGCCCTTGGGCAGGAAAGTGAAATTTTTCTTAAAATGATTGCTGTCACTTAAGATGGCTGTCCAGATGCTAAGCAAGGACCTTACATCCAGTCATTTTATTTATTTATTTTTTGTATTTTATTTAGAGACAGGGTCTTGCTGAGTTGCTTAGGGCCTTACAAAGTTGCTGGGGCTGGTTTTGAACTTGTGATCCTTCTGCCTTAGCCTCCAAGTCACTGGGATTACAGGCATACACCATCATGCCTAGATCGCTGTCTTATTACTTAAAGCAAGGTTATAGTATAATTCTCTCATTTAAATTTTCAGCAGTAATAATTTTAGGATAAATTGTGAGAAGTGAAATTACAAGTGTTTGCATGCATACACATTTGAAAGCATTTGTAATTATTAACAAATTACTTTTAGTGCTATCCCACTAATTTTCCTCCAGTATTTGTCCTCTTTTAAAACCCTGTTCTCAAAACAGTTGCTTACATCATGTTGGAAAAGGTGTTCCCAATAAAAACCTTCTCATTTGTCTCAGATCTTTTATTTTAATGTTAATTTACATACATTTTGTGAATGTTGGAGGGAGTTTTGTAAAGTTAGTAGAAGTTGTGGGTGTTAGAATACAACTTTGAAAAAGTGTGTGGTAACTTTAGCAGCTAGTATGATCTTGACTTTCTCTTTTGTATTTTAACATAAATTATGCTTAATGCACATCTGTGGGAAACTGGGTGATGTCGGAGAGTAAAACAGATTACAGACTGCCCATTGAACCTGATAAGAACAACAAATACTAACACTCTGTTGCAGACACTGTTTGGAGTGTGTGTGTGTGTGTGTGTGTGTGTGTGTGTGTGTAACTTTGAATCCTCAATGAATCCTTATTGGACAGGTGATGTTGTCATGTCTGTTTTACAGATGAAGGGATGAGTCACAGTGAAGTCCTATAACTTGCTCAAGTTTCCGTAACTGTAAGAAGGGAGTTTCAATTTAAATCTAGGCAGTCTGACTTCAGAATCTATGCTTGACACCAATTACCTTTCCAAACTCCTTAATCCATACATCAAAGAAGAGGAAGAAGCCACATATTTTGGGTTTGGAGAGAACTTCCTTCAGAAAATGGAGGCATAAATGCTGCCTACAATATCATTTCAAGGATTGAGAAATAGCAGCCTCACTTAGGTCACCTTCAGGCTTAATGAGTCAAGTGGGAAGTAAGGCTTTGGTTCCACTGCAGGCCAGTGCAACTCTTTATGCAGGGAAGGCTTGAGCAGGCACCTGTATGCAGGGTGGAGAGTGGGAATCAGCCCTCTGATCACAGCAAATCTCCAGCCTGAGAGCTCTCACTGACTTCAGGAGGAAGCCAGAGATCTCAACCCAATTTGTGTCTCAGACATTTGGAAGGAAATAAGTTTAAATGATGGCTGTCTTTCACTTATACACCTTGAAAAGTTATATTTTATATTGAAGTGTGAAATACAAACTTGTGGCTGTCTTTTGTGAATATTTGCCTCCATTAGGGGAATAATCTGTATATCTAAATTACTAAGTTAATGAGAGTATCTTCTGAATGAATCATTTATTCAAAAAACTTTTTTTTCTTTTTGGTAACAGGAATTGAACCCAGGGATGCTTAACTACTGAGCAACATCCACAGCCCTTTTTATTTTTTATTTTGAGACAGGTTCTTGCTAAGTTGCTTAAGGCCTTGCTAAGTTGCTGAGGCTGCCTTTGAACTTGCAATATTCCTGTTTCAACCTCTGAGTTGCTGGGATTACAGGCATGTGCCAACACACAGGGCTTAAAGAAAACTTTCTTGGTGACTATGTCCAGTCACGGTCCTGCTAGGTTTTGGACTAAGACGATCGGGAGACTTGCTCTTAAGGAACTTCTATTGTGTGATACGGAAGAGTAACTGTTTTGTGAACATCTCTCCCACCTCCCACAAAATGCATCTGTAACTACATAATACTTTTATGTCTGGAATGAAGTAAAAGATTGTCTCTCCAAGTTAGCACATAGTGGCAGATGATGTCATAGAGAACTTGAGAGAAAATTTGTCCCAGAAAAGCCTTAAGTCTTTGGGATCAAAAGATAGGAAACATATGGCCAGTTGATATGTTAGAAAATTGAAACTTTGTCCAAAAAAAAAGGAATCAAGCAATTAAAAATCATTCATGGGCAACTCAAAAAACAAAGTGTCTGGAGATCTAGATTCTGGCCCAAATTCTGCAACTTATTAGCTGTGTTAGCTGTGTGACTATAGGGTAAGCCAAATACTTCTTTTTTCCTTGATTTATTTATTTTGAAATAGAAATTTAAAAATGCACATCAGGATAACACTGGGCATCAAACCTGTGTGAAACTGATTTGTTCTTTGTTAGGTGGTGTCCACATGTTCAGCACTGGGGATTCCATGTGTCTACCTGAGACCTGCTTAGCTTCTGATCAGTCAGATTCACCAGTTTTCCCTGAGTTTTAACTGAGCTTATTCTATGTGAAAGTAAATTATTGCAGAAACACTTTTTATTCTAGATATGTTGATGAGAAGCTGTTTGAGAGCAGCTGTTTTATTTATTTTTGCTCAATTTGGAGTAAATCAACAGTATAGAGACATCAGGAATAGAGACACTCTTTTCTGGAAGATTCATCATCTATGTTATTGACATTAGACACGGTGCTATTGAACTGGCTGAAAGTAACATATTCACTAAGCATCTCAGCAACCTGTGGTCAAAAATGAAAGCTCACGTATGCCACAGGAGATAGTCAAATCAGTATGACAAAATCTAAAACCTGTATTTTCTTGCTGAACATGATCTTCCATAATCACGATAGAAAGCGATTTCACCAGGTGTTCACCAGAAAGACATTGGTAGGCGGTGTTACCTGGATCAGTTGCTCTATGTTGTGAATACCAATGTAATCATTTCCTTTGGTTTTTGTAATTTTTTCCTGCTATATCAATTTAAAGATGGAGCAAACACTGCTTCTTGTTTCACAATACTTTTCCTTCACATTGTCTCAAGCAGTTAACAAATTTCATATACTGAAGAAGCAAAAGTTGTCATGGTGATTTAAAAAAAATGTACAGACACATTCATGCTGAAAAGCGTTTCTTCTTTGGGAGGAAAGTGGTTTCCATAACAGACATATATTATTGCAATAAATTATGTTGTAGATATGAAGCAAATGAAATTTGAGCTCTCTAAACTCATATGGATTCTGCTTTTTTCAGCTTTTTTCAGTGTGTTGTGAAAGTATTTTGTATATTCTCTTCTGTAAACTTTTCAGACCAGAGAAATTGAATGAAAGGACAGAATATATTTAATTTGTTCAAAGAATCTATGCCTAGAAATAAATTAGAATAACTTATAGATTTATTAAAAATAGCTTCTCACTTCATCAAAATCTCTTTAAGATAAAAGGAAAATGTGTAAATAAATAACTGGGAAAGAATTATGTGCCACTTTTTTTTTCCAAACTCACCATTGTTAAAAGGTAAGAAACTCAATTTTTGACACAATTCTGCCAACATTTGTGCAAGTAAATGCATTTTAGTAGTTCAAGAATATGTAATAATTTCACTCTTTCATTGTGGAGAGGTCATTATTTTTAAAAAATGTATAAATGGGTTATGGCATTCATTTTGTAAGTCATTTACAAAACTTTTCACCATTCACCTCTTGTCGCGTTGAGAAAATGGGGCACGGTTTTCGTTTTTTTTTTTTTTTTTTTTTTTTTACATTTCTTAATTTTTTATTGTGGGTTGTTCAAAATATTACAAATTTCTTGACATATCATATTCCACACTTTGATTCAAGTGGGTTATGAACTCCCACCTTCCCCCCATACACAGATTGCAGAATCACATCAGTTACACATCCATTGAACGGTTTTCGTTTTGTCAGCAAATCGCTCTGTGACAGGCAGGAGCCAACATAGTGTATACAGCAACATTCTCTAATGGATTGCAGGTCCCACATGAGAATGTGCAGTGTGCTCATTAAAATTACAGCAACAGAAAAAGCAGAATAAATTGCCACCAACTATTTGACTATGACACTTATATGTATTTCTTCTTGACATGCCTATGGGCGTGTCACTGCAAATTGTCCATGAGGATTGTGGTGACAGCTTTATGGACTAAAGTTAGAGACCCAGCCTCTCACTTAGCTAAATGATGACAGCCTAGATGAGAGGAACACAGTGAAAATACATTATGAATAACCATATAATTCTGTTATGACAAATTTTAGGCACAAACTATTCCGCGTACCTTGGGAATTTGGAACAAAAATGAGAAAATGAATATTATCAAGTGACTTCTGAATATAAGAAATATGAGAACTCCTAACCTGGAACTCTAAAACATGCAGCAGTACTGTGTCTCTCTCACAAACACTGGGAGGACCAGTGAAAGCTCCTGGCTCAGTGACAAGGACACACAGAAGACTTCATAGATAATTAGATTTTTCTTCTCTTCCAGCGTTGTCCCTGTTTTCCTTCACGAGACCATTGAAAGAAGTAAATGTGACATGGAAAATGTGTGGTACAAACAATAGCCATGGATGCACTCAGAGGAAAAGGTCAGGGAAATTGAAGAATTATTCAGGGAGAAGAAGAATTTGTCTAGTCTTGGAACTTAGAGCTTAAGGTTGAAGAACATAGGAAGTATTCTTGGTAAGAGGAACCGCAAGTTCAAAGGCTCAATTGTGGGTTCACCTGGTGTTTTTTTTTTTGTTGTTGTTGTTGTTGTAATGGGGGACAGAGAAGGTGGGGAGGCTGATTGTAGAGGGCTTTAATTTGAAATGTCTTGCAGCTTGTCATCTACGCATTGAGGAAGGTTTTGAGTAATTTTACTTTGCCATAATAATGGCAATGCTTATATAGAAAAGTATCTGGAGAGGAGCAAATTTCAGAGACAAGAACGTTTGTTATTATATATATGGAGAGTGTAAGAGATGAGGAAGGCACAGAAGCACAGTGAAAGGTTAGGTGTATGTGTGTGTGTGGGTGTGGGTGTGTAAAGTCATTGAAGTCATTGAGTCAGTGAGTTTTCTGAAAGAAGAAGAAGGAGAAAGAGGAGGAAAATAAGGAGTAGAAGGAAGGGTGAGGACTTGATTAACTTTGGTGTATGCTCATATTTAGTAGATTGGAGAAGGCAAAACCAGTAAAAGATTAAAAGAATGTTCTCTAAGGAGAAAGGAGAGAAAATCAGGACTCTCACATTAAGGAGGAGGCTTATTCATCTCCTACCAAGTTCAGCCACTCTGTGGTTAACTTTACATGTTTTAACTCATTTTTATAACAACTCAATGAAGCAGATAGCCTTTTAGCTGAATTATAGGACATAACAGGCAGCATTGGTTATTAAATAGGGCTGTAAACTTAAGTGATAAGTTCAAACCAAGGATCATGTCTGTAAGCTGTGCTCTGTGTGCTTTTGTGATACAGTGTCATGGCAAGAACTCAAAGAGGAAGGTTTAAAATGATCTGAGAAGACACAAAAAATCAAAACCGGACAAATCTATTAGCTGTGATAGTTAAGAGATCTTTGGTGAATTTCTAGAAAGTTGTTTCAACTGATGGTTAGAAAGAGTCATTGCAGGGGATTAAGCAGGAGTTGGTGGTTCGAGGAAGAGGGCAGACTTCCTGGAGCAACCTGGTAGTTATGAAGAAAAAAAGATGGTGGATCTTTGGTGACTGGGGTCAGTGGGAATTTTTTTAGATTTGATATAGAGAACACTTTGTCTTCTTAGCACCTCATATAAGAATTTCTTTGGGTTGGAAAGAAAGCTTCTGAGAAAATAATAAGAGGGAGCTATTACAGTTTGACTGGGCTATGTTTTTATTAAAGCAAACATATTTACCCTGCAAGTTAAATGAGGGAGAGAGAAGAAGGTCTCAGCACTTTTTAGTGGGAGGATTGTGAGGCAAGATATGGTGGCTGGGAGAGAAGGGGAAAGACAGAGGAAGAGATGTGTCTAATGGAGATTTTTCTGAGTAAAAATCTGTTTCATGTGACATGACACCTCCTGTTATCCTCACACATTTCAGTCAAAATACAAAATCCAGGATGTTTTTGGTATGATTAGATTCCCCCCCCCATGACTTATGGTAAGAAAGATGAGATTTATATCAATGTTACTGAATTACTAAAATAATCACTCCAAAAAACAGGAGGACCCATATTCAAGGCGTTTAATTTATCATTGTCATTTTATATTGCTTTAAGACTGGAGTAGTTGTTAAATTTGTGGGATGAGGGAGGAAAGTAGGAGAGAGTGAGAGATTAAATATATAGAAGTGAGATTAGGTGGACTAAAAATAGGTTTGTAAGTCATAATAGGAGGTAGGCACTTTTTCCTTAGAGTTAGAGAGAAAGAGATGGAAAGAGAGTGATATGATAAGTGAATTGGTGGTTGTGCCTACAAGAATTTTGGGAAAGACACTCAAGTAAAAGGTGGTGCCAAGATCGATGCCTCCTTGCTCAGTAGAGAGCAGTATCATTCAGGAGTGTATCAAACAGGATTAAATGTGGGGCTAAAAAGGCAAAGGATGCAAACATCTGATTGAACATACGAAAGAACTGATCGCCAATCAGCACAGGAAGAGTTGTGAAAACCATCAGATAAGTTTCATAAAGTTTTCTAGCAATGTTGTCATTTGGAGACATAAATAAAGGTTAGGTTATATTTAGGTAGGAAGGACTAGATCTGGAAACCATGAATTTAACCAGATGACCCTACTGTGCCCTAGGCCAGAGCTGATTGGAATATGGGAATCCCCTGACATGGAGCAGCTAAGCAGTAGTTAGTATCTTATGGACCATGGCCTGACCAAAGAGGGGAAAAAAAGTGTCAGGATGTTACCATTCTCCTTCTAGTGAGTCTTACTTGAGGAATGTTAAGGTGAGAAACCACAAGTGGTTACTAAAATGGCAAGGTTGTCCTGAAACTTAATTGTGGCCATATTGGTGGGTTAGTCATGTTATTTCAGTTTTAGTTTTAACATGACTGTAAGATGTAAGCCTAAAAACATGATCTTAAATGTTTGCACTTAAAGAGCCTTCACTCTCTGGCTTGAAGATAAAACCATGTAGGGCACCTGCTGTTGGAGTCAAGGTCTCTTCAGTTGAGCAGGCAGAATGTTTTGCAGAACCTGAAACCTGACCATCCTTCCTCCTGCAGAAAGGTACTCTCCTCAGAGACTTGGAAAGAGACACTGAGACTTGAAAAGCCTGTCTCCCAAGACTTTTTTTATTATATTATTTACTGAAACATGAAGAATGTACATTAGTATTTCTCTAATATATAATTATTTCTATTTTGAAGCAAATTTTATGTATGATGGAATGTTATAGATCTAACAAGCAGCATTGACAGTTTGTATTCTCTGTATAACCTTGAATATTTTATTATCCATGCTAGTTTGCTAATTTGCTTTTAAAAATGCAATCTAATTGCTCAAAATAACCTCCAACATGTTTGCCAGTTGAAAAATGAAAGTTCCTGTATGGCTAAATAGGATCCGGAATTGTCAGTCTTGGGTTGGTGTCTTTACTCTGTACATTGTTCTTATTACAGATGCACTGGGAAGAGGTAATAGAGCCAATTAAAATTATATGCAGTTTTCTGATGTTGTAAAAGAAGTATGACTCTGAGTGAGTAAAAGAAGGAAAGGTGGTTGCTAGGGACAACCAACAAAGAGGCAGTGAATACATGGGCTCTCTTCTTTCAAACATGGCACCAGTCAGATGGAAGGAGGGAAATTTAAAATCATTTCTTAGAGGAAAACCTCTTCCAGTGTTACAGAGATTTTAATAAGGTTTATATGCCAAAGTGAACGTATGGGCTTCTTTGGGAACTCTTAAGGGATTGCTGAGAGACAGTTCTGGAGAGAGAAGTGCATCTTGCTAGATCAGAAAAGAAAACCACAGAGAATGAGTTGATTCCCTAAAAAGAGTGATAATAAACTTCTGGAGCTGAATAAAAATTAACTAGGTTGATGCCATAAAGAGGTTTCTCCTTAGAGTCATCAGAACAGTGTGAGTCAGTCGACATTATTTGTATTTTGTTTCCAAAGGAGAGCATGTGTTTAAATATTGATGTTTAAGTTAATTTAAACTAGCTATTTGCATTATTTATACATACATACATACTATATATTTTTAAATAAGAAAACAGTTTGGAAATTCATACAACTTTGTGATTTCAAAGACGTTTAGGGCTTCTGATTAAAACCAAAAAATAAATCCATGATAATGCCACTGACTTATGCTAAAGTTATTTAAGTTAAAGTGGTATTTTTTCAAGTGGCTCTTTGAAGAGAAAATGTGTGTGTGTGTTCTATCAGTTGGCGGATGAAAGCTTCTAGGAGATGTTTTGTAGTGGCATTGGTACATGAATCCAGTAATACAGTTCTCTAATTTTTTTTTTAAAGCAAAGGGTTTTCTTTCCTGAATGGTGTGATTACTAATGCGATGTGATAAACTGCCGTTTCTCTCTTTGGTTTTAAGCACTGGGAAGCTTCCGTTTAATTTAGTGTTCACTTACAACAGTCTTTTTTATGGGGAGATGTAGGTCAAAGGACACAAAGTTGCAGCTCTGTAGGATGAATAAATCTAGAGATCTAACAAGCAGCATGAAGATTATAGTTGATAAAGACTACAGTTAAAATATCCTGCTGTTTCAGGATAGTTTCTATGAATATAAATTTTAGATGCTCTCACCACAAAAACAGGAGAGTAACTATGTGAGATGATGGATATGTTCATTTGCCTGATTATAGTAACTATTTTACTGTGTAAATCAAAACATTGTGTGATCTGCCTTAAATATACATAATAAAAACTGTAGCACATTAATTTTAGTAATGTGATCTGATGAAATTAATACATGAGAATAAATGTAAACTAGAATTCCATGAAACAGTCTTAGGGCATATTCCTTGCTATCCTGGAACCTGTTTAGAGCACAGCAAATATTTATTTTTAAAAACCGGAGAAACCGTTCATAGAGAAACAAAGATGTAATTAGAGGTTTAGGTTTTTTTATTTGGCAAAAATAAAACTCTACCAAATTACAAATTTTATAAATTATATAAATTTTATTTTATGTAAAAAATCCACATAAGGCAGTTGGGGTAGAGGGCTTTATAAAAAATGCTGAGCTAAAATTGTCCTGATAGGCAAGAGATGGAGAATGAGTCTGTGTGGTAGGCTGCAGAGATGAGATGAAGAAGAAAGGCCAGCTGTGTGCAGGTAAAGGCATAGCTGAAACTCAGCAAGTGGGGGAGAGGTTCACAAAGTTACACTTGTAACGTGGCCCCCCTCTCCATGGTAATGAGAACCATCATATCCAAGAGAGTAAACCACATATAAGCTTTGAGATCCAGCTAGGATCTTTGAGAAACATCAGGTGAAGAGTCTGGCAAGGGAGTGAGGGATGACTAAATGAGTTCATGGGGACTGGCCTTGACTTGAGATGTGAAAGATAGTGTAGTAAGCATTCTCCAGAATTATTTGCAGCGTTGTTGAGCTACATTCAACAAACTACGGGTTTTTGGTTACCTTTGTCACTTGCTGTTTTGAGGTCATTATTTGGAGTAACCCTTTGACCTTGGAGAATGGAGACTTCATTTACTTACATAGGCATTTCTGAAGGATGATGTGGGTTTCTACCAGTGATGACAGCCTGCTGTCACAGTTAATTAATTTCCCCGGACTCTCATCAAGGAGTTTGAGCCTACCCAAGGAGCTTAGAATAAGGAGAAAGGGGAATCACCATCATAATCTTTTATGTTTATTGAGGTTATGGTTTACCATGCATAAACTATGTGGCTTGTTTTATAAGGTACCTCAGATCTCTCTTGGAATTATGGCATAAATAATAAAGTGATTTTTTAAATGTTGTTTATCTTTTTTTATGGATCAGAGGAAAAAACCCTTCAAGTATTAAATCAGCTTTTTATGTGAAACTGGAGTGTGTAGGAGATATAGGGGATCTCTATTAATTTAAAAAGTTATGGACAAGTAAGAAGTGTTGGGGACAGCCAGGTGTTGCAGTCTGATGTTGGGAGGCAGAACTTCTTCAGGAGAGAAGACATTCCAGCAAAGTCCAGGCAGTGGAAAAGGAGATAGCTGGTTGCTGTCAAGGGAAGGAGAGTTCCAGGCTGAGGCAACCATAGGAAGAGAAAGGCCCGAGGAAGGAAGGAGTGTGCCTGGGATTATGTCAAGACCAATGGGCTTAATGTAACTGGAGTGGACAGAGTAGGGGAAAGATAGAGGAGATGAGGTCAAAGGGTTCATCAGGGGCAAATTGACCTTACAGGTCTTGAGAAGGCTGCCTTTACCCCATGTGAGATGGAAAGTCCTGGGAATGTTTGGATGCAGAGAAGTGACATGATCTGATATGCTTTAGAAAAGATTATTATGGCATCTGTTTTGTCTCAGGAATACATTTGGCTGCATGCAATAGAATATGTTATTGCTAGTAATTTAAACAAACAGGGGTCACTTTTCTCATTTTTTCTTTTAAACGTAAGAGGTTTCTAGAATTGGTTTAGTTTTTCCACAATGCCATCAGGGACCCAGGATCTTTTTACCTTTCTTCTTCACCCTGCTTCACTCTTTGGCTTTTCTCCTTGCATTTTTGGCCTAATGGTTATAGGATGGCTGCTACAGCTCCACACAGCATATTTATGTTCAAAGTAGAAAGAAGGAAAGAAAGGCAGTGCTAGCCAATCTACTTGGAAAGTTTTACCTCTGTGTTAAGGCTATCTGTGGCTGTGAAGAAAGAGGAGTGTTAAATATTTGCATATCTTAACTCCTATGGAGAGGTAAGACAGGGATAGAGAGTTAGGGAACTGTTATGATTTGGATCTTGCATATCCCCCAAAAGCTTGTGTATTGAAGGCTTGGTCCCCAGTGCAGCAACGTTCCCGAGGTGGGGCTTTCAGGAAGTGATTGGATCATGTGGGCTCTGACTTCATCAGTGAGTTAATTCATTGATGGCTGAATGGTCTACTGGTAGGTGGTAGAAGCTATATGGTAGGGCATAGTTGGGGGACATAAGTTACTAGGGGCATGCCCTGCAAGGGCTTTTCTTGTCTCTGTCCTCTTCCTCTGTCTGTCTGTCTCTCCCCGCTCTGCTGCCCTCTGGCTTGAGCTGAGCAGCTTTCCTCTGCCATACTCTTCCACCATGATGTTCTGCCTCACCTCATGCCCAGAGCCATGGAGCCAGTTAACCATAAACTGAAAACTATGAAACCATGGACCAAAATACATTCTTCTTCTGCAAGTTGTTTTTCTTAGGTATTGATCACAGCAATGAAAAGCTGACCAACACAGGTGCTGGATCAGTCAATCTACAGTGTCAGACAATCATGACTCATTCTATCTGGGCTGCTTTATCACTTTTCCAGGCTCTAGCGTATACATTTTCTTTTGGGTCCAATAATGATCTGCTGAGGGAAAGCCTGGAAGGGAGAGTAGGCCCCATCGTAGAGATGAGAAAGCCCAGGCCAAGTGACTGCCTCACAGGTATTTTAATGACAGGACAGGGACCACTATATCCCCGTACTTACTTTAGAGTCATGTGAAAAGTCTTTTTTTTTTATTGGTTGTTCAAAACATTACATAACTCATGACATATCATCTTTCATACATTTGATTCAAGTGGGTTATGAACTCCCATTTTTACCCCATATACAGATTGCAGAATCACATCGGTTACACATCCACATTTTTCCATAATGCCATATTAGTGACTGTTGTATTCTGCTACCTTTCCTATCCCCTACTATTCCCCCTCCCCTTCCCTCCCCTCTTCCCTCTCTACCCCATCAGCTGTTGTTCAATTCTCTCCCTTGTTTTTTTTTTCTCCCCTTTCCCCTCACCATCTCTTATATGTAATTATGTGTAACAATGAGGGTCTCCTTCCATTTCCATACAGTTTCCCTTCTCTCTCCCTTTCCCTCCCACCACTCGTCTCTGTTTAATGTTAGTCTTTTCCTCATGCTCTTCCTCCCTGCTCTGTTCTTAGTTGCTCTCCTTATATCAAAGAAGACATTTGGCATTTGTTTTTTAAGGATTGGCTAGCTTCACTTAGCATAATCTGCTCTAATGCCATCCATTTCCCTGTAAATTCTATGATTTTGTCGTTTTTTAGTGCTGCATAATACTCCATTGTGTCTAAATGCCACATTTTTTTTTATCCATTCATCTATTGAAGGGCATCTAGGTTGNCTTTCTTCTTGAATCCTCAGTCGAGAAAATGTCTTTTGTTTTTTCCCTCTGCCTGACAGGCATTAGGATCTTGGGTTCTGAGTTTCTTTTGTGATAGGTTCTTGACTTTCTGGCCAAGTCCCTCAAATCCATTTTGAGGTCAAGCATTCAGGTCTCCTGGAGGGCAATATGACCCTAACTGGGGCTTAGGCTGTGCTCAACCTGGCAATGAAAACAACAACAAAACAAAGCAAAAATACAACCAATGCTGTAGTCTGAAAATAAGTGTGTTCCTTCTTTCCACAAATATTTATTGTGAGGCTACTGTTAGTTAGATGTGTGTCAGGTGCCAAGCAGATAAATAATTTATGATTAAAAAGGTCTGATTTAGAAAACCATGTTTTTTTTTTTACCTATTCTTTATATGTTCTTAAAACCTATTAATACATAGATAAGTCATTTCTGAACATTTTTATGTCTGATGCCTGGAGAACTCTCTCTATATTCAGGTCATATAAAAAAAAGAATGTCAGAGCTAAGCATCAGACCAACCATGGGTCACATCTTGCTTCTGCTTCCTGTTAGCTAGGTGAACTCAGGCAAGTTATTTTCCCCCTCCAAACCTCGCCCCCTTTATTTTTAATCTGCAAAGTATAGTTTAAGGGCTGCTTCTAAAGATTAAATAAATACCGTAAGGCATTTGGCACACATTTAGTGCTTAATAAATTTCAATTAGTGTTATTATTGAGGTTTTTTCCAACTGCCCTTGAGGAGCTGGGGACACAAATATGTCTTCATTTAAAAGGACGATGATCAGCAATGTGATGAATGCCGAATCAGTCAGAGCAAAGCAGTGCTGTTGGAGGTTGAAGCAAGGAGAGGGGCTGGAGGAGCCTCACAGACAGCCAGTCCTGAAGCGTGGTACCAGGCAAGGCTTACAACCATGCTCTTATTATTTGCACATTGATCTTCAACATCCTTGCTTTCCATTTTCAGTAACGCACTTTGGGAGATGTGCAAAACTTAAGTGGCAGAAGAAAAAGGGCAACTATTTCTGCAAGAAAAAGTCAAAGGCTGTGTGATTATTTTAATCTAGAGATGTGGTTCTTGATATCTCTAGACCTGAAGTGGTTTAAGACAACAAGAAAACTAGTAATAGGGACTTTTGCATTTTTAATTTTTTCCAAACTCACATGCCTAAACAGGGGTTACAAGAAGTAACTGCTGCCTAAACATTGGTTCATAAATCAGTATGATTTCTCTATTTTCTTTTTTGATTTGGCAAAGTCACCGATAAAAATAATTTTTGAGAAAAATCTACTTATCTGGGATGGAGAGACTCATGACTTCTGAAGATATACCAGTTGCATTATGGACAAGGTAATCACAAAATTTATCATCCAAAATGGGACACTTTTGACAATCAAAGAGGATTCTTTATTAGCAAAGGCAAAAGGGTCCACCTGGACTGTCTTGGGAAAGTGGGACATGCAGACCCCCTGACTATGGTTTTTATTTATTAAATAATTCATCATTAGTCATTGATTATTTAATACCAGAAATAAATCTATAGCTCCTGTAAAAAAATAAGCGTATAAGAACTCAGCCAGCTGGGCACTATGGTGCATACCTGTGCTCCCAGCAACACGGGAGCCTGTGGCAGAAGGATCGCAAGTTCAAAGCCAGCCTCAGCAACTTAGACCCTGTTTCAAAATAAAATAAATAGAAAGGGGCTGGTGATGTGGCTTAGTGGTGAAACACCCATGGGTCCAATCTCTAGTACCAAAAACCAAAAAGCAAACAAACAACTCAGCCATGCTATAGGAAAAGTTAAGGGATTAAAATAAAAGGAAGAAATGAAAATTGATGGTTTTTGGATGCTTATTTACTAGGCATTATACCTCAGGCATAGCTATAAAGCTGAGAGAGATATGTAGATACCTCAAAGTTCCTTTGCTAGTAAGTAAAAGACATAAATGAAACTTTAATTTCAAATTTGTCTTACTTCGGACTTTAACAGAATATATATCTACAGTTCTGGGCTAAAACAGAATGATATATAATAATTATACTTAACTAAAAATTGCAATTCTCAGAAAAATTCATAGCATCTCAGAAATAGCAAGAGCATTGCAGAGGAAAAGGTGGATTGGCTCTTTCCACGAAGGCTGGGGTCCCTTTTCCTAGAACTCTTAAGAACATGGGAACATTTCTTGCTTGAAGGCAATTTAGACAAAATTTAGAAAAGGAGATGAACTGCTATCGATGTACACCAATGCATTATTTTTCCTAGTCCTTTTCCTTTTCACTCCAGTGTCCATTCAATTTTTCTCAGGAGTTCAGGGTTTTTTAACTAACACAGAAAAGCCTTGTGCTTTTCCCACAATGATACATTTTGATTTCTCAGATGGGTTCATTAGTAATTGTGTCCACATGTGAAACTGGACCAGGGTTATTTCATGATTCCCAACTTGAATCTGAGCTATTCTGTCATCTTTGGTGTTGCTCAAGCCAGAACATGTGTGAAGGATGGTGGGGATGTTGTATGAACCTCCATGTGTAACAAGAATCTGCCCTTTGTGTTCAAGTCCAGAGTCAGGTATGCAGTAGCTCTGTGGTTGTGGGCACATTACTTCCCTTCTCTCTATATGGTGGGTTTTGAGGGCATGTGACCTGCGTAGTTTCACAGTCCCCATAGTAAGTAGGGACCCTAGTTGCTTCACCTGTGTTTTCATGTTGCTGTCTTAAAATTTGTGATATATTTTGAACAAGGAGCTCCATGTTTTCATTTTGCCCTGTATTTTGCAAATCAGGTGAATAGTTCTGTTTCTAAGCCTTAGTTTTTTTTTTTTTTTCATTTGTAACATAGGACCAGTCATATTTTTTTTCCTTTTATGGTATGTAAGATTCTCCTAGGAAAGGATATGACAGTGGAGTTAGAATCAGGCAATAAGTTTAATCCAAAGTATTTATTAAAAAGGAAAGTTGAACGTGGCTATCACATGGTGTCCATTTCTTGTATTATTATTATTATTATTATTGGCTTAGCTTGCCATGAGGTAGGAAGGGCAAAAATTACAGTGCTCTTTTAAATTAACACATTTAGGAGACTTTGTGGGCACAAGGCAGCCTTGTTTTGGAACTGTGGTCAGGCAGTGTGGTGTGAAGACTTCTGTATCTTGCTTCAGTAAAGCCGGACTTTATCACCACTGTGTTGGTGTGGTATCAGCTTGGGAGTTTGGCATGGCTGAGTGCCAGGGGCAGTGGCAACAGTGGAGATAAAGTTCCCTTTTAGTCTTTGAATTTCTCTTGCTTTTGTTTTGTGGTGCTGGGGAATGGGCAAAGGGCTTTGCACATGCTAGGCAAGGGCTCCACCACTGAGTACATCCCCAGTTCTCTCCTTCAGACTTTGAGGTGTCTCAGGGAGCCAAGGAGCGGATGCAACTACTACCATTCCCACCACCAAAATGAACTAACATCGTCTCAGGAGGAGGAGAAGGGAGATGGCAGGTGCCAGGTGGTTCCTTAGGTGCTGTATTAAAAACACATGTGAGACATTTCCTGCATTCCCTGAGAAGTAATTGGATTTTGTAAGGTGTTACAGGTACTTTAAAAGCTAGTGAGCAAATGACTTCAGAGAAATGTGGGTTGTTGATAAATTCAGACCTATCTTGCCTTCTGAGTTTGTGTGGCCTGTGATATCAAAGTTACCTTGACATATGAGCCTCTTTTTTTTTTCCCTTTAAGATTAGTGATGAGAAGAACTGGATTTTAGTTATATAGAAAGCAATATAATATTCAAGCATTATAATTTGAACACTAAATGCAAGGAAAAAACAATCCTTAGTAAAATTTTTACTAATTCATTTCGTCTTTATTAAAATAATAACAATGGATTGTTATTGTGGGGTTAGAGGGTTTCATGTCTTGCTCACACCTATCAGGTTATGAAGTTGAAAGCTACTTAGTATGTGAGATATTGTTTGTGATCCTACGCTTATACTGCAGATTTAAATATGGATAGCAAATCAGAATATTTCCCCAATTAGCCAAGTGCCGTTATATATTTGAATAATCAGTGTCCACAACAATATGTTAATTCCTGGTTATGCATGGATAAAAAATATTGTCCCTTTAATAATTGAACTTTGGTATAATAAATATAGCCCTTCGAGAGCAGTGATGGATAAAGAACAAATGGTGGGATCATCGTAGCAGGTTGTAAAATGACTAATCCAATGGGGAATATAAAAAACAAAACAAAACATCAGCCATTGCTAGAAGCAGGGCATGTAAAGATGGGCCTTAAACTATTGATTTGACACTTTGTGTAATTAAAAAAAGCAGGCCAAACTAAGAAGCAGATTTCTCCGTCTGTCGAGCCTGCCATAGAGAAGAAATATGCCACTTAACAAGTACCTGGCCCAGGTGTTTTTGTTCCTACCAGCTGGCAACTACAGGATGTGGTTCCATCTCATACTCACCAGGAGACATTACAACAAGTTCCTGGGGAGTTAACAAATAGAAACTATCCAGGCATGCTCAGCAGGACTCAAACTTTAATATTCCTAACCTGCTGAAGGCAGTGAAAAGTGTTCATTAGAACAGTCGTTCAAATGAGTCACGTTGATGTGGCTTTCCTAACCTGTGTTTCTTTACTATCTGCTACTCCGAGGCTGACATTTCCACAGGTACAGGCTGCTGCATACAGGTCAAGAACTCTGAAGTTTTGCAAAATGTACTGAACTTTATTTTCATTGAATATTCAAACCATCTTAGATTATCCTCTTTGTAAGAATGTTTGTCAAAACTCTCTCTTTTTCTTCTTATCTTTAAATAGTCTGAGATAAATTTTCTCCTTAAAAGCATAAATAATGGCTTGAAGTGTAATACATTTTTTTCAATCTTTTAAGTGTTTGGTTATTTTACTTCACCTTTGTGCTGGTCTAAAGGGAAGGACTCCTAGAAGATTTTTCTCTTACTTTGAAACACCGTCTGTTAAATTGCTGAATTATGTTTTTTTTTTTTTTTTGCATGAAGGGGTTACTTTCTAAGAACAACTTAGAAGCATCAAGATAATTTCACCTGAAGTTGTGACCTTGAAAAGGATTCAAAATGTTACTGCTTCATGATTTTGCCAGTGTTCTTCAAAACTACAAAAATGATTCCAACAACATAACTATTATTACTTGTGCTGACAGTTCCAGTTTCTTTTCATATCTTGTATTTTCTTATTCGTAGAAAATATTTTTCTCTCAAAGACTTAGCTTTAGAAATTCTCTGATCCTGAAATATGTTGTTGTACTTATATTATAAAAAGAAGAGGAAAAAAACCCAATATTTCTTTGACATTCTCTACAAGCAAGTAACTCAAAAGAGATGTAAAAACCAAGAGACAGAATTCAGAAAGGAAAATTATAGGAATTAAATAATCATAACTTCTGTGTTGATGATAAAAAACTCAGAAAAAGGAAATGGCATAATTATCCAAAATGTTTAATTTTGAAATAGAATACTATTTGCTTGAAAGACATTTTCATATTATTAGCATTTCTTTTTTTTTTTCCCCTCAACCAATGTTTTTCAGGATCATGCCTTCGGAGCAGAAAGATATGCCAACTATTCAGAAATATTTAAGATCCCACAGAAGTATTTAATTTCTTATCAGAGTTCTTAATAAAACTGTATCAATTAATTTAAACTGGAGTTGGCTCAGTTGGCTGAGAATAGAGATCATACAACACACATGACATAGCTCTTTCATATTCTAGGAAAAGTGATTCTCTGCAGCTGGGGACACCATCTTGACAGAGCTTGTACATACACAGCTTGTTCATCCATGGTGGATCCTTTGCAGTAGAGGATATACTTTGTGAGCAGCTCAAGAGCTGATACATGATTAAACAAACCACAGGGAAGGCTCTTTGGGGTTCAACTTGTAATGCAGTAGTCCTTCCTCATGTATCCTCCATATCCCATGTGGGCCCAGGAATGGGGTTCCCCTTACGTGGGATGGGCTGGCTGAGAAATAAAAGCTAGGAAAAACAGTCCAGCAAAGTAACTATAGAACACAGAAAGTAGTTTCAAAAGTGAGGGCAGGACGAGCAAAGCTCACCAGACGGGTCCAGCTTCTAACAAAAAAAGGAGCCTTTTTGCTTTGTTTATATTGAAAAACACCAAAGACATTCTTGGAAAGTTCTTCACCAAAGCAAGTTAGAGGTTAGAGGCAGGCTGACTGCTCAGTTCCATCTCCAGTGCTGCATGGGACCTTTCTCTCAGAGCAGAGGGGAAGCTCACTGCAACAGGCAGTCTGTCTCTGAAGGTCTGCCCACGGAAAGTTCCTAGTGCCAGATCTACCCACTCCCTGGCTATGATGGTGAAAAAAAGTCCTCACGCATTTCTCAGATGGCTTGCCACACTCATCTGTCTTTCCTAAAAAGAATAAATGGCAAATTCCAGAAATAAACAATTCCTAAATTATAAATTGTGCATTGTTCTAGTAGTGGGATGAAATCTTGTGCCATCCCACTCTGTCCTGCCTTTTGTCATCCTTTTGTGCAGCGTATCCATGCTGTATATACTACCTGCCCACTAGTCACTTAGTGGGTGTCTCAGTTACTAGATCAGTTGTCACAGTATTGCAGAGCTTGTGTTCAAGTAACCCTTATTTTACTTAAAAATGGCCCCAAATTAAAAAAAAAAAAAAGGCAATGTTGCAAAGGAGGCATCAGGACATACAACATGGGAAGACAGGTTAACTCTGGCGCTATATGGCAATGCTACAGGGCACACAGATAAAAAAAAGGAAAAAAAAATATATATGTAGGATTCAGTACTGTCCTTTGTTTGGGGCATCCACAGGGATCTTGGAAAGCATACCAGTGGATAAGGAAAGACTACTGTATATTTTGCTTTTGCATACATAAAAATATATCAATATATGTTGAGTAAGACCTGATGTACTTGTAAGACAGATTTTATGAGATAGAGAGGAGATGGACTACAAAATTCTTCAACCTCAAAGAGATACAACTTAAAATGAACTCAAATTAAGTGCATTAAGGGAGTCTTTCACTGAATAAATGTAGTGAGGTTCAGACAGTATCATGGAACTTGTAAAACTATATTAGAACTGGGCATTCATCTGTATCCCAGAACTCAGGAGGCCGAGACTGGAGGATTGCAAATACAAGGCCAGCTTTGATAATTTAGACCCTGACTCAAAAAACAAAGAAATGGGGGCGGGGGCTGGGGATGTAGCTCAATGGTAGAGTGCCCCTGGGCTAAATCCCCCATACACACACACACACACACACACACAAGAGAAACTCAAACTTCTTTTTTCTTTTTCTTTTTTTTTAATTTTAATTTTTATTTTTTTTTAATTTTTTATTGTTCGTTGTTCAAAACATTACATAGTTCTTGATATATCATATTTCACACTTTGATTCAAGTGGGTTATGAACTCCCATTTTTACCCCATATACAGATTACAGAATCACATCAGTTACACATCCACTGATTTACATATTGCCATACTAGTGTCTGTTGTGTTCTGCTGCCTTTCCTATCCTCTATTATCCCCCCTCCCCT